>NC_056726.1:1074192998-1074350498 GCF_019279795.1 Protopterus annectens | reverse complement strand
GTGTACATTTATATGCAAGTAACAGACAGGACTCTAGTTTAGGACAATGGTTACGATAGTAATGGTGTGGATCTGGCATTAGTCTGGAATTGAACAGGGACATAACCATTTGTTGCTGAGGTAGTTGTAGATAGCTTTTTAAATGTAGGTAGTGAGGTAATCAGGGATAAGGATGCAGGCAGGGGATTCCAGATTTTGGCCACATAAGAAGAGTAAAGGGAGTCTCCGGCATGGTTGTTGGATCTAGTAACAGTTAAAAGTAATTTGTCAGTTGAGCGGAGTTGCCTAGGACAGGAGTATTGTTGGACAATGTTAGTTAGTAAGGGTGATATATTTTGTTGATGGAGTATCTTGTGAGCAGTAACCAGCTTATTATAAATAAGTAAGTTAGGTAGTTCCATCCAGCCCAATTGCTTTAGGTTTAGGCAGTGATGTGTTCTGTAGGAGCTGTTGTTAGCAAATTTGGCTATCTGATTGTAGCAGGTTGTCATTTTGTTGATTTCTGTTTTGGATAAGTTAATCAGGATAGGTGAGGCGTACATGTTAGAAAAATATGTATTAATATGCGTTTGCTTAATGACAAATTAATAATCAAGTGTTTTTTATATGCCTTTCATTCTATTTCTTATGCGCTTTGATTTTTATAAATTGAGTTTCATATGAGGCCGAAAATAATCCTTATTGAAACTGCAGCATGCTTACTGAAACTTGCAAGTTGCCCTCTGACCTAGCAACTGCTAGCACAGCAATATTCTTGTTTATGCCTTGTGGAAATGTACTTGAAAAATAGGTGTTAATCTCCTAGGTCAGAAGCATATGAATAGACAATATATCATTGAATAAATGTAATGATTTCAGACAGACAGCTTTGTTCAGAGGATGGGAACCTCTGCAGCTGCAATAGTTAGAGATAAGTTAGACAAAGACTTTTTAGAGTAATGAACTGCTAGCATTGTGTTCGATTTAGCTATAGTATCTTGAATGTAACATAACAAGTATCTAACGGAAAGTAACCTAGGCCATGTTGTTTTCCTCAGGATGTTTCACATAAAAATTGTTTAAATCAGCAGAAAATCATGGGAAAGATGGTCAGCAGATGATGACCAAAAGGTGGTAATTCGTTACGTCAGCATGGTAGGACAGGATTAATTTGATAACCTATAAAAATTAATGCATTTCCTGTTTCTGGTTAGACAAACTCTGTATTAGCATGTTTTTGTCTCCTTGCTGCAAGATAAGTGCCTTAACCTGAACCTATTGTGTTTTGATAATTTTTAAAGTATATTTTTCCTTTGACAGATTGGTCCTTCGGACCGGAATACGTATCTCTCGCTCTGGACCTAGGTCAGAATTGGGCCAGGTGGCATGCATCCGTACGGAGAAGAGGCCAAATCGGCTTTTCTGCTTTGAAAGACTTCAGACTGAATTGTCGTTCGAAAGAGGCCAGCCACTGCTTCTGATCTGGGATTGGAGGACGAGTCAACGATCCGGTGGATCAACTCACGGAGGGTCAGGTAAGAAGGAATTACCTTATTTTGTTTCAAGATCAGGGACTAGTTACAGAATTATTCTTTTTTTGTCAGGTAAATTGCTTATGCAAATTAGAGACAGTAGAAGGTATTACTGTTTTTTGTCATAGATCAGGGAAACATGATAGGTAGTCAGTTATTCTAGATGAACTGTAAAAAAGGTGTAGACTTGTGTTACCACGTGATAGAAAGGGTTACGTAACAATTCACATCTTAGCTAAGACACCAATGGGAAATCAGTGTACAAAAAGCTCCCGGGACACACCCCTAACCGAAGACGCGAAGTATATGCAATTACAGCGTTCTGATAATGTTAAATATTATACCAAATGGGTCGATAAATACAAATTCGAGGGTAATTTAGATAAACTCGCACTTATGAAATTTGTAAAACAGTTAAAAATAGACGCAAAAGGCAAATTGAAAAAGCAGAGACAATTAGGAGTCCCTCAGGCACACAGGTGGCTTGAAGAAGCAAATCGTAGAGAGCAAAGAGTTAAAAATTCAAAAACGATGCTTTTAGACAAAGAAGATAATAATTTAGTAATAGCGACGGCCCCTCCTTCACCGCCTCCACTTCCGTTACCAGAATATGAAGCAAGTGGACGTACTGATCCACCTCCGCTATACCCAGCAGTCCCTGCAAAAGCACAACCATTTGTCAGGGATCCCATCGAGACCAGGTCTCGAACATGCGACTTGAGGAGGGAAATTGAATTAAATGAGTTAAATAGAGCATCACAAGCTATGAGCGAAGAAGAGATATGTCCGCTCATAGAAGTACCTAATCCTCAGGCAGGACAAGATCAGACTCTTTTAGTTTATAGACCGTGGACACCGGAAGATATCCGGAAAGCCACAGAAGGTATTCCCCACCCAAAAGTTAATTTTAGGAAGTTTTTAGAAGATTTACAAGGTATGAGATTAAGTTACCATTTAAATGGAGAGGAAGTAGAAAAAGTAGTTAGACAAATTGTAGGTCCAGATTGGCACATGATTTGTGGCAGCTGGAATCCTCATGACGCACAACTTAGACCACTCCCACACACTGATGCAGAACTAGATGGCAGAGTGAAAGGTCTGACAGACCGGATCTCTGAAAAGTGGAAGCCTAGGGCTGATTGGACTTGTATTAATCAATGTATACAGCAGGAAAAAGAAACAGTGGATGGGTACTATGCCAGATTATTAGAATGCTTTAACAATCATAGTGGCATTACAGTTCCTGAAAATCAAGCGAATGATTCCCCAAATGAACAACAATTAAAAAACGCATTTTTGAAATGGTGCATTGCACCTATTAGTAGCTTCATTACGAAGCATATGATAGATCATCGAACAAGTAGGTTACAAGCCTTACTTGAATATGCTAGACATGCAGAAAGACATTTTAATAGCAAAATGAAAAAGAAAACCCAAGTATTTTCAGCAGAAGATGGGTCAGAAGTATTTGTAGTACAAACTGGGAAAAAGGGTAAGAAATATCCCCAGGGAAATAAACAATCAGACAAATGATCAGAAGATTTTGAGGAAAGAAAGAAAAAGGGTGAGTGTTTTAAGTGCGGGAAAAAAGGACATTTAGCAAGGGATTGCAGGCTAAATAAAAAGGCGACTACAGAAAATAAGGAAGATGAGGAATGACTATATGATAGTCAGGAATCATTGAGTGAAAGTGAGCAGGAAAAGGCAAGTGTAAATGTGATAGCAGGTGAAGAGGATGTGACACAAGGGGTTGAGGATGTATATGAATACACAGATGTAGAAGAAAATGAAATTTTGGACCTAACTCTTTTGAGCTTAGACCTTTACTTAGCAGATACAAAACCGGAAGTGGCGCTTCTGGTGGAGGGGAGGGAAGTCAAATTTTTGTGTGACTCAGGGGCTTATACACCCTTCCAAACTACCAGAAGATACAGAATCACTAGACTATATACTACTGAAAGCAGCTAACGGACAGCTATATCGGGAGCCACTCTCCCGTGACATTACAATAATAGACCCTGTTTCAGGGATGACTCAGAAAAGTAAAATTGTAGTTTCTGCAAAATGCCCAGTGAACCTTTTGGGTAGAGATTTAATGCAGATATTTGGCATAGCAGTAGTTCCAACCTTGCAGGGTATGGAAGCACAGTGACAAATGGGCACTTTTCTAGTGCGACCGGAAGGTGAAATGCATTATTGGTACAGCCAGGACTTGGTTACGACTGGTCCAGGGGCAGTAACTGAAGAACTAATGAATGTAGATATCAGCAAGTTCCCCTCCCTCGACATTGACAAACAGCATTTGTTGCATTGTACACTATATTACTGTAACAAACCAGGTCCTGATAAAGATTATGAACTAGAATTGTTTCAAAACCATGCAAATAGGCTGGTATTGCGAAATTTGTACTGGGACACAGAAGGGAACAGTGTAGCAAGCTGTTCATTGCCCCAGGAATTTTTGACACTCTACAAATCTAATCGACTGCCCCATGTTAGTTTGACTAAGAATAAAACTCTAAAATGGGCAGACATAGGTGAAAAAGTCACGAGGTGGGAAAAACAGACAGAACGAGAACTCTCAGAACAAGGAGTACAGAAACAGAAATTGAACTGGATCACACAGACACACCCAGCTGTACACTCACAGGCTAGTGAGGATAGCTGAGTGTTACTATTGTTAGAAGAAGAGGAAAAAGCATTGCGAGACATACCAGACATTCTCTGGTCAGCAGGGAAATCAGATGTAGGATTAATACGAACAGCAGGACCACTTACCATAACGCCGAAGTCAGCTTTTAGGCCCCAGAAAAGACAGTATCCCTTGAGAAAGGATGCAGAGGTGGGAATCAAACCTATCATAATGGAAGGAGTCTTAATAGAATCCCCTGATTCACCGTGTAACACAACCTTATTTCCTGTCAAGAAAGCAAACTGGGAATGGCATATGGTCCAAGACTTACAAGCAGTAAACAATGCAGTTATACCTTGAGCACCAACGGTGCCAGATCCACATACCTTACTGAATGATTTAAAACCAGAACAGAAATATTTTTCAGTGGTAGACATAAGTAATGCATTTTTCTCGATACCGATACACCCTGACAGCCAATATTGGTTTGCATTCACATTTCAGGGAAAGCGGTATACATATACCAGATTACCACAGGGGTATTGTGAAAGTCCAACAATATTTGCACAAGAAATGGCAAGCAACCTGGCGGGATTTATCCCACCGAAAGGTAGTCAGATTCTACTTTATGTAGACGACATTCTGCTGGCAGCCCCCACCCAGCAAGAATGCAAAGAAGACACAATAGCTTTGTTACAATTTTTAGCTACTCAAGGCCTCAAAGTAAACAAAAACAAGTTACAGCTTTGGAGAAAAGCAGTTAAATACTTAGGATATGTGATATCCAAAGAAGGTAGAATATTAGATGAAGACAGAAGAACAGCGATTTTACAAGCACCTAGACCATCTACCAAGAAGGAAATGATGTCCTTCCTGGGAACTACTAATTTTTGTCGGAGTTGGATACCAAACTATGCTTTGGAGTCTGCTCCATTGGCCAATTTAATATTTAAAAAAATGATGGCTGCACAGGATTTATTACAATGGACACCTGAAGCAGAAGTAGCTTTCTGTAAGCTAAAACAATTGATAGCATCATCCTTAGTTTTAGGATTACCAAACTATAACAAGCAGTTTATTCAAACTGTAGATTGTAAGCAAGGTTATATGACATCAGTGTTGACACAGCAACATGGGGACAAACAACACCCCATAGCTTATTATTCATCACAGTTAGATCCAGTGGCGCGGTCTTTGCCCCACTGTGTACAAGCAGTAGTTGCAGCTGCAATGGCAGCACAGGCTTCAGCCTCAGTAGTATTGCTCCACCCTCTCACATTGAGAGTGCCTCATGCAGTCGCAATCATTTTACTGCAAGAAAAAGTAGCATATCATTCTCCAGCTAGACATCTTTCCTGTATGACCATTCTGTTGGGCCAACCTCATATGACAGTTGAACGATGTACAACTTTGAATCCGTCAACTTTGCTTCCAACCCCTGTAGATGGCAAACCGCACTGCTGCCTGCAGGAGATTGAGCAAAAGACACTACCTGGACAAGACCTTATGGATGTTCCCTTGGATGATGCCGAGATGACATGCTATGTGGATGGCTCGTGCAGGAGGGGTCCTACAGGACAGAACCTAGTGGGGTATGCAGTCATTTCTGATAATGAAACTCTAGAGGCAAAATCTTTGCCACTCAATTTATCTGCACAAGCAGCAGAATTGATTGCCCTAACAAGGGCATGTACCTTAGCAAAAGGTAAGAAAGTGAACATTTATACTGACAGTCAGTATGCTTTTTCTACTGTACATGTTTTTGCACAACAGTGGAAGAATAGAGGAATGATAACATCTACTGGTAAACCGATTAATCATGCGCAACTTATTTTAGACTTGTTAGACTCAATTCAATTACCTAAGAAAGTAGCTATTTGCAAATGCGTAGCACATACAAAACAACAGGACAGCATTTCAAAAGGTAATGCACGGGCTGATACAGCTGCAAAACAAGCAGCTTCAGCCACAGAAACTTTTCTTTTGAGCGAGGAATTACAACCCTCAGAGACTTTAGATTTAGAAATGTTAAAAACAATGCAGACACTTACTACAAATCTTGAGAAACAAAAGTGGATAAAACGAGGAGCAATCCTTGAGAAGGGACTGTACATCTCCAAGGAAAAGAAACCAATTTTGCCATCTAATTTATTTAGATATGCAGCATTGTTGAGCCATGGGCAGAGCCATGTCTCAACAGGGGGGATGGTACAGTTAGTGAATCAAGTGTTTACAACCTATGGGTTTACAAACTATACAAAAAAATTTTGTGCAGTATGCCATGTTTGTAACAAGCATCATGCACAAGGGGCATTGCAGCCTAAGCGAGGGAATTTTCCAACACCACCATATCCGTTCCATACCATTTATATGGACTTCATAGAATTGAATAAATGTGAGAATAAGAAATACTATTTAGTTATTATAGACATGTTTTCCAAATGGGTAGAAGCATTTCCAACTAAAAACCCAGATGCAGCTACGGTTGTAAAGGTCCTTGTTAAAGAAATTATACCCAGATTTGGGATACTGGAAAAGATTTATAGTGATAACGGGACACATTTCGTGAACCAAACAATTCAGCACCTTAGTTGTTACTTCGGAATATCTTTAAAGAATCACTGTGCGTATCACCCTCAATCTGCAGGACTAGTAGAGAGGCACAATGGGGTACTGAAGAATAGACTCAGGAAATTGATAGAAGAAACACAGAAAAATTGGGTGCACTGTTTGCCTTTGGCACTGTTGAATATGAGAACTGTTCCAATGTAAAGGGATTAACTCCTTTTGAAACTTTGTTTGGGAGGGCATATTACACACCTCAGTGGAAACCTCTCATGTCTACAGAGCAGGAGGCTGACAGTTCACTTGCAGGATATATGAGGAGCTTTTTGAATAACAAACTTTTGCAGTTAAATTCCGTTTCAGATAAAGAGCAACCAAAATCGGAAGCCCCAGTAGCCCCAGGCACTTGGGTCTGGGTGAAGATTACGAAACGGAAGAACTGGAGCTCTCTGAAGTGGGAAGGTCCATACCAGGTACTGCTGTCGACACCCACCGCAGACAAAATCGTGGAACGAGCTTCTTGGATCCATTTGACACACTGTAAACTGGTTAAAAACTTTGAAGTGGACAAAAACCTTGTTACTGTTGCACAACAAGAACAAAATGGCCAGATACAGAGTGAGTAGAGACACTGAACAATTTCAGAAAACTTGTACGATTGTTTTTGTTGCAATATTGATCACACTGTTCTTTTTGCTGTGGCCATACCTTTTTCCTGCCACAAAGGTTGAACTGATTAGACGTAATGAACCAAACATAGACTGGCATCCGAACTTTAACACTTATCAGGGAATTACACGTGTATATGCAGAGACTTTCAATGTTTCGAACTGCTGGGTCTGTATGGCCATACCAACAGCATATGGGGGTTTGTTAATGACTGCTATCCCCCTAGGGGTCAGTGAGACCTGGGAAAATCTGGTTTTTGACACAGTTGCTATTAAAGCACAAGATAAGGTAGCACTGTATTTGCCTGTGACACAAAAAGGAATTGTATGTTTTTATAAAAATGACTCCATCCAAGTTGGGTGGAGTAAATGTAATGTTACTGTACAGTACAAATGTTATAGAAAACCAAATGATTTGAGTGGATCTTGTAGTACAGATTATGACTTGTTTTTAAAATCTATGCATAAAACTCTTGATCAGGTACATCAAAATCCTGTACTTTTCAAACAACTATCAGTGATAGATAAGAAAATGTTTCATGTAGGGCAGTCATTTCATAACAAAGTAATGACAAAAGTAGAGGACTGTTATTTTGTATGTGGGAAAAAGGCATATAAATGGTTACCTGAGAATTGGTCTGGCAGTTGTTTTTTGGGATACCTGGTTCCGGCCATCCGACACACTGCAGCCTTGCCTCAAGGGAGTATTCGAAATACTTGAGACGTAACCAAAAAGACTGTTAAGAAACTGGAGAATCCAGTGGGATGAATCGAAGCGGGGTGGAAAGACCATCATAATGTGGGAACCAAACTTGTGCACATGGACTTGAGCGATGCTGTTATATCCTGGGCAGGTATATCACCCATGTATGGCAGAGTTAAATCAATATGGGAACTGCGAAAACTGTCTAACCTTCTCGAAATAATGAGTAATGCAACTTTTTCTACCCTCGAACTGATAACTGATGAACTGAATGCCATGAGAACTGCAGTGCTTCAAAACTGAATGGCTCTTGACTTCACCCTAGCGGCGAGAGGTGGGACTTGCGCTTTAATCAAAGAAGAATGCTGTGTGTTTATTCCTGACCAACAGCATGAGATAAATGACCATCTCTAGGTGATTCAGCAAGTGTCGGCCATGACCAAACCAGGCCCAAACCCTCTGACAGTTTTTTCAGAATGCCTTTGGGGGGTGGGGTTCCATCTTTATGAACATACTGATTGCTATTGGGGTAGGTTTACTCCTAATAGGAGCTTGTATTTGTTGTGGAATCCCCTGCATGAAGAAATTAATTAAGGAATTCATAGATATATCTGTATCTGAAACTATGCATCAAAGTACTGAATTTGAAGAGCTGCTAGAATGTGAGATGCTTTCATAAAAAGTTTAAACTAAATGACTTTCTTAACTGCAAATCCTAAATGGAAAAGGTTAGGAAAAGAAGCAAACTGTTTATCCTTTTTTTTGAAAATAGAATGAAAAGTATTAACAGAAGGGAGATGTTAGAAAAATATGTATTAATATGTGTTTGCTTAATGACAAATTAATAATAAAGTGTTTTTAATATGCTTTTCATTCTATTTCTTATGCACTGTGATTTTTATAAATTGAGTTTCATATGAGGCCGAAAATAATCCTTATTGAAACTGCAGCATGCTTACTGAAACTTGCAAGTTGCCCTCTTACCTAGTAACTGCTAGCACAGCAATATTCTTGTTTATGCCTTGTGGAAATGTACTTGAAAAATAGGTGTTAATCTGCTAGGTCAGAAGCATATGACTAGACAATATACCATTGAATAAATGTAATGATTTCAGACAGACAGCTTTGTTCAGAGGATGGGAACCTCTGCAGCTGCAATAGTTAGAGATAAGTTAGACAAAGGCTTTTTAGAGTAATGAACTGCTAGCATTGTGTTCGATTTAGCTATAGTATCTTGAATGTAACATAACAAGTATCTAATGGAAAGTAACCAAGGCCATGTTGTTTTCCTCAGGATGTTTCACATAAAAATTGTTTAAATCAGCAGAAAATCATGGGAAAGATGGTCAGCAGATGATGACCAAAAGGTGGTAATTCGTTACGTCAGCATGGTAGGACAGGATTAATTTGATAACCTATAAAAATGAATGCATTTCCTGTTTCTGGTTAGACAAACTCTGTATTAGCATGTTTTTGCCTCCTTGCTGCAAGATTAAAGTGCCTTAACCTGAACCTACCGTGTTTTGATCATTTTTAAAGTATATTTTTCCTTTGACAGTACAGTAGTGTTGTGAGAAGGTGTGTGCGTGCTATAGCAGTTCTAGCATTATGGTTCAGGAATGCTTTATGTTTGTAGAGGCTACCTAGCTTTTTGTTAGTATTTTTAATGGCCAGATTGATGTGTGCATCAAATTTAAGCTTGTTGTCAATAGTAATACCTAGTAGTTTTGTTTGGGTTTCAGGTGATATGGGGGTACCGTTATTAGAGTGGATAGTAAAGGTGCAGGTGGGGGTAGTAGTGGTTGAGGGATGAAATAATAGTAGCTTGTTTTTTGGGGGGTTGAGTATCAGGCCATTATCAGTGAGCCATGTTTCCACTGAGTGAAAGTTATCCTGTGTCTTTTTGTGGAAGTCTTGTAAAGTAGGGGCGTTACATATTATAGTTGAATCATCTGCATATTAAATAAGGCTTGAACCTCTTGCGACTGAGTGAAGATTATTTGTAAAGATTGAGAACAGCAAGGGGCCTAATATAGATCCCTGAGGTACTCCGAGTGTTACCAGTAGGAGTGGAGACAAGTTATTATTCCATAGTACTGCTTGTTGTCTATTGTAGAGGTAGTTTTTAAACCAGGAGCCTGATAAGTTATCTAATCCTAGGTTTATTAGATGGGAGATTAGTTTTTCATGGTTAACCATATCAAATGCCTTTGATAGGTCTAGGAAGAGGGCTGAAGAAAGCTTACCATTATTCCTGTTGTGATTAATGGTATCTATGAATGCTAGCAGGGCAGTGGTTGTGCTGTATCCTGGCCGTTGATAGGTCTAGGAAGAGGGCTGAAGAAAGCTTACCATTATTCCCATTGTGATTAATGGTATCTATGAATGCTAGCAGGGCAGTGGTTGTGCTATGTCCTGGCCTTTGATAGGTCTAGGAAGAGGGCTGAAGAACGCTTACCATTATTCCTGTTGTGATTAATGGTATCTATGAATGCTAGCAGGGCGGTGGTTGTGCTATGTCCTGGCCTTTGATAGGTCTAGGAAGAGGGGGCTGAAGAAACCTTACCATTATTCCTGTTGTGATTAATGGTATCTATGAATGCTAGCAGGGCAGTGGTTGTGCTATGTCCTGGCCTTTGATAGGTCTAGGAAGAGGGCTGAAGACAGCTTACCATTATTCCTGTTGTGATTAATGGTATCTATGAATGCTAGCAGGGCAGTGGTTGTGCTATGTCCTGGCCTTTGATAGGTCTAGGAAGAGGGCTGAAGAAAGCTTACCATTATTCCTGTTGTGATTAATGGTAACTATGAATGCTAGCAGGGCGGTGGTTGTCCTGTGTCCTGGCCTTTGATAGGTCTAGGAAGAGGGCTGAAGAAAGCTTACCATTATTCCTGTTGTGATTAATGGTATCTATGAATGCTAGCAGGGCGGTGGTTGTGCTATGTCCTGGCCATTGATAGGTCTAGGAAGAGGGCTGAAGACAGCTTACCATTATTCCTGTTGTGATTAATGGTATCTATGAATGCTAGCAGGGCGGTGGTTGTGCTATGTCCTGGCCTTTGATAGGTCTAGGAAGAGGGCTGAAGAAAGCTTACCATTATTCCTGTTGTGATTAATGGTAACTATGAATGCTAGCAGGGCGGTGGTTGTCCTGTGTCCTGGCCTTTGATAGGTCTAGGAAGAGGGCTGAAGAAAGCTTACCATTATTCCTGTTGTGATTAATGGTATCTATGAATGCTAGCAGGGCGGTGGTTGTGCTATGTCCTGGCCTTTGATAGGTCTAGGAAGAGGGCTGAAGAAAGCTAACCTTTATTCCTGTTGTGATTAATGGTATGTATGAATGCTAGCAGGGCGGTGGTTGTGCTATGTCCTGGCCATTGATAGGTCTAGGAAGAGGGCTGAAGAAAGCTTACCATTATTCCTGTTGTGATTAATGGTATCTATGAATGCTAGCAGGGCGGTGGCTGTGCTATGTCCTGGCCTTTGATAGGACTAGGAAGAGGGCTGAAGAAAGCTTAGCATTATTCCTGTTGTGATTAATGGTATCTATGAATGCTAGCAGGGCAGTGGTTGTGCTATATCCTGGCCTTTGCTAGGTCTAGGAAGAGGGCTGAAGAAAGCTTACTATTATTCCTGTTGTGATTAATGGTATCTATGAATGCTAGCAGGGCAGTGGTTGTGCTGTGTCCTGGCCTTTGATAGGTCTAGGAAGAGGGCTGAAGAAAGCGTACCATTATTCCTGTTGTGATTAATGGTATCTATGAATGCTAGCAGGGCGGTGGTTGTCCTATGTCCTGGCCTTTGATAGGTCTAGGAAGAGGGCTGAAGAACGCTTACTATTATTCCTGTTGTGATTAATGGTATCTATGAATGCTAGCAGGGCGGTGGTTGTGCTATGTCCTGGCCTATGATAGGTCTAGGAAGAGGGCTGAAGAAAGCTTACCATTATTCCTGTTGTGATTAATGGTATCTATGAATGCTAGCAGGGCGGTGGTTGTCCTATGTCCTGGCTGAAACCCATGCTGTGCATGAGATATGAGCTCTTGATCAATAAGATGTGTCATTAATTGATGGTGAATACATTTTTCTAGTATTTTAGCAAATGGGGATAATATTGCTATTGGTCTGTAGTTTGATATGTCATAAGAATTACCTCCTTTGTGTAGGGGTATGATATAGGCAGTTTTCAGATCAATGGTACTGAACCTTCTGAGATGGTTCTGTTTATTAGGATTGAGACTGGTTTTGCTATTTCGTTAGCTGCTAGTTTTAGGAATTCATTTAGGAGGGAATCAGCTCCTAGTGTAGTTTGTTTTAGTTGGGATAGTAGTTTTCTTATACAAGAGGTTGAAGTGGGTTGTAGCTTAAATGTGGGGCAGTTGTTAGGTTTGGGAGGGGCACTTGTAGTATTTGAATAGGTTTGGTTTTGGGCAAGGGCAAGTACAGTCTCAGTAAAGAATGAGTTAAATGATTCAGCTATATTTGCTTTTGTTAGGCCTGTTGTTGGAGGTGGAGGTGAGTTTGCATTTTATTTCTTACCTCTGTTTTCACTATTTGTTGGAAGGAAGTGAGAGTTTGTAGACAAGAAGGTTTACGTTGAATTATATTTTGTTGTTCTACCTAGTCACTGTTAGTCATTAGAAGGTGTAGGTTTTTAGACAGGCAATCTCTAGCCATCCAAATAGGCCTAGTCAGCTACAGATTCACACAGATTGCAGAGAGACCAATCCAGAGCATATCTGAACAATCCTGTTTTGGTTTGTAATTTATTGATCTTTAATGTTAAAAAGAGGTGTAACTGCAAGCAATAGTGAGCCGAAGGTACTGTGCACATCCAAGCACAGTATAAAGGAATTTCAGCTTTTGTATGACTTTCACAGCTTGTATGGTCAGAGCAACAAGCAACTTTAAAGTACTTAATTTAATATTTAGTTGTATACTGTCTCAGAAGTTGATTTTAGTTCTCTTTGAATTCTGTGGTAACAGATTTTGATTATTGTTTTCTCGTATAATTTTTTATTCATTTACAGCTGAATATGGATTCCATAAATGAGTACACCACTGATGATTTGCTAAAGCACAAATATCTTGTACAGTGTACTAAATTCTTTGCATGTTTAAAGGTAACACCTGATAACACTGGTGAACTGTGTTCCTGATGTCAGAAGTGGATGATTTGCTTACGATTATTAGAAGTAAATCTAGACTTACTGATGATGACTGCACTTGTGCAATTGTAGAGCTTGAAGAACTGTTGTTTAAATTAATGACTACACTGATAAGGTAAATAATGTTAAGCAAAGAACAAATAGAACACAGTTAGGAAAGGATGTGTCTATTGTCTGTAACCTGTATGAATTCCTGGTTTCAGGCATTTAGCAATCTGAGGATTCAGAACATATAGAAGTAAATGAATAAAAAAAACAAACATAGAAGTTCACAACAAATGAAGAAAAATAAACTGATAAATGTCAGTAAAGCAAAGGGAATGCATATTAAAAGGACACTGCTTTGTGATGTAACACACTGATTGGAACGAATGATAACATTTTTCTATCAGAGAACCTTTAGTCTTCAGAAAAAAGGCATCATTTTTTGAAAAGAGAAGGTAGAAAAAAGAGGCAAGGGGCAGGTGAAAATGAAGAAATCAAAACTAAACGTCAAAGTATTGTAGAACATTGCAGTAAGAAAAAGAGGAGAAAGACATTGACATCATGGCTCAAACTGTGGATGTATACAACCAGCTGGATGGGATCTGTAGGCTTGCAAATGTAATAAGCAATAAAAACAGTGAATTAATAAGACTAATGGTGATGAAGATCATTCCTTGGTAACAAATGATAGAGCCAATATACTGAAGTAGAAACTGAAGATTCTTCAGATCTGGTCAGAAAAGTTATTCTTGTAACTGGAGATTCAATTATTAGAGGGACTGATACTTAATATTTGTAGAAAGATAATGAAGATTAAATAGTGTTATGCCTGCAAGGAGCAAGACTAGGGGATGTAAGGCAGACCTTAGAATGCCCTAATGTAAGAAAACATGGATCTGTTTTTATTCATGTCAGTACAAATGATCTCATCCATAAGGACTCTGTTAGTTTGGAACTTGCAGCCTTCGTAGATAGCATAGCTTGCATAGGTTAGGATGTTTTTGTTTATATATATATATATATATATATGTATATATATATAGATATATATATTTATTTATTTCTATATATACTTATATATATATATATATATATATATAGATATACACACATACACAGACAAACAAACAAATATATATGTATATATATATATATATATATATATATATATATATATATATATATATATATATATATATATATATATATACACACACACACACGTCAGAGTCATGTCACTATGAATGAAAATATTTTTGGGAAAATACCTATATAAAAAATATGTAATTTAAAAAAAAATGGAAATGCGTAGAACATCAGAGCCTAATTTTGGGCACAAGTGTTTAGACAGGGTCTACTTCTAAATCATGTAGACCACATTACCAAAGACGGAAATCCCAAAACCACAATCACGAAACTGCAGTGTTTGACCATGGTAAGTGCACACTTGTCCACTGTGAAACAAAAATCAAGGTGAGGTATGTAACATCCAATTAGGTGGGGGATAGCCCCCCACACCATGCCTTAATTAACATACCTAATCCAGGATTGCACTACAGTGGAGAAAAGGGCATATTGGCCTCAGCATGGGTTCCATTTAGCAGTTGCCATCTGTTTACTTATGGTAAAATGCTGATGTTCGGGTTTCCGAGGCTTCCAGATTTTCACATCGGGACTTTTGTCTCTGGTGATGTGGTCTTCATGATTTAGAAGTAGACCTGTTCAGACAGGATGGTGTTCACTTGTCAAGGTCACAGAAGAAGATTTTGCAGTAGATATTTAGCAATATTTGACAAAAGCAAGGCAAGATTTTTGCCATTTCAAAAATGTTACAATTCACAGACAGCAGCATTTAACACATTTCTGATGGTTGTTAATGCTAGGAGCATTAATAATATTTTTATTGGAAAAAATACTACTTTCCACAAGAATGATGTTGAGAAACATGGTTAAAGAATAATGACTGGAAACCCAGTTCTGTCAGCTTATGACTGTTTGTTTTTACTGTAACAGACATTCTAACAAAAAAATCAGGCTGATGTGTTATGATAGGGATTAAAAATAGTTATAAGACCTGTGATTATTGCATGTTCGATAATAACACCAATATTATAGATTGTGTAACCGTGACAATAAAGACAACTTTAGAACATATAAGAATTGTATAAACCACCAAAGTCAAGAGCTGATGACCTAGAGGAATTCATATATTTCACATGAAACACTAGAAGGAAGAATTATAGTAGCTGGGGACTTAAATTTACTAGAAATAGACTGGAATAATATTGATTCAACAACTATTATAGGTTCATAGGTTCATAGGTTCATGCATTTACAAGCCTAGCCAGAGTGTGTTTGGCTTTCACCACCGATTTTAAATGAATTTTGCTATGCCCTTTTTCGAGGTTAGTATACTGTTCCTCTGTCTAACAGTGACACAGAAGTGATACCCAGAGTAAATCTACGATCTCCCATCCACTCATCAAGATTCCTCTTGAAGAGAGTCAATGAGGGACTCTGCCTAACCTGGACTGGGATTTTATTCCAGAGTGAAGGGAGCCTCTGGGTTATGAATCTGTCTCTCTAGCATGTCCTATTTATTTCAGTGCTGGGGTTCAAGTCTCTCGAGCGCGTAGCTCAATGGGATTTGGATTTTCTGAGGTGCAGCATGTCCATTAATTCCGGGTTGGACATGGCTGTATACGTCAGGCACAGATCACCTCTGAGCAGTCGGTATGCCACTGAGTAGAGCTGGAGTTTCTTTAACCGGGCAGCATATGGCATCTGTTTGAGCCCTTTGATCCTCTTGGTGAAGTACTTTTGGGGTCTTTCCAGTTGCTGCAGGTGTCTGGTAAGTTATATCCCAAAAGGGGCATTGTACTCAATTATGGGCCTGATGAGGGATGAGTAAAGAGGCACGATGACCTCCCCTGATCTAGATGTGAATCCCTTCATGATTAGGTGGGCTATATAAAATGTTTTTCTAACCACTTTGGCCACGTGGTTGTCGAATGAGAGACTGCTATCAACTTGGGTCCCCAGGTCCCTAATTACTTCTTCTGTACTTAATGGATTACCATCTATGTGGTAATTTGTGGGCACTTTGTTTTTGCCGAAGGGGATGACTATACACTTTTTGGCGTTTAGCTTGAGGCCATGGCTCTGGCACCAGTTGTCTGTTTCTATGAGGCCCTTTTGTAGGATGCTTGTGTCGGCTGGAGAGTCGATTATGGTGCCCAGTTTGCAGTCATCTGCGAACTTGGTCAGGCACAGTCCTTCCATGTTGGCCTGTAACTCCGAGAAATATATACCGAACAAGAGAGGCCCCAGGAATGAGCCTTGTGGGATGCCACTTGTAACTGGTTTGGAATCTGATACGGCTCCAGCAATTCTAACCATGTGGGTTCTGTCCTTGAGCCAGTTTGCAACCCATCTAGTGGCATAGGGGTTTATATTTCAGCTGGTGAGCTTATCTTTAATGCCTGAGTGGGGTATTGTATCGAAGGCTTTTGCGAGGTCCAGGTAGGCTGTGTGGACCACCTTCCCCTCGTCAATGGCCTTAGTGACTCTTTCAAAGAAATTGACCAGGTTTAAGAGGCAGGATCTGCCCTTAACAAAGCTGAACTGGGTCAGATCCAGTGTCTGTAGGTCCCCAATATCTTTATTTATGAGGTCCATGATGATCCTTTCCATAGTTTTGCAGACCAAGCTAGTCAGGCTTATGGGGCGATAGTTTCCAGGATCCGTTGAGGCACCACCTTTGTGGAGAGGGACCACTGTTGATGTACGTCACTCTTTGAGTACATATCCTGTAGTAAGGCTGAGATTGAACAGTAGTTTTATGTTTGGGTTTAGTTCTTCTTGGAGTTCATGTAGGATGCAGCCCAGGACACCGTCTGGTCCCATTGATGCTGTGTTTTTTGCTTTGGAGAGGGCGGCTCTTACCTGAGCATCTGAGATGTCAGGGAGGCAGCAATCTGCTGGGATAGATATTTGCCCTTTTGTTGGGGAAGGGGGGGAGAAGTTTGCGCTGAACCTGTCAGCTAGGATGTTGGCAATGTCTGTGGGTTTGGTGTATTTTTTGTCATTTTGGACTAATTCTGAGCATATCTGGGAATTCCCACCCAGGTTCCTAACATAACTAAAGAAAGCCTTGTGATTATCCTTAGTGTCCTGTGCAATTTTTCTCTTGAAGCTGGCCTTAGACGATTTTATGAGTGCCCGCAGTTTTTTGCTAATACTGATCAGAGATGCCTTCCCTTTTTGGGATTTTGCTCTATCATGTAGTAGCTTCCT
Source organism: Protopterus annectens (assembly GCF_019279795.1). Lineage (NCBI taxonomy): Eukaryota > Metazoa > Chordata > Ceratodontiformes > Protopteridae > Protopterus > Protopterus annectens. The sequence goes on along the minus strand of NC_056726.1, from coordinate 1,074,332,969 downwards.
CCTTCTATTGTATAGTTTGTTTATGGCTGGGGTCTACCAGACAGGACGCCTGCCTTTGGAGGATTGGGTCTTGGTTTTGCTTGGGATCGCATGATGCATGTGTTCCTGAAGGTGTTCATAGAATGCATTTATAAAGGATTCTGTGGTCTGGGCCATATTTTCCACAGGCCCGGGGGCTTTGAAGGATTCCACCTCGGTTTTGAGGAGTGTGAAATTTGCTTTAGAGAAGTTTTTCACTGTGGTTTTCTGGGCAGGGGCTGGGGTCGGGATGTGAATATCTAGTGAGATTAGTTTATGGTCTGATCTTACCAGTGAGGGATACACTTCTGGTCTGGAGCATAGAATCCCCATGTTGGTGATGATCAGATCCAGTATGTTTTCCCCTCTTGTGGGAGTGGTAACAAGTTGTTCCATAGCATTTGAGTTTATAAATTCTAGGAACCTTTGGGCTAGGGTGTTGGAGCTAGAGTAATGCTCCCAGTCTATGTTTGGGTAGTTGAAGTCACCCAATATAATGTTGTTTGGAGAGACCTTCCTATTTTCCAGTGTTCTCAGGAAGGCCGAGTGGGGTTCCTGGGTTTGGGAGGGTGGTCTGTAGCAGGCTATAAACTGGAAGGCAGTTTTACCCACTGTTAGTTGCACATGGATAGTCTCAGATGCTTCGTGCTGTGCCATCAACCTGGAGGTGTGGGTATCTTTGATGAATATTGATCCTCCCCCTCCTTTTGTGGTTCAGTCCAAGTTTTGGGGCCGAAAAGCATGGTATGGAGTCCTGAACCAGGTTTCTGTTACTGCACAGATATCGATGTTCTCCATGCTAAGGAGAGTTTTGAGTGCATGCATCTTGAGGTTTAGACTTCTGGCATTGAGTAGCATTACTCTTAGTTTCTTATCCCTTGTGATACCTATGGAGGTGGGTTTGTCTTTTGAGCCTTGCCTAAAAAAGGCACTATGGGGGTAGCAAGAGCCTTTGCCAATATCTGAAAGCCCAGGGGTGACAGGTGCAAGCCGTCCCTAGCGAAGCATCATGGCTTGTCGAGCATGTCATCCCAGGCTGACCGGCATTGAATCCCCTTTGAATGACAACAATACTTAAGCCAATTGTTGAAATTGATCATCTTGTCTTCATATTATGGCATTTAGATTGCAAAGAAAAAAAATTAAAAAAAAATACCAGGGAATGGAACATAAAAGATGTTTTTTGTGTTACTAAAAAATTACTGTTATTTCAGGTCAAGATTTACCACCATTAATGTAAGCGATCATGGTGTTATAAAGATTCCAATGCACTTAGTACCAGATTATATGGAAGGAAAACAGCCACTATGTAAAATTAACTGGAGTGATGTGTTTAGTGGAAAAACTGCAGATGGTATGTGAAACATTTTGAAAGAGAAATTGCTTGAGTACAACAAATCAAAAAATGTTTAACATCATTATCTAGGCATACAGTGTGAGGGGGATATATTTATTTTTTTTATTTTTATTTTACATTTGTTGACTGGGATAGTCTGACTAGATGCATGTCCATTTTCAGCGGAGGCCCAGGAAGAAAAGCTCCAAGGGTAAGCAGATACAGCATTACATAATACCAGCATTACAAATTACAAACAGATTATTTACAGAGATTACATAAGTAAGCAAGTTAAACAAGTTCCACAGGTTAAAGTTAGTCCTGAGCACAAGTCAGGATTAAATTAAATTACACAGTAAACTGGTTAGCAGATTTTTACACATTTGAGTTAGCCAGGCTTGATACATTGACATAGCCAGTTAAGTGACAAATGTTGTTTGAGTCTAGTTTTAAATTGACCTAAGGTGGCAAGTAAGGTAATATCAGCTGGAAGAGAGTTCCAGGATCTACTTACAGAGTTTGCAAAGAGAGAATCACCGGCTGTGTTATTAATTTTGCTAGTCTGAATTAGTAGTTTGTTAGAGGATCGAAACGGTCTAGGATTGTTATAAAGGGTGATAATATTTTAAGTGCAGGAGTATTGTCCGTATTATAGAGGATTTTATAGGCCATAATCAGTTGGTTATACTGGATTAGACTAGGTAGTTCAAGCCAACCAAGCTGTTTTAGATTGATGCAATGATGTGTCCTAAAAGGTAGCCCAGTGGCAAACTTGGCAATGTGGTTGTAGCAAATTGAGAGTTTGTTAAGGACAGTCTTGTTCAAATTCGAGAGTAGAGGGGATGCATACAGAAGGGTTGAAAGAAGGTGAGAGCGAGCTATGGCAATTTTAGCTGGAGGGGTTAGGAAGGCTTTTATTCTGTAAAGTGACCCTAGTATTTTATTGATGGTTTTGATAGTTTGGTTAACATGTAGGTCAAATTTGAGATTATTGTCTATGATGACACCTAATAGTTTTGTAGATGGGTCAGGGGAGATTATTGTGCCATCATTTGATTTTATGTTAAAGGTGAAAGCGGTAGACCTACGTGTTGGTGAAAATAACAGCATTTTAGTTTTTTTAGGATTTAGGATCAGACTATGTTCAGAAAGCCAGTTTTCTATTGTATTAAAGGTGGTCTGGGTAGCTGACCATAACTCTACTGGAGATGTGGCTGAGCAAATCAGAGTAGAGTCATCAGCATATTGGATACAGCTGACTTTTGGGATGACAGTATAAAGGTCGTTAATGAAGATGGAGAACAGCAAGGGCCCTAGTATAGAGCCTTGTGGTACTCCGAGGGTGTTAGGTAGAAGGTTAGAGAGTTTCTTCTGCCAGAGGACAGCCTACTGTCGACCATTCAGGTAGGACTGAAACCATTGAAGGGCTCCAGTATCTAGACAGAAGGTTTGCAGGGTGTGGATTAAAAGTTGGTGATCAACCATATTGAATGCCTTGGAAAGATCCAAAAAGAGGGCTGAGGATATATAATTATTGTTGTGATTATGGTTTATGGTGTTAGTAAAGGCTAGGAGGGCTGAAGTAGTGCTGTGATGAGGACGGAAGCCATGCTGAGTGTCTGCCATAAGGCGATTTTGGATTAGGTGGTGCATGAATTGTCTATGAATACATTTTTCCATAATCTTTGCAAGTGGAGAGAGTATAGCTATTGGCCTATAATTGGAGAATTCAGTAGAGCTGCCTCCTTTGTGAAGTGGGATTACATAGGATATTTTCCAGATGGTGGGAATTTTAGCTTCTACTATGGTTTGATTGATTAGTATTGAGACGGGGTAAGCAATAGCATCATCTGATTTTTGTAGGTACTCGGCAGGGAGTTGATCAGCAGAAAGTGTAGTGGGTTTTAATTTTTTGATGAAGGTACGGATAAGTGAAGTGGCGACTGGTTGGAAGCTGAATGCAAGTAGGTTTCTAGGGGTGCTACTTTCAGGACCAGGGGAGCTAGGAGGTAGTTGGCTAGCTAGGGCTTGAATTGTCTCAGTAAAGAAGGACCAGGGGAGCTAGGAGGTAGTTGGCTAGCTAGGGCTTGAATTGTCTCAGTAAAGAATTGGTTAAAACTATCAGAAACATCTTCAGGGGTTTTATCAATAGTAGCAGCAGGGATTGGGGTTTAAGTTTGTCCAGGATGTAGTAGATTATTTAAACCTGCCCAAAACTTCTGAGGGTTATTTTGATTTACTGTCTGTAAATTACAGTAGTATTGTTTTTTGTCTTGTAAAACTGATTTTTTGGTTTCGTTCCTGGATTACCTGTATTTAATGTGATCTTGATGGTCTTTAGAAGAACGCTATAAAGCCCATGCTTTGTTTCTAAGGGTAATTTTGAGTTTAGACTCTATAGAAAGCCATGGTGCAGTTTTTGCCTTGGTTCTCTTTGAACGAACAGTTGCATGCAAATCAAGGATCTCAAGGAATTTGTTGTTAAAGTATGCTACTGCTTCCTCTAAGGAGAGGTGTTTTAGAATAGACCAATTACATGAGTTTAGTTCTTGTTGGAATTTGGCAGAGTCAAAGTTTTTATTGTTTCTAACCTTTCTGAGTAAGGGTTGTTGGGAATTAATAGTTTTGTGCTTAATTACATATGTGAGAAGGTGATCGCTTAGGCCATTAAGGAGGGTACCAGAGGTGTACAGTTGGGGGTGACTGTTTATGAGTACCCAGTCAAGTATACTTTCTTTTTGGTTGGGTTTACCTATCCTGGTAGGGGTGGATATGATTTGTGTAAATGCAAGCAGGTTAATATGGGTGGTTGGGGATTCTAAGGAACAGGTGCCCCAGTCTATGTTAAAGTCTCCAAGTAGTAGGGTTTCTTGGGGGTAGTGACATGATAATCAGTGCAGGATATCTTCAAATGTAGATATATTGTTACCTGGGGGAATGCACATACAGATGATATTAATGCATTTATTTTTATTAAGTTGCAATTTGGTGGCAAGAATCTCAGAGTTATTAATCTGAGGAGGTTGAATTACATCTATGGTGACATTCAACTCAGATTTATAGAGTACAGCTACCCCACCCCCCTTCCTCAAAGCACGATCCAGCCTGTGTATGTTGTATCCAGGTGGTAACACTTCATAGTCTTTAGTGTTAGGTTTTAACCAGGTTTCGATAAACAGAGACTCTCAGGGGAGTGGACATCCAGAAGTGCATGCAATTCATGTACCTTGTTATTAATGCTTCTAATATTGAGATGACAGACTAGGAGAGAGTTAGTTGGCCTATAAATTTTAGGTTTGTAGCTTAGATTACAAGTAGAGGGGGTATGTGTATCTGAAGTGAGTGACCACCAAGTATTAGGTTGAGTCTATACTTGGTGATGAACTTCAGGAATTTGTTTATTAGTTTGTGGTAGTGTTTGGATCTAGAGCTAATGTGCCTGGGGTTGAGATGCTGATAGACTGAAAAAGATGTTGGATAGGATCTGGTACTGTAAGTATGGTTGAAGGTGGAAGGATTTACAGCTGGGGTGATAGTATGGCCTTTTGGGACCGGAAATCCCGTAAGAAACTGGTTTTCCTACAAGGTAAGGAGGTATGGTGTGAACAAGAGGGGTAGTAAAGAGGAGTATATCATTATATGTGATTCAGCTAGTGAGTGAAGGAACTGTTTTACCCGGTGATGCAACACCAGAAGATAGAGTGGTGAGGTAAAGGTACTGGAAGGGGGGATGGGAGAATGCCAGATGAAAGCTAATAGGTGCTATTAAATATAGGTAGTAGAATAGGGGTGGGTGCAATTATCCCAGATGAAAGCAGATAGGATCTAGAAAGTGGGGGAGTGGCTATAGTACTATAAATTTAGAGGTACTGGGGCGGAGGAATTGGGGGCAGGGGGCGAAGAGAGCCCGAGAGTAGCGAGGGCAAACGTAGCGGGGCTATTGCAGTTTACAAGGTTTCCTAAGGCATCCTAAAGCTATAAGGTAAGTATTACAGCTCTTAATGTAAGAGTCAATTTACTGCAGTTACAGGGGAAGGAGGCAACCACTCAAGTAGAAACAAAGAGCCCTATGGCTGACCAATATGGTGACCTGCTTAATTACAAAGCACTGTAAGTGAAAGCTTAACAAATGCTTTTTGTGTGTAACCTACTCCATTTAAATGTTGAAAGAAACTGATTGCAGTCCTGTAGACACCATTTTGTAGGGAACTGTAGAGTTCAGCTAGGAAAAGAGAAAAGCAGAAATTCTAGGATAAGCATGAAGACAACAACAGGCAGTTATTATATAATAATGCATTCAGAAAGGTTTGGTGGGGGGTTAAAGTAGCATACTTCTGAACGAACTAAGATTTATAGCTGAGAAACCTAAGCAAGAGAGCAATTCAGTAAATAAACACTTGCCAGATTTTAAAGATATACCAGAAAAACTAAATCAATTATTCACAATTGTACAACTAGAAAATTGCCAATAAAAGCACTTTAGGTATAGCTAGCCCAAGTTATTCAAGTCATAAAAGCACTTCTTCAATGTGTGTGTGCAATTTAAACAGTAAAAAACACATGCAGCAAGGAGGAGCTCTGATTATACACTTTCTCTAGGTACAGGTTCAGTTTAAACACAAATATTAACACAGAAATTCAGTAAAGTCACTAGCTACTTATAGAGCCTCTGAAAAGCAAAATAGAGCAGTCTGTGCAGAATCAGAATTTAGCAGCAGGTCCTTCAGTTACACAAAAAACAGTAAAAGATCCATACAATGAAGAAACTTACACAAAGTCACACCAGGTCGGCCAAGGGGGGAAGAGAGAGGGAAATCCTAAGCACCTATATTTGAAAATGATGCCTGTACTGAATTGTAGCACCTAGATTTGAAAATGATGCCTGTACTGAATTGTAGCAGTTTAACCTGTTTGAGGAAAGAGGGGGGTGGGGGGAAAGAGAAGGCAGTGGGAGTGGTTACAGGGAATACCCTGATTGACTCAAGACACCACACCAGAGATAAGTTGAAATCTGCACTCAGCACTGTGTTATTTGCACTCAGTACTTTAATATTACTTGCACTCAGCACTGTAATTTCACTTATGTTTAGCAGGAAAGACAGACCAACAGTATACAAGTTTGGGAATTTTTACAAGGGTTGCTTGTTCAAATGTCAGGCTATTGCAGTTTACAAGGTTTCCTAAGGTGTCCTAAAGCTATAAGGTAAGTATTACAGCTCTAATGTAAGAGTCAATTTACTGCAGCTACAGGGGAAGGAGGCAACCACTCAAGTAGAAACAAAGAGCCCTATGGCTGACCAATATGGTGACCTGCTTAATTACAAAGCACTGTAAGTGAAAGCTTAACAAATGCTTTTTGTGTAACCTACTCTGTTTAAATGTTGAGAGAAACTGATTGCAGTCCTGTAGACACCATTTTGTAGGGAACTGTAGAGTTCAGTCTGTTTAAATGTTGAAAACAACTGATTGCAGTCCTGTAGACACCGTTTTGTAGGGAACTGTAGAGTTCAGTCTGTTTAAATGTTGAAAACAACTGATTGCAGTCCTGTAGACACCGTTTTGTAGGGAACTGTAGAGTTCAGTCTATTTAAATGTTGAAAACAACTGATTGCAGTCCTGTAGACACCGTTTTGTAGGGAACTGTAGAGTTCAGTCTGTTTAAATGTTGAAAACAACTGATTGCAGTCCTGTAGACACCGTTTTGAAGGGAACTGTAGAGTTCAGACAAAGTCACACCAGGTCAGCCAAAGGGGGAAGAGAGAGGGAAATCCTAAGCACCTAGATTTGAAAATGAGGGATATATTTCCATAGGAACAAGATACCAGATTAAGGTGAGAGGTAGAAAATATAAGGAATGGAAGAGAGATTGAACTACAACTCTGAAAACTGAAATAAACAAGCTGGACAAAAATTAATTATAGAGTGAGACAAGATCAACGAATATTTGAAGAAATTGTATATAAAAATATTGAGCATAATAGGACCATAATAGGAAAGGAAGGTGTAAAGACGAATACATTGATAAACTGTGTGTAGACTCTAAAAGTTATTCTTCGCCTAACAGATTATAGAAATATTTACAAAATCTTATGCAAAACAATTTAGCTGCACAAGGAGAGTGCTAGGATGTCCTAGTGACATCCAGGTAACGTCAGATACTGAAATAAAATTAGATTATACTGAAAAAGAAATGTGCAAACTGGATCCAAACAAAGAAGGAGACAATATTAGTAATAATGACCCGAGAACACTTCAGCAAGAACTTACAGTACCACTGTACCTATTAGTCACTTGGTCATATAAATATGGGGAGATTCCTCAAAATTGGAGATGTGTTTATTAAACCTTCTTTAAGGGAAAGGGGAGTAGGACAAACCCAGAGCCACATAGACCCTTAGGTCTATGTCCCTATTGTGGAAATATAATGGAGAAGGTAATGCTGGATAAGTTATTGTCAGAATTAGAAAGGCTGGGACTTGAAACCATATATCAGCATGCACCTGTATCATGACTTTGTATAACAATATAATAACAGCTATGAATGAAATATTGTGTTTTGTTGTAATCTATATAGATTTAACTTCAACACTTGATAGTGTCAAACACAAAACACTCATCAATAAATTAGAATAGCTATGTATTGATGTACTCTTGATAAGATGGATAGCTGCATGGCTTACAAACAGGACATGCAAGTATCATACAGCAACTGGGCAGGAGAAATCCTTGGTTACAGTAATTAGGCAACTGCAGGGGTAAATTTTGTTATTTTTGTTAAGGAGAAAGTTCATAATTAACTAGGACATCATAGTCATTGAAGGTGTCTTGAGGTAAGTGGCTGGCTTTGATGTTGTTTATTTATTAATATCATTGCTCCACCCTCAGTTCCTACCCTAATATTAATAAGTAGTGATAGTTGAGGAAGTAGAGATTACACATTGCATGTGACCAAACCACCATAGTGTGTTATTGTCTTTTTCATGGTTAAGTCACTTATTTTATGTCTGTGTTGGCAGTGGTATAAAAGGAGTTTACACATTTGAGCTTGCTTATGATGCTTACAACATTCAGCAAGGCTATTTTGATCTGACCATTATTCTGGTTCTGGGTAGGTGGCCCCTGTGGTTTAAGGTTTGTTTCAATGTAGCTGTAACTTCATAGAATATTGATTAGTGCTGTTAGCCTTACCACATACTATACAAACTGGGCATGGTTGGGAGTTGGATTACCTCAGTGTCACTGCTCGACAGAGGCACAGCAAAATAATGGGTATAGTTCCCCATACTAAAGGGGTGGCGTAAGCCACAAAACGATGGGCTAGGCTTGTAAATGCCCTTGGGCAGATAGCCTAGTATGAACCTATGAACCTATGAACCTATTTATTTTATGAACAACATGTGTGGAGAGGGTTGAGGGGGGTTTGGGGTTTAGATTGTACTTTGAGAGGACTGGATTAGGGTATGAAGGTTTTGTAATGTGGATGTCAGACTATGGATGAGTTGATGAGAAATAAGTGTATATTTTGATTAGGGGATAGGCGGTGGAAGAGATGGGAGTGTTGAAGGTATTAGTGGTTAGTTTGTTTAGCATTAGTTTCAGTGGAATTAATGGAGTGGAAATTGTCTGTTATAAAATGAAGGACTTTCGGAAGTCACAAGTGTTTGAAGGAGGTGTGAGGTGGGAGGGTAAGATGCTCTGTAATGTTTGCGGGCTGAATAGTAGAAGAAGGCAGACAGTGAGTGCGCCTATGTTGCAGAGGTGGGGAGATAGTGTTGTGGGTTTGAGAAGGAGTTACATATTAACAGTAAGCAATGGGAGCTTTGGTAAGTGATAAGGGTTCAGAGTTGTGCCACGAGTGTAATGGTGAGCAGTGGTGGCCAGAGGTATAGTAAGATGAACATTTATTGACTGTGGTGACAAGGAATTAGAGAGCATGGGTAAGACAATGGGGATAAATATAAGAAATGGGGAACTACTGAGGTGCAAAGGTTTGTAAGACATCGGGCTGATATTCTGGTTAAAATAGCATGTTAGTGGCATGTAAATAGATGGTGGGTAAGCTATATTTAAATCTTATGAAATGTTGGAAGTGAGATCCCCTTACTGTTGGAAGGGAGAAAATGAAATGAATTATGCTGATCTGCACTTCTTAAGGGAAGGGAAGTTGGCTAAGTTTTAGGTGAGACAGTATGCATTATTTTCTGAGAATATCTTTGCATGAAGGTATGTTAAATGGGAAGCCATGTAACTCTAATATGAACTGCTGCAACATTAGCTACAGGATAATACATAAGAAATGGTAAGAGGTGATGTCAGTGATGATGAAGAGAGATTAAACCTGAAGGTACAGCAGAGATTCTTATTTGGGGGGGATTGTTTTTGATAGTGATTAGTAGAAACAGTATGGTGTTTTGATTACATTGCAGAGTGAGTATAAATGCATTGTTTTTATGAATTTGTAGCCAGAACAATTTATAAAGCTGATGATATTATGGGAGTAGGTTTTAGTATCTATAAAGCTGAGAACCATGGGTTGACGAAATATGGAGTGACGAACCATGGGGTGATCACAGTGGCCAGGGATTGAGGTGGACTGGAAAGAAATGGGTCACCACTGGTATCTAATTAGTGTGTACATATGCATTTCATCTTCGGGCAATAAGAGGGACAAGAACCCCACTCAGTAAGCTGATGTTTTAAACTTAAAAGTAAGGAAAAACACTGACCTCTGTTGTATTGGTGCTTCCCATTAGACCTGAAATAGGTTTGTGACCTCCCACTGAAAGAGAAGGTCCATATCCCCCTCATGTTCTTATGTACACAAAGTAAAGTCTTTATTAGTTGTAGGGTGACAATTTATAGGGCAGAAGCCTGCTGAGACACCGTCTGGTAAAGGTAATATCTTTAGGACTGAATATTGATATTCTTGCAGATAGTGTTATCCTTGCATTACATCACACTGCATTACATCATATGACGTTATATTACATTACTTTACCTTTTCTTGATGGCAGAAGGAGACAATAGGCCACTCTACGCTGCCTGCTGTGTACATTTAGCATTCAGTTTCACCTCCATAACTACCACTCTCACCATGTTCTGTCACATACACTTGAGTACCTTTTTGGATCCATGGAGTATTTAGTGTCTACAATTTGCTTTCCATACCCCCTACTTCTCCCTTTGGCCTTCTTGTTTAAGGATCTGTGGCACAATTCTTATTCCAGGATGAAAGTGATTTTAGATAATATATTAATCTGTTTAATGTAGTATAAAATGTATGGTGGTGAACATTGGAAAAAGTTTTGGTTCTCAAATAGCACAATTTTGTTTATTTCCCTTGGTGTATGACAGTACTGCTTTGGTGGCCTGCAGTACTCAGTGAGACAAAGTCTGATTTAGAATGTCTTGTATAGTAATACATTGATTGCCACCTATGTACTAAGTGTAAAATATGTAAAAGTGAGATTAGACAGCTAAAATGGTGAAACAACTCACTAGTTGTATATAGAAGCTGCTTGACCTAATGTGGGGCTCCATGCACCTCTCCCACTTATCACCTGACAATAAATATGTCACAAGTAGTAGCATCTGTCACTGTTCATTACCATTAAAATAATTAAATTCAAGTATATATTTCTAAACAATGGCATGAAATAAAATTACTTAAAAGGCTAAAATTAGGAGGTGCAGCACCCAGCAGGATAAAAACACTCATCAAACTAACCAAACAATTCAGAGAATAAATAAAGTCTAGCAAAGCCAAATTTGAGGTAAGTTTGGCCTCCCAGGCCAAGGACAACCACAAAATATTCTTTAACTATGTCTACAACCTCAAAGGCAATACACAATTATGTACACTGTAAATTGTAAATGGAGCCACCTATATAGAGCCAGAAGATATAGCAAACCTCATGGCTGATAAATTCAGCTCCAACGTTACTCCTCTCTCCCCTTCAACCTTCCCTCAGGAAATATCATCAAATATAACTCCCCCTACTATTTCTAGGGAACAGGTCCTTAATGCTCTCTCTAAGACCAAGAACACTGCATCAGTGGGCACAGACAATATCTCAGAATGTCTTCTAAATAGCATGAAATATGACCTATCAGGGCCTCTGGGATTACGTTTTAGCTGTTGACTCCAAACAGGCTTCATGCCTCATGAATGGAGAAATGCAACAGTCATTCCTCTGCACAAAGTTGGGCCATCTACAGACTCTGGAAACTACAGACCCATAATTCTCACTAGTCTTATATGTAAAGCCATGGAAAGAATTATCATTGATGAAGTAAACCTCCAGACACTGGACCCAATCCAGTTTGGTTTCATTAAGGGCAGATCATGTTTACTCAACCTGGTAGACTTCTTTGAGAAGATTACCAAAGCAATGGATGAGGACAAAATCATTCTCACTGGCTATCCTGACCTGGCCAAGGCATTTGACACAATACCCTACTCAGGCATTGTTGAGAAACTCAAGAGGTTAGGTACAAACCCATATGTGATGCAGTGGATAGCCAACTGGCTCACAGACAGGACCCAAGAAGTTAGAATTGGGGAGTCCACCTCTACAAAGAGGCCAGAATAAATCTGATACCAGTGCCGTTCCTCTCCTGAGGGAATCAGATGATTTTCTTGTTGCAGATATAATAACACAGAGTGACAAAATTTTGAGCATATCCTGAAGTCCCTCAAGGATCAGTCCTTGGACCACACCTTTTTGGCATTTACTTCTCAGAAGTCAAGTCCAATGTCAGTGGTCTCTGGCTGACTAAATTTGCACATGATTATAAATTAAGAGTTGTCAGTGAATCTCACACTGACACAAATGTTCTCCAGGAGGGACTGATGCAGACAAACAACTGGTGTCAGAGCCATGGACTAAAACTAAATGCCAAGGAATGTATAATAGTATGTTTTGGGAAGTCATCCATCCCTGGTAACTATCATACTGACAACACACCCCTTCAAGTTGACTCAATAGTCAGGGACTTAGAGACACACACATAGATAGTAATCTAGCCTTTAATCATCACGTGTCTACAGTGGTGAGGAAATCATTCTATGTTGCGCACCTTATAAACAATGGTATGGCATCAAAATCCAAGGAAGTCATTGTTCCATTGTATTCAGTATTCATCAGTCCTGTCATTGAGTACATTGCCCACTTTGGTATGTAACTAACCAGGCATATCCAACAACTGGAACATCCACAAAGGTTCATCACTAAAGGAATACAGGGTGTAAGTAATGTCCTATGCAGACCAACTCAAGGCCCTGTCCCTGTATTCTGTCTCCTGCAGGCTTCTGAGGGGAGCTCTATGCCTGGCATACAGGGCATTGTCAGACCCCACTCTGATAAACCTTCTGCATATCCCAAAACAAACAGCACCAGAATAACCCATTCTAAAGACTTAAACCTTACATGTGATATAAATAGGACCTGCTGGAGAGATAGGTATGTATCCCAGAGACTACCTCATCTATGGAACAGGCTCCCCATCCATGTGAAGCTGAATTCCTCCTTAACCCAATTCAAGTGCAGCTTGGACAATTGGATAAGAAACCAGAAATTCATCCCTGATTTGGCACCTATGTCTCTGATGCAAACAAGTAACCCATAAATGATTCATCTCCCAGGCCCATGCTTACACTTATCAAGGGTATCAGAACTTGTCAGAGATTTGGGATCCATGACTAGGCTTAAAAAGACCCTTGTGGTCATTAGCCTAGTAAACACCTATGAACCTATAAACAAACATCATTACCAGTGTAGATAAGTCTAAATATCTCAGTGTATGCTAAACTTCTGCAGTTCTGTCTGGAGTATTAAAATTAGGACTCACCACATCATTCTTTGCAAGACAACATCTTTGTGTTACAAAATGTACAACTGTGTGGTGGAGAACATCTGGCAAGATATGCTCAAAATTTTGTCACTCTGTGGTATTATAACCACCACAAGAAAATCATCTGATTCCCTCAGGAGAGGAACAGCACTGGTATCATATTTATTCACTGAAAAGGTTGTAGAGAAACTGTTCTGGCCTGACATGACTCTGAGAATGCTCTGGAAAGGACTGTTGTTTAAGAAACAGTTCCTCTACCCATATCATCAGTGAACAGTGTAGTAGCATTTGGCACAAAGATTGTCCCCACCTCATGTGTTATATATGGCACTCCTCTTCAGACAGCTATGATGATAAGAGACCTAGGTACTTATGTCCATAACTTTCTGTCATTCATTCTTTCAACCATCATGTTTCCTCCACAATCAGGAAATCCCATCTGGCCCAGCTAACTTCCAACTGAATATTTTCAAGATCCAAAGAACTCATCCTACCACTGTGCTCTTCCTTTATCAGATCGGACATTGAATACAGCACTCTCTATTGTATGTACACATCCAACCATATCACTCAGCTTGAAAGATCCCAAATCACTCAGCTGGAAAGACCCCAAAGATCTCTACCCAAAAAAGCTGAAGTGAATTAAATATTCCAACTACCCCGAATAGAATAGCACATCTCTCCTTAGACTCAGTAGCTTACAGGTTGCAGTGAGGTGACCTGTATATTGCTTTTCATGCCATGAAAGACCCAGTCCTATTTTGACCTGTAATTTTATTTCAAAACCAGAAGCTCCACAAACACCCACACTAAGGAGTTAAATCTACACCAACAAATAAACAAGATGCACTGGAAGGCTAGGTTCCTAACTTAATGTAGTCCTGTCCAATGGAATAAGTTAGCACTATGGCTCAAACAGAATGCTACTTTGGCTACCTTTAAGGCCAGTCTGAATAACTGGATGGGTCAACACAACAAAAGTTCACTCCACGGTCATCATGTGCAGCCCTGCTTGATTTGGGAGGTGAACACTATTAAGGGCTAGAAAAGAGTGTCAAAAACTTTTTAAGTGTGTTTACATAAAGTTGTATATAGCTAGGCATCTCATGGTTCCTGTCACTGCTTGCCTAGTACATTCATATGTTCCTATCAGCCAGGTTCAGTTAGAAGGAAGGAACAAAAGCCTTTACCCATGCCATCAGTGGCCCAGGATTACTTATGGGGTGGAATTAAGGTATCTAATCATGTAATCAATAACCCACATTCCACTGTCAGCTAGGGCAAAGTATCTAAACATGTCATAACAGACTCAGCATTCTTGTTGAAAAAGGCATCTGTGTCATCAGTACCAAAACATCAGTTACCAGCTGTAAGGAAAGTATGCACCCATGTCACCCATTGCCCAGGTTCAGTTATCAGCTGGAACTAAGACACCTAAGCATGTCCTCATTATCATAGGCTTGGTTACCAATTGACATCTACCCATGCCTTCATTTCCCCAGGTTCAGGTACCAGCTGGAACCAAGACACCTTATCATGTCCTCATTATCATAGGCTTGGTTACCAGTTGAGTACAAGACATCTACCCATGCCTTCATTTCCCCCCTGTTCAGTTAATAGCTAGGGGCAAGCCAGGTATCTATCATGCCATTAATGACCGTGATTCTTTTGTCACCTGAGCAAAGTATCAACCTGTGTCATCAGTAACTCAGGATGCAATCAACTGCACAAAATGTTATCAGCTTGGGGCAAGGAATCAGCTCATGTCATTAATGACCTGGGCTCTATTACCAGCTGGAATTAAGGCATGTAACCATGCCTTAAACAGCCCAGATTCAAGTATCAGATGATTGTGCAGTATGTAACTATGCTATAAAGGAGCAATTCATCTCACCAAGCATTCAGTGATACAAAGTTCTGTTTCCTATTAGTATCAAGGTATTGTTCCATGCCATCAGTGACAGAAGTTCAGTTGCCAGCTGGACGAGGCATTCACTCAATGCTATCAGTGCTCAAGGTAAACTGTTGAACTGTAATCATGACATCTTCTGATTCCAGCCACTATCCTGGCTCTGTTACCAGATGTGCCATTGTATTTTCCTAAGGGACAAATAACCTAGGTTCCATTACCAACTGGGATCAAGACATGCACCTTTACCAGGTTCAGTTACCAGCTGATTACAAGGTATTTAACCATGTAACTTGCCATCAGTAACCCAGATTCAGTACCAGGCTGGAGTAAGGCATTTACCAAGACTACCCATCATCTAGAAGCAATTATAAACAATGCAGTGGAATACTTTAATTCTACATTCTTAGCCATCCTGGATCATCATGCTCCAACTCGTTCTATTAGAATCAAAGCCAAACCAGCCCCTTGGCGTACTAACAATACTAAACAAAAAATCCTAGTTAGAAATAAACACTGGACAAAATGGCGTACTACTAAGACTCCAATAGACCATCAAACCTTTAGACAACATAGAAACAGCACAAAAAGAGCCATCCTGCTAAACAAAAAGAATTATTATCTCCAACTACAGCAAACCTCTCTCAGACAACCAAAAAAATTCTGGACTAGTATTAATAATCTTCTCTACCCAGGTCAATTGATCACACCCAATCCTCAGGGTTCTAACCCCAATAATCCAATACAAACTGCTAATTCCTTTAATTCTTTCTTCATAGATACCATCCAAACTCTAGCCAGCCACCTATCACCTGATATATCCAACCTACCCACTTCTTCTGCTATTCTACCCCCTCAATTCCAACCCCAACCTGTGTCTACCTCATATATCTCCTCCCTTCTCCAAAAGTTAAAACCTTCCTCCCCATCAGCAGACAAACTACCGGCAGAATTCTTACAAAAAGGAGCTAAGGCCATTGCCTACCCTATTTCCATTCTAATAAATAGATCTATAAATGAAGGAGATGTCCCATTAATCTGGAAAATCTCTCATATCATCCCACTACACAAAGGGGGACACTCCAACGACTTCTCCAACTATTGTCCCATAGCTTTATTATCCCCTGTAGCCAAAATTATGGAGAAATGCATCCACAAACAAATTCTCAACCACCTCCTCCAAAATAACCTACTTGCTAACTGCCAACATGGCTTCAGACCTTTCCACAGTACCACCACTGCCCTGCTATCATTCTCAAACTACATCAATAACAACCGTAACAACAACTGTCTTTCATCAGCAGTCTTCATTGACCTATCCAAAGCTTTTGACATGGTTAACCACCAACTTCTCCTACCTGCACTTAAGTCTCTTTCACTTGATTCTCTATCTTTGAACTGGTTTACATCCTACCTTAATAACCGTCCGCAGGCTGTACTCTGGCACAATGAACTATCTAATCACGTCCCAACCTCCCTCGGTGTCCCACAAGGCTCTATTTTAGGCCCACTCTTATTTTCTATCTTCATTAACGACCTGCAATCTGCTATTCCATACTCCACCTGCATTCAATATGCAGATGACTCGACCTTAATCTGCTCAGCTGCCTCACCAACTGAACTTCAGTCCCTTACCCAAAAAGCCTTCAACACTGTAGAACAATGGTTCTCTCACTGCTGCCTCCTTCTAAACCCCCCAAAAAACTAAATTGCTACTTTTCAGCCCAACCAAAAAGTCCATCTCTTTACATTTCAACCTCACTTCTAATAATGGTACCCTTATCTCACCTGACCCTACCACTAAACCACTAGGAATAACAATTAACAACAATCTAAACTTTGATATACACATAAACACTACAATAAAATTAATTAATAAGAAACTGGGATCCCTTTACAGAATCAAACCCTTTCTTACTCCAGTAGCTAGGTCTGCTATAGCTAGAACTCACCTTTTATCCACTCTGCTCTACGCCGCTTCCATTTATACTAATATCTCAAAAAACAACCTAAAGAAACTAACAACTTCCTATAATAATATTGCTAGATTTGCTACAGGCTCTCCTTTCAGAACCCATCACTGCCTTAATCTTAAACAATTAAACTGGCTAGAATTCCTTAACCAGCTTCAATTTCACCAGCTCACAATAGCTCATAAGACCCTGTATCAACCTAGCAACACTCATACTCTCTAGCCTCATCACACCTTATAACAATCCCAAAAATCTACGCTCCTCAAACAAACTGCTGATTAATACTACTAAATCCAACAACTCAGCAGGTGACTCCTTATTCTCCAACTCTGCAGGAAAATTATGGAATCAACTTCCTTCCGATATCACAGCTCAGACTTCTCTTTTTAAAAAACAACTAAAACCATATCTCAATAATCACTGGCTATGCACCTGTACTAACCCTGACTAATTCTGCCTCCCCCACTTACTCTTCTCACCCTTCCTTCATCTACTACCTATTACAAATTAACAATATATCCTATAGTACACAAATTGTATGTATATATGTATATATGTAAAAGTTATCTCTGTACCGTAAAGAACTGGATTACTATTATACAGTATTAGTTAAAACGTTTGTATTCTCTTATATTTTCTTTGATTTCTTTGACAACGCTGTACACCTTCTATTCTTTTAGCATCTATTTACTCTGTACAAATACATGGAACTTTTCTCCCCGGGCCACTACTGGAAATGGACTTGCATCCAGTTAGACTAGCCCAGTCAACAAATGTAAACTGTAAATGTAAACGCAGTATACTTTAACCAACTTAAGAGTAGGTTAGAATTGAAAAAAAAAAAAAAAACCTTTTATTTCTTCTATTTTTTATATTATTTTAAGAATTTCTTTAGCTAACATGTTATGCTAAAATTATACTTCTTTTATGGTACAATCATTGCTGTATAAAACTGTTTTGATGTTATTCTCTATTAAATTGTAAGTTTTTTCCTTGGAGCTTTTCTGCCCGGGCCTCTACTGAAACTGGACATATATCCAGTTAGACTAGCCCGGTCAACAAATGTAAAATAAAATAAAAATAAATAAAATAAATAAGCAATACTACATGGAGATCATCTTAGGGCAGGAATTGAACATTTAAGGGCCGGTCCCTCCCTGGGGAAGGATATAGGTCTATTGCCAACTGCCAGTGGCCAAGGCCTAATTCCTAATTTTCAGATTCCTCAGCAGATGTCCAGTTTACGAGGGCTTCATAATCCTATAAAATGCTTCCAGCAGTATTACAGCAGGTTTGACATAGCAGAATGAGTGGGACTGGCTAAGGTTGTATATAAAAACACTGCCACTGCAGATAGATCTTTGTCTCCCCTCCCCCACTGAAACAGCCAGCCCTTACCCTCATCCTGGGATAATACTTGGTAGGGCATGGAGTATAAAACACTGTTAGATAAAAAAATCGCAACCCAATGTTACATGTAGGCACATAGCGGCCAGAAGGAGGCCAATGAAGCAATCAGGTTATTCAAGTGATTCTGGTGGCCAAAAGCATCTAAGACACTGGAAAACCAAGTTATAGTTAACATAAATATTTCATGTGGTCTTTAATTAGTCAGCTTATGAGTTCAAGGTTTCTGGTAACAAGAAACAGGGAAAGAATAAAGTAGTTTTAAAATAAGTGAACAGTTAAGCAACGAGCACATTCTGACAACACGTTACTTACCATATCGTGCAGATGTAGTCAGGAAATCTAAATATAAAAAGAAAAATAACATGCTTGTCAGTTTATATGGCATCTTAAGGAAGAGAAGTATTTTACATGTTTCAAATAACCCTGATAAAAGTGAAGTTTTAACTTGTGTGGGAAATGTTAAGAACCTGTTGTATTAGTTAAATGATTGTTACCGTCAAATAATAATGTAATTTCAACCACAGAAAAACATTGCAGTTCTTGCATACATCTGCAACTATCATTTGAGATTAGAATAACCTGATTGCAACAGAAGCTTCAACTTACTTCCTCAAGTTATGTTCGGGTGAAGCTACAACCTGATAAACACAAACAGACAGTATTTTTCATGGGTGACACATATATCAAAAAGGATTTTTAATGGATGCAAGTCCCTTTGCAACCCTGATGTATAGGACATCACCCCCTTACTTCCATATACTAACCTGTAGATTACTCAAGCCTTATTTGAGAAAAAAGCACTTTACGCTATAATGTTGCCTGACCAAACCAAAATTGAAATTGTAAATTAAACTAAACTCTTAGAAAACACCATAGACAATGACATGCTAGGAATGTCAGTACCTTAACCTTCCTACCTCAAACCTCCCTTTATGTTGCTCCAGTACTAGTTAACTGTTAACCACACAATTAAACATGCTTGAAAAATGCAATAACAAAATAACCACATACAGAGCTAACATGTTCTGTAAGAACCCATCACTGCTTTGGGCTGAACTAGCTGGACTGATCAGAACTAGCTGGACTGATCAGAACTCCCACACTTCTTAACTCTGATAAAGTTAGTCACCATACACATTTTATTATACCGTTTTGAAAAAGGTCCCGCTCACAGTAATATCATTCAACCCTCTTCTCCAAAATGAACATTTTACTTCTCTGAGAAAATACTTTTGCTGCCAGCTTAGACCAATAACTCAGACTACTCCTCTCACATTGCCAATGCATCGAACTCCATTTGCCATGCTGTGACACAACTCAGCAATCATAAAGCCTTTAAATATCACTTAATACAACATTGTAGTCCAGGGTTTGCTGCTTCAAATGCCTCTACACTCACGGTCCCCTGAGAAGTGTGCATGCATGCTGCTCTAGCTCTACTTCACTTGTGGCTACGCCCCCCCCCCCAGTGAAGAATTTCTGATAATTATCTTGCAAAACAAACAAGGGCAAAGGAAGGACTCACTGTTTCTCAGGTAAATAGTCTTATCTCTAGGTCTGCTTCACTCATAGCTGCCCCCCCTCCCTCCCAAGTGAAGAATATCTGAAAATTATTCTGCAAACAGCTGAAGGCAAAGAGACTCACTACTGGGACTTTTACTCTATGCAATATTCTTATGTAGGTGTATTCCCTGTTAACTCATTTTTGCATCTAGTTCTTAGTGCTTTTACTTAATTTTATCATATTGGCTTAGCATGCACACTTACAAGGTCTGCCCCCCTCCTTTTCCCAATCCCTGCCATTGAAATTACCTGCCACTAGCTGGCAGCAGAACACCACTAAACAGCTGAATTTTAGCCCATATTAGCAGCTCATATTGTAAGCGAAACAGTGCTCTACAGTTATTTAAATTATCCAGTATTAATGTCTACTGTAAAGTCACCCAAGTCCCTTCAACGCAGTTATTTTTTCCATTCACTGTGAATGAATAGTGGAACACAGTAACTGGCATTATCCTTACCATTAAACTACAATGCTGCTTACCTTCATTAATTAGACTCCTGATACTTTTTCCCCCAGCTCTTACCTCCTAGGTAGGGCTATAGATCAGGTTTCACTAACATCCCCCCACTGAATATCCTCCCTTCTCCCCTTCCCTTGATAGTGTCACATTAGACTTCCCCATTAGTCCTGCACCTAAACAAACAAAGTACTCTGAAAATACAGGTTAAAGCTATTTTACCCGCACCCACATACACAAGGTGCTCTGATATTATATATTAAAACTGTACAAATTTACTCTCGGTCACTACCTGCCCTGGAAAGGGCATACTGATTACCTCTGCAGTCTCGTGATCTGTGTGGGCCCAGCTCCGTTCGCCTCACTACTCTCGGCTCACTCCATTCCCCTACCCTGCCCTCATTTCCCACCCACCCCCACTATACCCACATTTATTTCTAACCTCTCATCACCTGACCACAGCCAAACCAATCAGCTACCTCATAATAACATCTTTATTTACACCCCTACCTGACACACCACTTATAACTGACATATTATTCCCACTGACCACACTTCCACCTTCTCCTTTATTACTTAAACAGCTTACTACCAACACCCAAGCATCACTTGCATACAACATGCAAATTACTCTAGTATCAGTCTCACTGGCTCTCACAGCACTAGCCTGCATCACATCCATCCAAACTAATATACCACTAGATAATTCTACATTCCATACAACACTTACTTCCATGCCTACAAAAACCCACACAAACTTCTTTATAAATTCTACAATATTTAATGATAGCACCATATTACACATCTATATATATATATATATATATATATATATATATATATATATATATATATATATATATAAGTTCGGCACACAAAGATGCAACACTATAAAAGTATCACCTAGATCCAAAAAGGAAGTCACACACACAATCAAACACCTACTATCACTCACAAAGACAATACTTGCCTCAGGCAACATACACCCAAACCCAAGTCCACATAACACCCCATGTATATCCAAACAAACAGACTTATTAATTCTTAACATCAATGCAAGAAGCATAGCGAATAAACTACCTGACCTGCATACATTTATAAGCCACTACAGTCCTGACATACTGAGCATTACTGAGACATGGCTTAAACCAAATATCCAAAATGAAGAAATCCTGCCACCAGGCTATAATATACTAAGACTAGATAGAACAGGTAAAAAAGGAGGTGGAATAGCAATTCTCTTTAAAAATACACTAAATCTCCAACCTCTGCAAACCCCTCTACCTAAATTCAAAAATGCTGAAACATTTGGTTCAGTTCTCTGCATAAACAAAACAAATCAATATCCTCTGCTGCTACATCCCACCAGGAAACAACACTTCCATAATTGAGGAAATCTTACAATGGTCTAGAGATAATCTACCACAAGAAAGTATTCTGCTAAGTGACCTAAATACTGACTGGTTATCCTGCAATTCCAACTGCCCCTCTAACCACATAAATCTCTATGGGTTCTCACAACTCATTGATGAACCTACCAGAATAGATAAAAAAATCACAAAAACAATTCATACTCGATTGGACACTGGTCAACTTCTCCAAACAAAACTACCAGACAAGCTGTCTACCAGATAGTCTTAGTGACCACCTCCCCACATTCCTATTATGCAAACACACTAGCTTACCCAAGCCCATAGTTCATAGGCAAATCCGACAAGACCGCAAGCTAAATCCTCAGGATCTTAACTCAGTTCTAAGACAATGTAACTGGGAACCTCTACTAACCCTTGGACTAGATCAGGTAGTCATTTACTTTAACAGTACTTTTACAAATGTCCTCAACAGTATTGCCCCAACCAGGAATGTCAGAGTAAAAGTGAATTATGCACCATGGCTAAGTAGGGACACTAGAGCCCTACTAAAGTCCAGAGATAAGGCCTGGAAACTCTGGAAGAGGGAAAACACTGTCCTATCCAGACAAACTTACTAACAATTTAGGAACCAAGCCAAAAGACAAACCAAACTTGACAAACAGAACTATTCCCTTAATTCCCAAACAAAACACTTAAGAAACCCACAAATATTTTGGCTAGCCATCAACTCCTTACTGAAATCAGGCAAAACTACCACTCCTACTACCAACTCAGCCAATAATGGCATGGATATGGTCTCACACACTATACTACTAGATACTCTAGCCTCCCTATCCTTTGCCCCATCTACTATTGCCTGGTTCAGGAATTATCTATCTGACAGGAAGCAGTCTGTCCAATGGCAAGGTATACTTTCCCCTCAACTTCCAACTTCCACAGGTGTACCAGAAGACTTAATACTATGCCCACTTCTCTTTACTATTTTCTCCAACAACGTACGTACCACAGCCGATCAAGCCTCACTTATACAGTATGCAGATGATTCCACTCTAATCTGCCCACCCCCTTCCCTCCCCTCCCTTCAACAACTCACCCAAGAATCCTTTAGCTCTGTGGAAAAATGGATTACTGGCATCCAGCTCATCCTGAACCCCAACAAGACTAAATTATTGTTATTTATCCCCAACAAATCAAAAACTACTCCTCTTTCCATTACTATCACTTCCAGAAATGGTACCACCATTTCCCCTTCAACCCACAGTCCTAGGCATCCAAATTGACAAAAACCTTCACTCCGATGTCCATATATCCCAAACTATCAAAAAGCTTCACAGAACATGGGTACACTCTATAGGCTCAAAAACTTCCTCTCAAATCAAGCTAGAGTCACCATAGCACAAACTCACCTATTGTCCACACTAATGTATGCAGCACCTATTCTTACCCATATCAGAAAAACAGACCTGGATAAACTTGACTCATGCTATAAGAAGATTGCCAAGTTTGCTAACAACTCCTCCTTCAGAACACATCACTGTATAGCTCTTAGGGACCTACAATGGTTAGAATTTCCACAACGTCTCAGTTTCCATCAGCTAGTGATTACTTACAATATTCTAAAATATCCTGATAAAACCCCATCACTAAGGCAACTACTAACTCAGTACACAGCAAATCGCCCCCTCCGCTCTAATGACAAATCACTCCTCAGTATCTCTAGAGCTAATAATACCGCAGGAAATGCACTGTTCTCCCACACAGTTGCTAAAACCTGGATCCCCCCCCTTTCAATAACAGCAAGCTCCTCTACCTCACACTACAAAAACACCCTAAAAGCACACCTACTGTCTACCTGGTTATGTCCATGTATTACATACAAATAAATGCTTCGTCCCTCTCCCCCTCCATTGACGATGCTGTCTTCTGATTACGTCACTGTAATGCTCTACAGCACTAACCGTTAAGCTATCGCTAGTCAGTAGCTCGTCAACCATGATCACTGCTGACATATATTCAGTGTGTATTCATATGCCTGGCCTGAAAATGTGAATAATGTTGTTTTAATATGTCTTGTTTGTCTAAAAATTGCTACATGTAAATATCTATTATGTCTTATCTGTCTATAAATTCCCACATGTAAAGATCTATTGGTGTTCTTCACTGCTAGCATGTTCTTATAATTTTGTTTAAAACATGTATTATTGTTATAATTCTGTACAAAACATGTATTATTGTTATAACTGTGGAGCTTTTCTCCCCGGGCATCTGCTGTAAATGGACCTAGTCCAGTCGGACTTTCCCGGTAAACACATGTAAAATAAATAAAATAAAATAAATGTTCATGTTGTTCTCCTTCCAGAACTGTATTCAGCACAAACAGTCATTTTTTATTCCTGAGAATTGTTTAAGGGGGGTAGCAATATTTTGTTTTATTGACATCTATTAAGAGTTGAGAGCTAGTTGACAAGGACTCTATGGCAGGGAGGACATTTTTTGTTAACTGCTGTAGGTCGCAAGATTTTTGGTGGTCCAGATGAGATTCTACTCATCAGCATACTAAATTAAGGCTGCTTGTTTCCTTGTAGTATTCAGGTCATTGATAAACACATTTAAGAGTAAGGAATCAAGTTATGAGATATGCCAGGATGCACATAAAGAAGAAGTGAGATGTCATTTTTCCATCTTTTTCCTTGAACTCTTTCACTGAGGATACCTTTGAACCTGGATAGTGATGGTGTGTTTAGATGTATACAGCCGAGCTTACAACATAGGTTATGGTGGAATATAGTCAAAAATGCCATGGACAGGTCGAAGTATATTGCTGACACAAAGTTATCGTTTTCAACTCATTATTATTAGCAGTGCTGAAGATCAGTAAAACTGTGATAGTATTGTCATAGGGTCAGAAACTGTGCTGGGTGGGGGAATTTTAGGTTGTTAATGGTGATGTTGTCAAACATCTGGGTGTGAATGCATTTTCCAGTATCTTGGATCTATAATTCAAGATATTGGTAGAGGGGACTTCTTTGTGTAGGGAACTGATGTATTTTTCCAGATGTGAGGAACATAGCTTTCTGTGATGGAGTGATTTATTGAAAAAGAGATGTGGTAAGCCAAGTTATGGGATCTAAGTTTGAAATATTCAGATCATAGGATCATAGGAAGTTATTGGCTATTGGCCCTGATGCCCTTATAAGTCTAGCCAAGAGTTTAGCCCATGTTTAGACAAGTCAGTGCCCAATAACCCTGTCCTGCAGTGACACAGGTGGAATCCTAGGGGTGTATTTTCTGTTTCCCATCCAATTATCCAGGTTGCACTTAACAAGGGGTAAAGAGGTACTCTGCTTGACATGGAGAGGGAGTATATTCCACAGATGGGGGAGTCTCTCAGATACAAATCTGTCCCACCAATAAGTCCTGTTGATGTCGCAGACCAGGTTGAGGCCACGTGTGCGAATCACTCGAGTGGAGCTTGACTTGCGGATATGCAGCAGTCCCATCAAGGTGGGGGTCTGTGATCACCTTGTATGCCAGACAGAGGTCACCTCTGAGAAGTCTGTATGAAACTAAGTAGAGGGACAGGGCTTTTAGCCTGTCTGTGTAGGGTAGATGTTTGAGGCCCTGGATTCTTCTGGTGAGGAGCCTCTGTGGGCTCTCCAGCTGCTGCATGTGCTTTGCGAGGTACATCCCGAAAAGGGCATTATACTCAATAACGGGCCTTATAAGGGAAGAATACAGGGATGTTATGACTTACTTTATCATGGATGTGATACCCTTACTTATGAGGTAGGCCAAGTAGAAGATTTTTGATACAACTTAAGCAATATGGTGAACACAAATCAAGTTTCTATCAACCTGGGTGCCCAAATCCCTCACGACTGACTGTGTGCTTAATATGTTGTTATTTATGCGATAATTTGTGGGGACATCACTCTCCCCAAAGGGATTGATGATGATGCATTTTATGGTATTCAGCATGAGGCCATGTTTCTGGCACCAGTCATTTGTCTGACTGAGATCCTCTTGGAGGACGTCCACATCACTAGGTGGATTGATGACAGCACACAGCTTGAAGTCATCTTCAAACTTGGCCAGCCATAGCCCACTGGTTTTTGCCTGCACCTCATAAAAGTATACCCCAAATAGCAGAGGCCCCAAGACCAAACCCTGGGGTATGCCGCTTGTTACTGCTTGAGGTGGCTTCCCCTATTTTTACTAAGTGGGTTCTATCAGTGAGACAGTTTGCTACCCATCTGGTAACATACAGATTGATGCCTATTTGAGAGAGTTTATCTATTATGCCCAAGCAGGGAATAGTGTCAAAGGCTTTGGCCAGGTCAAGGTAGGCGGTGTGCACAGTCTTCCCCTTGTCCATGGCTTTGGTGACTGTCTCAAAGAAGTCAACCAAATTTAACATCTACGATCTCCCCTTAATGAACCCAAACTGTGTGGGATCAAGTGTTTGGAGGTTGCCAATGTCCTTGTTAAAGATCCATTCCATAGCCTTGCAGATCAGGATAGTTAGGCTTTTGGGTCTATAATTTTCTGGATTGGTGGATGCTCCACCTTTGTGCAGAGGGATGACAGTGGCTGTCCTCCACTCAGCTCGGACAAAGTTGGTACTCAGGCTTTGGTTGAATA
Organism: Protopterus annectens; assembly: GCF_019279795.1. Lineage (NCBI taxonomy): Eukaryota > Metazoa > Chordata > Ceratodontiformes > Protopteridae > Protopterus > Protopterus annectens. The sequence goes on along the minus strand of NC_056726.1, from coordinate 1,074,306,435 downwards.
GGGCACCTAATGGTGCTGCAAGTTCCTGCCTGAGTTCATGTAGAACGCAGCCTGGGATGTTATCAGGTCCCATTGAGGCTGTAATTTTTGCCTTTGCAAGAGCAGTGATGACCTGTTCCCTAGATATAAGGAGAAGGGGGTCAGGTACTGTGGATGTCCTGATTTACTGATGTGGGAGACAGAGGGGTGAGGTTTTCATTGAATCTGTCAGCCAGCAAGTTTGCTATACCTACGGCATTTGTATATGTGGTGTCCTTGACCACCAGTTCTCAACATATCTGAGGGTGCGGACATATGTGAAGAAAGCCTTATGATTGTCTCTAGTAGATGTGGCCAATTTAGACTTGAAGTTCACTTTGTTGGATTTTACTAGTGCTCTTATTTGCTTGTTCAGGCTAAGGAGACATTGCTTCTAACTGGGTACCTGCTCCTTCTTGGTCTTTGACAGCAATTATTCCCTTTTGTTATAGAGTTTATTTATTGCAAAAGTCCACCAGACAGGTTTACTGTTCCTTGCAGTATCAGATTATAAGTGGTTAGACTGGTTGTTTTGGCTTTAGAAGATGTTTTCTGATAATAGTGATGGGGCTGGTTGGAGATAGAATGTTGCTGAACAGGTTATGGGCTGAAATTATTCTGCAAGAAGTGAAGTCCTATTGATTTAGGATGGAGGCCACAGATTGTGTAAAGTTAACTTGGCGGTGTGTGTGTCTGTATGGGGGGAGGTTGATTTGTCCTCAGCCAATGAGCTTATTAAAGAGGGACCAGAAGAGCTTGGGGGGGTTGTTGTTGTGTCTTTTGGCTTTTCCCGGTTAGGGGTCGCCACAGCAGAACTCCAGTCCGCTAATTATTGGCAGTAAATTTTTACGTGCCGAGTTGCCGGCCCTGACGCACAACCTTCAACAAAGGTATGCCCATTCACGCATGTCTCCACACAGAAGACGCTCTAGCAAAGACTTGAACAGGACAACGTCTTACTAGGAAGCGACAATGCTACCGCAGCACCACCACCGCAGACTTCACTGTGTGTGAGGTATTAACTTGAAATTTTCTACAATTGTTAAGGATCTGGTTTGGTATGGTTGCTCTGATTTCCTGCTAAGCAGTGTATCATATAGCTTATTTGCAGTTAAAAGCATTCTCATTTCTGCAGTTTTTTCCTACCTAAGTAGTGTGGGTAGTGTAGCATTGTCCATATTCAGGCTTGTGTTTTGGGCCTAGTTCTTTGTTAGTAGAGGCTGTGTGTCTGAGCACATGTTCCAGGCCATCGTAGTTTAGCAAAAGGCAGTATAGCATTTCAGTGAGAGTGAATTGTTTATGGTCATTGGCTGATTGGGGTTACCTGGACTACAGCTTGGAGTAAGCACCTCATTGGTTCTTTCAAGCTTTTTTTTAAAGTTGTTTCAGGTTTCAACTTTGTTACTTAAGAAGTTAACTTGTGAGTGTTTCTGCCAGTTCACACTGAGCTAATCGGAGGAAGGGCACTGAGCCAACTGATCTGTGATATAGAACATTACGTATCCAGTTTTTTGCTCATTTTTACAAGTTATTTATAGCACTTTTATTGTCTTCATATACTTTTCTAGCTAGTTTCACTGTGTGTGAGGTATTAACTAGAAATTGTCTACAATTGTTAAGCATCTGGTTGGGTTTGTTTGTTCTGATTTATGTTTCCCACCCTCTGTTACTATTGGTATCCTGTTTTTATACTTGATGGCTTTGCAGTTGCCCGCCCTACTGTACATGTGATCTGTGACACTCCTCCCACTCTAGTGTCATTATCTCATTCTACCTAAGCCAGGGAGAACATTTGAGAAGGCCAACCCACTTAGTGTCGGCTCCTCCTTTCCCCTTTCCACTTTACAAAAAAAAATTCTAAGCTTGTTTCCTGCCTTTCCTTTAAGTCATCTAGTCTAGATACCGATTTGCTGTATCCAGGACTGTTTGTATGCTTCTGAGCCCCCAAGCCTTTCTGTGTTGGAGGGAAGCCTTCTAGCTTAATTTTGTTTCTTAGAACTAGCTAGTTTTCTAGTTTCAGCACTCAAATCATTTTCTTTGAGCTCAGCACTTGTTCAGAACTCATTATAAGTACTAAATAAGCTACAAATTCCTACAGCACTCAACTTTCTTCACTTGTCTAGAGGAAAACAGTTTTTAGTACTTAATATATAAGCACCTATCCAGGCATGATTAAGGGTCAGCTCCCTGTTTTATCTCCTGTCTACCTGATGAATCTGGGCATCTTGGGGCAATGCAGCAATTTCCTCATGTACACAGACAACCCTCTCCTCCTACCACCCAACACTACAACCTGTGAGAGATGCACTTATATAGCCAAACTGGAAGCAAAGCTCTCTTCACCCAAGACTGGACTAGACAGTCAAGAGGAGAAGGTAAACACTTGAACCACACCACACTCATCACATAGTCCATCAAAACCTACATCGCCAAAACACACACATAGAAACACAAAACACACACCTACATTCTTGGAGGCTCTCAATAAAAATCTACCCAAGCAACAGGGACCTCCAAAGCAGAAATGCAAGCAACTTCCACCCACCAACACAACCCAAATGACACATAGCCCACAAACTCAGTGTGCCACTCAACCACAGCCTATAAGGCTTAACAATGTGCACAGCACTCTAATCATAGGTGACTCTATAGTCAGGCACACTGATGTATCACTCACCAGCCTAAACAAGGAGAAAGTTGCTGTCAACTGCCTGTCAGGTACCAGGATCCACCACATAATGCACACACTCAGGTCACTCCACAACAAGATCAAATATGACTCTGTCATTGTCCATGTTGGTGTGAATGACCTGAGATGAACCTCTTTGGACTACATGAAAAGAGACATGGAGGAGCTGTCCAATCTTGTAGCCTAGCCAGGTATGACCCTAGCCCTGAGTAGCATCCTTCCATCACCCAGAATGATACCACAGTACAAGGACAAAATGATTGACTTCAAAAATTGGTTAAGCTTCTGGTGTCATTCTAAGGGGATTCAGTATCTGTCTGCCTGGGATGACATGATCGACAAACCATGATGCTTTGCCAGAAATACCTTGCACCTGCCCCCCCCCTTGGGATTCTGGATACTGGCTAAGGCTCTTGCCACCCCTATAGTGCCTTTTTTAGGCAAGGTTCAAATGACAAATTCACCACTGTAACAGGTACAAGCAAACAAAATCTGGGGGTAATGCCACTTAAAGCTAAAAGTCTAAACCTCAAAATGCACTTACTTGAGGCATTCCTTAAAATGGAGAACATCGACATCTGTGCAGTGACCGAGACCTGGTTCAAGGTTCCAGAGAGAACCCCTGCATTACCAGGCTATAATTCATACCACACCTTTAGGCCACCTAACTTGGACCGAAACACTAAAGGCGGAGGCGTGTCCATATTCATTAAGGATATCCACACCTCCAGGCTAGTTGCTCAGCATAATGCATCCAAGATTATCCAAGTGTAACAAACTCTGGGCAAGACCACAGTCCAAATTGTAGCTTGCTACAGATCCCCACCATGCTCCAGGATTCCCACTCCTCATTTCTTAATACAAAGGAAAATATTAGGGTACAACCTAACACCCTAATAATGGGTGATTTCACTACTCCACCATTAACTGGGAAAACTATTCATGTACCAACTCTTGTGCTCAATGTTTTCTGTAATTCATAAATTCCAATGCCTTGGATCAAATTATCCACACCCCCACCAGGGTCAGCAATACCCTAGACCTGGTCCTTACCAACATGGGGAACCAGTGTTCCACACCAGAGGTCAATACCACATTGGTCAGATCCGACCACAAGCTAATCACCCTAGACATCCACATCCAACCCCCACCCCCATTAGGGAAACCACTGTAAAAAATTTCTCCAAAGCCAACTTCACGCTTCTTAATACAGAAGTGGCAAACTTCATGACACCCATGCTGATGGACAATAGAGGTATGACTGCTGAATCCTATACAAATGCACTTTATAAGCACTTACACGAGTGCATGGATCATGCAATCCCTAACCAAACCAAGATGCTATCCTCCAAAAAAAGGAAGCCACTCTGGTGGTCCCCTGCCATAAACAAACTCTACAAAAGAAGAAAGAAACTATTGCAAAAAAGAGTAAAAGCCCATGATTAGAGGATCTCTGTGTTCAGCCTCAGTAAGAAGCTGAGATCCCTCATAAAATCCTCCAAAGCTAGTTATGAAAACAAAATTGCCACTGATTCTAAAGACAACCACAAAGCATTCTATAGTTATGTCAAGAATCTCAATGGGAACACTCATATCTGCTCTGAGTTACAGCACAATGGCACTAAATATACAGAACCAACTGATATTGCCAGCATCCTGGCAAATAGGTTCAGTGCTAACTTTACCCCTCTCTCACCCCATAAAGGGCCCATCTCTATACTGGAAGAATGCAAAGTTCCTGTAATCATGGCTGCACTGGTAAAAAACACACTATCCAAAGCCAAGAACACAGCATCCATGGGACCTGACAACATCCCAGGCTGCGTTCTACACAAACTACAGAGCAAACTGGCACCCGACCTAAGTACCATGTTCAATCATACCCTCACCTCAGGCTTCGTGCCCACTGAATGGTGCACAGCAACGGTTATCCCAGTCCACAAAGGGGGAGCCACCACGGACCCTGGGAACTACCACGCCATTAGCCTGATGAGCCTGGTCTGCAAGGCTATGGAACGTATCATCATGGAACTTATAAACAATGACATTGGTAATCTCCAAACTCTGGACCCTACCCAGTTCGGGGTTTGTAAAAGGCAGATCATGTCACCTAAACCTGATAGACTTCTTTGAAGCTGTCAACAAAGCTGTAGATGAGGGTAAGGTGGTTCACACAGCCTATCTCGATCTCGCCAAGGCTTTCAACACCATCCCCCACTTTGGCATTATCGATAAGCTCACTAAACTAGGTATAAATCCCTGTGTCACAAGATGGGTTGCCAACTGGCTCACTGACAGAACCCACAATGTGGAAGTAGCAGACTCTAAATCCAACTTCATACCAGTGACAAGTGGAGTACCACAGGGTTCAGTCCTGTGTCCTCTCCTGTTTGGTATCTACTTCTCTGAAGTACAGGCTAACATAGAAGGTCTTTGGCTAACAAAGTTCACAGATGACTGCAAACTAGGATCAATCAAAACTCCTAACGATGTGGACATCCTACAAAAGGCCCTCACTGAGACAGATGCCTGGTATCAAAGCCATGGCTTCAAGCTCAATGTCAAAAAGTGCATTGTCACCCTTTTGGTAAAAACTCTGTAACCATGAACTACCACATAGGCGGTAGTCTACTTAACACCAAAAGTGTGATAAGAGACCTTGGGACATAGGTGGACAGCAGTCTCTCCTTTGATAATCACACTGCCACAGTAGTCAGGAAATCCTTCTACATGGCACACCTCATCACAAAAGGTTTCTCATCCAGGAAAAAGGAGGTCATTGTTCCCCTCTACTCATCACTCATTAGACCCATTATAGAGTACAACACCCCTTTTGCTATGTACCTCACAAGACATCTATAACAACTGGAAAGGCTGCAGAAATACCTCACAAAGGATTACTGGCCTCAAACAGATGCCCTATGCAGACAGTCACAAAAAACTCCAGCTTTACTATGTCATATATCGCCTACTCAGAGGCGATCTCTGCCTAACATACAAAGCTATGTCAAACCCAGAGCTGTTGGACATGCTCTACTTAAAGAAATCCCAATCCCTCTGAGCTACACGCTTTAGGGACCTAAACCTTGTCACCACAATAAACAGAACAAGCTGGAGGTATAGATTCCTGTCCCAGAGACTTCCCATACTCTGGAACAAACTACCTATCTATATCAAACAAAGCTCCTCATTAGCACTCTTCTGGAAAAACCTTGATGACTGGATGGGAGATAGGAAATTCACCCCGGGGATCACTTCTGTGGCTTTTCTTGACAGGGGCACAGGAAAACAATTTTCTTGGGTGGCAAAAGCCAGGGTACTGTTTGGCTAGGCTTATACAGGCCCTAGGGCCAATAGCCTAGTACCTACCTATGAACCTATGAACCAATGCAAAGTACGAACACGTACTCAAATGCAAGGATCTCACTATACCCAATAGAAATAAGATGCTTTCCTCAAAACAAAGAAAGCCAATCTGGTGATCCCCTGCCATAAACAAACTCTACAATAGAAGGATGAAACTTAGGCGGAATAAGGTGAAGTCCGAAAGACTGGAGAAACTCCCTTATCAGCCTCAACAAAAGGTTGAGATCCCTCATCAAGTTCTCTAAATCTAGCTATGAAAACAGAATTGTAGCAGATAGTAAAGACAACCACAAGGTCTTCTATAGTTATGTAAAGAATCTCCATGGCAATACCCAGATTTGCTCTGAGCCACTGCACAATGGTACCTTTTATACCGAGTCAACATATATTGCAAATATACTGGTGGACAGATTCAGTGCTAACTTTAACCATCCCCCCAAAAGGACCATTCACAATACCAGTAGATTGCCAGGCACCCAGTATTACTGCTGCACAGGTTAAAACAGCACTGTCCAAGGCCAGGAATATAGCTTCTATGGGACCTGGCAGTATCCCTGGCTGTGTTCTACATGAACTACAGAGTGAACTGGCACCTCACCTGTTTGCCCTGTTCAATCACAGCCTCACCTTAGGCTTTGTCCCTGCTGAATGGTGCACTGTTACAGTCATCCCTCTCCACAAAGGAGGAGCGACTACAGACCCTGGGAACTATTGCCCCATTAGCCTGACGAGTCTGATATGCAAAGTTATGGAACATATCATCCTGCACCTAATAAACAAGGATATAGGGAATCTCCAAACTCTGGATCCTTCATGGTTTGGTTATGTGAAGGGTAGATCATGCCTGCTCAATTTGGTCGACTTCTTTGTGTCAGTCACCAGAGCTGTGGATGAAGGTAAGGTGGTTCATACAGCCTACCTTGATCTGGCCAATGCCTTTGATACCATTCCCCACTCAGGAATCATAGAAAAACTTACTAAGCTAGGCATCAACCCCTATATCACTAGGTGTTCTGCAAACTGGCTCACTGATAGAATCCACAGTGTGAAAGTAGCTGACTCCAAGTCAGACTGCCGTCCAGTCACTAGTGGAGTAAAGAATCTCCATGCGTCCTCTCCTGTTTTGTATCTACTTCTCTGAAGTCCAGACCAACATGAAGGGACTCTAGCTGACAATGTTCACAGATGATTGCAAGTTGAGAGTTATTATTAACTCCCCAAGTGATGTTGACATCCTACAGAAGGGCCTCACTGAGACCAACTGGTGTCAGAACTATGGCATTAAGCTCAATGCTAAAAAATGTGTCATCATCCCCCTTTACGAAAAATCTGGTTCCCATGAATTACCACATCAATGGTAGCCCACTGAAGTCAAAATGTGTTATAAGAGATCTGGGAACACAGGTTGACAGCAACCTCTCTTTTGACCACCACATTGCTACTGTGGTCAGAAAGTCCTTCAATGTGGCACATCTCATTACTAAGGGTTTTGCATCCAGGAAGAAAGAGGTCATTGCCTTCCTCTACTCTTCCCTCATTAGACCAATCACCGAGTACAATGCCCCATTTGGCATGTACCTCACTAGACACCTGCAACAACTGGAGAGGCCACAAAAGTACCTCACAAAGAGGATCCTAGGCCTTAAACACTTATGGACAGACTCAAAAAACTCTAACTATTGTCTGTCTCATATCACCTACTTAGAGGTGATCGCTGCTTGACTTACAAAGCCATGTCTGACCCATCTCTGTTAGAAATGCTACATCTAAAGAAATCCAATCCCTCCACACCACACGCTCCAGAGACCTCAACCTCATTACCACAATCAACAGAACATGCTGGAGGGACAGGTTTATAACCCAGAGACTGTGCATGCTATGGAACAGACTTCCCATACATGTCAAACAGAGCACCTCACTGGCCCTCTTCAAGAGAAATCTTGATGAGTGGATGGGAAATAGAAAATTCATGCCAGGGATCACTCCAGTGTCTCTACTCGACAGAGGCACTAGGAACTAAGGTTGGGTGACATGATGTCAGGGTAATCCTATGGGCTAGGCTTGTAAAGGCTCCAGGGCCATTAGCCTTGTACACACCTATGAACACCCGGATCACCGTAAAATAACTCTGGGAAATGAACCACTTGGCCACAGTGGTGAACTTTGCCCTTTCCTCCACTATAGTGTGATCTCAGAGATGGTGTATTTAGTTAGGGGATGTGGGGCTGAAGCCCTTCACTTGGGTGGGTTTTATTTGCTTCAGTGTGTACTTGAAGTATTGCTGGACAAGTGGTTCATTTCCTGGAGTTATTTTACTGTGATCTTGGTGTTCTTGAAACTACATCTTTGGCAACTGCTGGGTACAGTCATGTATGTGAGTCACATACATAAATTCTAGATACGTGTGGCGCTGTGCTTCAGCTTTTGACCATGTTGCATTGCTCATCTCATTTGCCTATATATTTTAAGTTTACCATGGATTGTTAATCTTACAATACAGTAGAGAGTCAACTATCTGAACGTCAGTTATCTGAAATCTCAGTTATCAGAACCAGCCTTCTAAAGTTTTCAAGTAGGAAAAATCATAAAGTCTGAATATGTAAACATTATACGTATTCACTTGAGCATGTTTTGTGAGCTTGTAGCCAGCTTGTGTGTGAAAAATACTCTTTATTTTCCATTAGAATCACTGAATGGTTGAAAAGTGTATTCCTACGTGCAGAGAAAAATAAGATTTCAGAAGTTTTTCATTCGGTTCAATTTATTTATTTGTGTTTTTCACTGAATATTAACTCAACAGAAGTTGTGGCTGTCTCTCTACAGAGTACTTTTTAGAATTTCTGTGTAGCCATTGATAGCAGTGGGGGTAGTTTCAGCTCATCACTGACATTCTGTCTTGCCTTATATAAGTGGTACATTTTGAGTTATCTCTGCTTAATATCAGAGTTTTGGCTGGCTAACATCTACCTGAAATCAGCTGGACGTATAAGTGAATTTAAGTACATTTTTATCTGCTCTTTTACATACAGTACTCTATTTAATTTATTTTTCACTGAATATTAACTCAACTGAAGTTGTGGCTGTCTCTCTACAGTTAGTTCCCCACTCACTCTCCCTGTTCTTGTTTTGGTGTTAATGTTGGTGGCTTCGAAAATGCCCAACCCTCTTGTAGATTTGTATTTGGATACTCCTTCTGGGCCCATCTCATTTGCTCATTCAACTGAGTGCAGTGAGATCATATTCTGATTTCAGGCACTCCTACGTTGTACAAAGAGAGCATTTGGGAAGGACAACCCCTGCAGCCTCTTAATCCTGCTCTGTTCCCTCTCTCAAAAAAACAAACAAAAAAAATATATATATATATATATATATATATATATATATATATATATATATCATATTCATCTGCTCTTACTCTAACTGTCTTAGTTGCTCTTCTACGCGCTGTTATCTGTTCAGTCGCTCTTACTCTGCACTTATTACTGCTTGTTAGTAGCTTTCTAATTTACTGCCTTCTGCACTTGTTTTTTCATCATTTGTTAATTTAATTGCATTTATTTGAACTGTATTTGCCATAGTGTTGCTGCACGCTCGGGTGTGCTGGCCTGCACTACAATTTGAATTGTATTTACTGCTGTTTTAGCTGCTTTTCTGTAACAAAAAAAAAAATTCTAAGCTTATTTCCTGTCTTTCCTGTAACTAGTCAAGTCCAGATACAGACTTGCTGTATTCAGGACTGTTGGCAAGGTTCTGAGCCCCCCCAAGCCTTTCTGTGTTGGAGGGAAGCCTTTTAGCTTATCAGTGGGTGTGGTAAACACTAGGTAGTCTATTTACCCCAGAAGCGTGGGTTTTGGCCCTGAAATTGTAGTTCATTGGCCGTTTGGGCAGTTTTTCCATCTCTTTCTACTTTCTGGTAAAAAGCCCATTTTGGGTTTGGTCCCCGCCTTTCCTATAACTAGTTTACTCCAGGTACAGATTTGCTGTATCCAGGACTGTTGGTAATCTTCTGAGCCCCCCAAGCCCTTCTGTGTTGAAGGGAAGCCTTCTAGCTTATCAGTGGGAGTGGTAAGCACTAGGTAACCTATATACCACAGGAGGAGTGGTTTCTGGCCCAGAAATTATAGTTTATTGGCCATTTGGGAAGTTTTTCCATCTCTTTCAACTTTTTGATTTAAAAGACTGTGTTTGCACTTGTTTCCTGCCTTTTCTGTTACTAGTCTAGTCCAGGCACAGATTTACTGTATCCAGGACTGTTTGTAAGCTTCTGAGACCCCCAAGCCTTTCCGTGTTGGAGGGAAGCCTTTTAGCTTATCAGTGGGAGTGGTAAGCATTAGGTAGCCTATCTACCACAAGAGGAGTGGTTCCTGGCCCAGAAATTGTAGCTAATGGCCGTTTGGGCAGTTTTTTCCATCTCTTTCAAGGTTCTGGTTTAAAAGCCGCACTTGCACTTGTTTCCCACCTTTTTTGTAACTAGCCTAGTCCAGATACAGAGTTACTGTATCCAGGACTGTCAGTAAGCTTCTGAGCCCCGCAAGCCTTTCTGTGTTGGAGGAAAGTCTTCTAGCTTATCAGTGGGAGTGGTAAGCACTAGGTAGCCTGTCTACCATGAGAGGAGAGATTCTTGGCCCAGAAATTGTAGCTTACTGATCATGTGGGCAGTTTGTCCGTCTCTTTCAACTTTCTGGTTTAAAAGACCACATCTGCGCTTGTTTCCCATCTTTCCTGTAACTAACCTACTGGGTAGCACTAGAAAGCCTTAAACCGATACAAGCCTCCTAGCTTAGGAGAGAGACATTGGAGTGATTAAGTATCAGTTTTCTGTACTTTCTGGCTGTAATTAACTGTTTTCACCTAAACACAGATTTTCCAGCATTTATTATGATTTAAAAGCTTGTTTTATTTCACATATTGTACTTATTTGACTGCCTGCACTTTCAAAAAGTTGTTTTTTGTTTAAATAATTTGTTTAACTGTTTAACTGTTTTAGGTTACACCCTCTCCTCCTCCCACAAAACACAAATACATGCGAGAGATGCAACTATATAGCCAAACTGGAGGCTGAGCTCTCTCAACTCAGGACTGGCAAAACCAGACAGGAGGAGAAGGTAACCACACACACCATAAACCCAGTCTCACATAGAACTATCACAACTACAAATCAAACACATAAACACACAAAGACATACTCGGAGGCACTGATCAAAAATCTACCAAAACAGCAGAGGCCTCCAAAGCAGACACCCAAACAACTGCCACCTCATGACATAACACAAGCAACACATAGATCACAAAGTCAGTGTGCAAATCAGTCACAGCCCTTAAGGCCAAACACAATGCCAGACACACTTGTCATAGGTGACTCCATAGTCAGACACACTGACATCCCACTCACCAGACTGAACAAGGAGAGGGTCACAGTAAGCTGCCTGTTGGGCACTAGAATCCACCACATAACACAAGTACTCAGGTCACTCCACAGCAAGTACAAGTATGACTCAGTCATTGTCCATGCCGGTGTGAATGACCTGAAATGTACCTCCCTGGACTACATGAAAAGAGACATAAAGGAGCTCTCAGATTATGTAGCCCAGGCTGGTATGACCCTGACCCTGAGCAGTATCCTACCTTCACCAAGAATGATGCCACAATACAGAGACAAAATGATCAGTTTTAATAATTGGCTTAATTTCTGGTGTCATTCTAAGGGGATCCAATGTCTGTCTGCCTGGAATGACATGCTTGACAAGCCATGCTGCTTTGCAAGGGACAGCTTGCACCTGTCACCCCTGGGTTTTCAGATATTGGCAAAGGCTCTTGCCACCCCCATAGTGCCTTTTTTAAACAAGGCTCAAATTCTAAACCCACCGCCCTAGAAAACAATAATGGAAAAAACTAAGGGTAATGCTGCTCAATGCCAGAAGTCTAAATCTCAAGATGCACGCCCTCCTCAGTATGGAGAACATTGATGTCTGTGCTGTGACTGAAACCTGGTTCAAGGCTCCTGAGAGCACCCCGGCACTATCAGGTTTTACCTCATATCATGCGTTCCGGCCCCAAAACCCGGACCGTACCACAAAAGGAGGGGGTGTATCCATATTCATCAAGGATACCCACACCTCCAGGCTGGTGGCAACTCACGAAGCATCAGAGACCATTCAGGTGCAATTAACCATAGGAAAAACTGCTCTACAGTTTTTAGCATGTTACGGGCCACCCTCTCAAACTCAGAAACCCCACACAGCCTTCCTGAAGACACTGGAGAGTATAAATGTCTCTCCAAACACCATCATATCAGGTGACTTCAACTACCCAAACATAGACTGGGAACATTACTCAAGCCCCAATACCCTAGCCCAAATGTTCCTGGAGTTCATAAACTCAAATGCTATGAAACAACTTGTCACCCTTCCCACAAGAGGTGAAAATATACTAGACCTGATCATCACAAACATGGGGACAAAATGCTCCACACCGGAAGTATATCCCTCATTGGTGAGATCAGACCATAAACTAATCTCACTGGAGATCCACATCCCGCCCCCACCCCCAACAAAAAAGACCACAGTGAAGAACTTCTCAAAAGCCAACTTCACACTTCTTAAGACTGGTGTGGTATCCTTCAAGGCCCCTGAGCCATTGGAAACCACAACCCACGCTGCTGAATCCCTTACAAATGCTTTCTACACCTCCAGGATTGCATGGATCAAGCAATCCCAAATAAAATCAAGACCCTTTCCACCAAAGGCAAGCGCCCAATCTGATGGACCCCAGCCATAAACAAACTTTACAACAAGAGGAGAAAGCTACTACAAGATAGAGCAAAATCCCTAAAAGGGAAGACATCTCTGATCAATACTAGTAAAAAACTACGATCACTCATAAAATCATCCAAGGCCAACTTTGAGAGAAAAATCGCCAAGGACTCAAAAGACAATCATAAGACCTTCTTTAGCTATGTTAGAAATCTGGGTGGAAACTCCCAGATATGCTCAGAATTAGTCCAAAATGATACAAAAATCACTGAACCCACAGACATTGCAAACATACTGGCAGACAGGTTCAGTGAAAATTCCAAAAGGAGAAATATCTATCCCAGCACAGTGTAGCCTCCCAATCATCTCAAATGCCCAGGTGAGAGCTGCTCTCTCTAAAGCTAAAAACACAGCATCAATGGGACCGGATGGTGTCCCCGGCTGTGTGCTACACGAACTCAATGAGGAACTAAACCCACACATAAGGCTGCTGTTTAATCTTAGCCTTACCACAGGATACGTACCCAAAGAGTGGTGTACGGCAACTGTGGTCCCACTCCACAAAGGTGGTGCTTCTATGGACCCTGGTAATTACCACCCCATAAGCTTAACAAGCCTGGTCTGCAAAGCTATGGAGAGGATCATAATGGAACTCATAAATAAAGACATAGGGGACCTACAGACATTGGATCCTACCCAATTCAGCTTTGTCAAGGGCAGATCATGCCTCTTGAACTTGGTCGACGTTTTTGAAACAGTCACCAAGGCCATTGATGAGGGTAAGGCCGTTCACACAGCCTACCTTGACCTTGCAAAAGCTTTTGACACAATACCCCACTCGGGTAACATAGAAAAGCTCACCAGCTTAAATGTAAACCCATATGTCACAAGATGGATTGCAAACTGGCTCAAGGACAGAACCCACAGTGTTAGAGTTGCTGGTGCCATGTCAGACTCCAAGCTGGTCACAAGCGGTGTCCCACAGGGCTCAGTCCTGGGCTCCCTCTTGTTCGGCATCTACTTTTCAGAAGTGCAGGCAAACATAGGAGGATTGTGGCTGACAAAGTTTGCAGATGACTGCAAACTGGGCGCCATAGTTGAAAATCCATCAGACACAGATATCCTTCAGAGAGGTCTCATAGAAATGGATAACTGGTGCCAAAGCCATGGCCTTAAGCTAAACGCCAAAAAATGTATAGTCATACCCTTTGGTAAAAACAAGGTAACCCCAAGTTACCACATAGGTGGCAATCCATTAAGCACAGAAGAGGTTATCAGGGACCTGGGGACCCAAGTTGACAGTAACCTTTCTTTTGACACTCACATTGCCAAAGTGGTTAGGAGGACCTTCTACATTGCCCACCTGATTATAAAGGGATTCTCATCCAGATCAAGGGAGGTCATTGTTCCCCTGTACTCTTCACTTATCAGACCAATGATTGAGTACAATGCCCCATTCAGAATGTATCTTACCCGACACCTGCAGCAATTGGAAAGACCCCAAAAGTTCCTCACCAAAAGGATAAAGGAGCTCAAAAATATGCCATATGCTGCCCGACTGAAGAAACTCCAGCTCTATTCAGTCGCATACCGTCTGCTCAGAGGTGACCTGTGCCTGACATACAAGGCCATGTCCAAACAGGAATTAATGGACATGCTCCACCTCAAAAAATCCAAATCCACCAGAGCCACAAGAGCAAGAGACTTAAACCTCAACACAGATATAAATAGGACGTGCTGGAGGGACAGGTTCATCACCTAGAGACTCCCTATGCTGAGGAACAGAATCCCGGTCCATGTGAGACAGAGCACCTCGCTGGCTCTGTTCAAGAGGAATCTTGACCAGTGGATGGGAGATCGTAGGTTTACCCCGGGGATCATCTCTGTATCACTGCTGGACAGAGGCACGGCAAACTAATGGGTATAGTATTCTTCAACCTAAGGGGTGGTGAAAGCCACACAACTCTGGCTAGGCTTATAAATGCCCTAGGGCAGATAGCCTAGTATGAACCTATGAACCTATTAACCTATGAAATAAAGTGGGATAGCCTTTTCTGATCGTTTGTAGTCATTTAAAGCTGTTTTAAGTGTATTTTTTACTGTTTTTGCCTTATGTTTTCAAAAAAACAAACAAAAAAATGTCCTTGTTTCCCACCTTTCTAAGCTAGTATAGTCCAATTTTCAGGCTAGTGCTGAATTCAGGACTGTGATACTAGTTTCTGAGTTGCCCATACCTTACTTGGATAGAGGGAAGTTTCCCTGTTCACCTGTGAGAGAGGGGAGCTTTGAGCAACCTATCTGTCCCTGGAGGAGGGGTTTCAGCCCAGACGTTAGTGGTTTATTGGCCATTTTGGGCTAATTTCTATCTCTTTCATTTCCCTACTATAAAAATCGTGTTTGCACTGTTTTGGGCACTGGGCAGTGCTGGTTAGCTACGGTTAAATTATTCCCACTAAGTCTCTTCTTCAGTTTTTCCCTTGAAACTAGTCTAACTCTCAACCTAAGCACTCAAAAAGCATCTTACAGCCCAGCACTTGCTCAGACCAAATAGCAAGCACTAATATACACTGACACTGATTGCCCAGCAGGGCAAGGCTCTTTATTCACCCCTCACCAACCAAGCGACTAAACAGCTCACCCTACTATTCAGGCATGACCAAAGGGCAACTTCAGGTGCACTCTCCAGTCCAGCTGGTGAATCTGGGTATCCTGAGGCAATGTTACAACTGCCTCATGTACACAGACAACCCTTTCCTCCTACCACAAAACACTAACATATGCTAGTATTGCAGTTATACAGCCAAACTGGAAGCTAAGCTGTCTCCACCCAAGACTGGAACAGACAGTCAAGAGGAGAAGGTTAACACTTGCACCACATCTCCAGCCACACACAGACCTACTAAAACAGCACTGGCAAAAAAAAAAAATACATAAATACACAAAATCATACTCAGAGGATCTAAATATAAACCTGCAAAAGCATCAGAGACCTCCAAAGCAGACACCCAAACAATCTGCACTTCCTGTCACAAACCAGACAACACATAAAACACAAAATCAGTGTGCCGCACAATCACAGCCCTTAAGGTGAAATAACATACGTAACACTAGTAATAGGTGACTCTATAGTCAGGTACACTGATGTCCCACTCACCAGGCTGGACAAGCAGAAGGTTACTGTTAGCTGCCTGTCGGGAGCCAGAATCTGCCACATAACACAAGCACTTAGGTCACTCCAGAACAAGTACAAATATGACTCTGTCATTGTTCATGTTGGTGTGAATGACCTGAGATGTACCTCCATGGACTACATGAAAAGAGACATGGAAAAGCTCTCTGATCATGTAGCCCAGGCTGGTATGACCCTGACCCTGAGTAGCATCCTGCGCTCACCAAGAATGATACCTCAGTATAAAGAAAAAATGTTCAATTTCAACAATTGGCTAAGCTTCTGGTGTCATTCAAAGGGGATCCAGTGTCTGTCAGCTTGGGACGACATGCTCGACAAGCCGCGTTGCTTCACAAGAGATGGCTTGCACCTGTCACCCCTAGCTTTTGAATACTGGTGAAGGCTCTTGCTGCCACCTTAGTGCCTTTTTTAGGCAAGGCTCAAAAGTCAAACCCACCTCCGTAAACAGCACAATTAACAAAAAACTGAGGGTTATGCTACTCAACGCCAGGAGTTTAAATCTCAAAATGCACACGCTCGAAGCACTCCTCAGTATGGAGAGTGTCGACATCTGTGCAGCAACTGAAACCTGGTTCAAGGTTCCAGAGAGCACCCCAGCACTACCGGGCTACAACTCATACCACATGTTTCGGCCACAGAACACGGAATGAAACAGAAAAGGAGGGGGGTGTATCCCTATTCATCAAGGATACCTACACCTCCAGGTTAGTGGCGCAGCATGATACCTCTGAGATCATCCATGTGAAACTAACATCGGACAAATCTGCAATGCTACAGATCACCCTCCATGACCCAGGACCACCACTCCACCTTTCTGGAGACACTGGAAAACATGAAGGTCTTACCAAACACCCTGATATTGGGCGATTTCAATTACCCTACCATTCACTGGGAAAACGACTCGAGTCCAAATTCCCAGGCCCAGTGCTTCCTGGAATTCATCAACTCAAATGCCCTGGATCAGCTGGTAAACTCCCCTACCAGAGGTGAAAACATATTTGACCTGGTCATCATCAACATGGGTGACAGGTGTTCCACACCAGAGGTCAACCCGTCACTATTTAGATCAGACCATAAACTAATCACTCTGGATGTCCACACCCCATCACCACCCCCAACTAAGGAAACCACAGTAAAAAACTTTACTAAAGCAAACTTCACCAAGTATTCAAAAGATAACCACAAAGCCTTCTTTAGCCATGTTAAAAATCTAAGTGGCAACTCACAGATATGCACTGAACTAGTGCAAAATAGCACAAAATATACTGAACCTACTGATATTGCCAACATCCTGGCAGATAGATTCAGTGCAAACTTCACCCCCCCCTCTCACCTCCAAAATGACCCATAACAATGCCAGAAAAGTGTAGCATCCCAAAAATCAGAGATGCACAGGTGAAAACATCCCTTTCAAAAGCCAAAACACAGCATCAGTGGGACCAGATGGTGTCCCAGGCTGCGTCTTTCATGAACTACAGAATGAATTAACCCCCCACCTAAACACGCTGTTCAACCTCAGCCTCTCCACAGGCTACATGCCCATAGAATGGCATACAGCAATGGTTATTCCTTTCCACAAAGGAGGGGCCACAACTGACCCTGGAAACTATCGCCCCATAAGCCTGACTTGCCTGGTCTGCATGGCTATGGAGTGCATCATCATGGAACTCATTAACAAAGACATTGGGAACCTCCAAACACTTGACCCGACCTAGTTTGGCTTTGTTAAGGGCATATCATGCCTACTAAACCTGGTTGACTTCTTCGAGACAGTCACCAAGGCCATAGATGAGGGGAAGGTAGTTCACACAGCCTACCTTGACCACGCCAAGGCTTTCCACACCATTCCCCACTCAGGTATTACAGAAAAACTCACCAGCCTGAACATAAACCCCTACATCACGAGATGGGTTGCCAACTGGCTTACAGACAGAACTCACAAGGTAAGAATAGCGGGCTCTAGGTCCGACTCTAAACCAGTCACAAGTGGTGTCCCACAAGGCTCGGTCCTGGGACCCCTACTGTTCAGCATATACTTCTCAGAAGTACAGACAAACACAGGAGGACTATTACTAACCAAGTTCACCAATGACTGCAAACTGGGAGCCATAATTGACTCTCTGGCTGATACGGACATCCTCCTAAAGGGCCTTACTGAGACAGACACCTGGTGTCAACATCATGGCCTCAAGCTAAATGCCAAAAAATGCATAGTCATCCCATTTGGGAAAAACAAAACACCTATGAATTACCACATAGGTGGAAGCCCCCTTAATACAGAAGAGGTAATAAGAGATCTGGGGACCCAGGTAGATAGTAATCTCTCCTTTGACAATCATATTACCAAAGTAGTTAGGAAATCCTTCTATGTGGCCCATCTAATTACTAAAGGGTTCACATCTAGAAATAAAGAGGTTATAGTGCCCCTCTACTCGTCACTCATTAGACCTATCATAGAGTACAATGCCCCATTTGGGATGTACCTCACAAGACACTTCCAACAGCTGGAAAGACCACAAAAGCACCTCAAGAGGATTACTGGTCTCAAACTATGTCCTATGCAGCCCGACTGAAAAAACTCCGGCTGTACTCAATGGTATATCGCTTACTCAGAAGTGATCTCTGCCTGACTTACAAAGCCATGTCCAACTCAGAATTGATGGACATGCTCCACCTAAAGAAATCCAAGTCACTGCAAGCCATGCGCTCTAGTGAGCTAAACCTCACCACAACAATAAATAGAACATGCTGGAGGGATAGATTCCTGTCACAGAGACTCCCCATGCTTTGGAACAAAATTCCAAATTACATCAGGCAGAGCCCCTCACTAACACTCTTCAAGAGAAACCTTGATGAGTAGATAGGTAACAGAAAATACACCCCTGGGATCACTTCATTGTCTTTGCTTGACAGAGGATCAGTTAATTAATCAATGGGGTGGCGAAAGCCGACACACTCTGGCTAGGCTTATAAATGCCCTTGGGCAGATAGCCTAGTACTTACCTATAAACCTATGAACCTATATGTTTGTTATCCGAACAGTTTAATTATCTAAACTACCCTAGGTCCCAATTAGTTTGGATAAGCGACTCTCTACTGTATATTTATTACACATACATTTTAACCATGCTATGTAAACACGATACATTAGGTGGACATAATGTTGAGTAACACTGGAAATTTAAATGCTACGTTAATACCTCAACATAAATGTGGGAGGTACATATTGAGTAAAGAATAGGGGTCAGGTTGCCAGGGGTTTCATATTAGTGTCTGTGAGTACATTTGTTGTAAGGCATCATGTTTATAACGTGGACAGCATTTTTAAAGCTCTGCTATCATTGTTGGTGTTAACTTGCACCATATAAAGTCATTCATAATTGGGCCCTTTTTCAGTGTGGCATGGCATACCTGTTTTCAGCATTAATGATATGTATGTCTGTGTGTGTGCACATATGGGTTTTGCATTTATACTGAAGGTCAATACACCAATAAATGTACAAATCTTAATAGAAACATTTCTGATAAACTGATTACTGCATGTCGTGTAATGTAGCAGAGTAACTTAGCAATAACATATGTGGGCACACTGACCCATTCATGACCTTATATTTATATCATCAGTGTATAACTATTATGGCACTTAGAATGCTAATAATCATGAGATTACACTTATTATTACACCTTTGTCTCTTCTGTTATGCAATATATAAATACATCTTATGGCCCATATCTGGTGACAGATATGTCACAAGAAATGTACCGTAATGTGATGTACATTAGACAAACATTACAGATGGCGTGTTTTATAAGTCTGGATGTTGTTACCTGCATATCAATTAATCACTTTACAGTTATGTTGGTTCACATCTGTCATTACAGCAATATATAGTTGTTTCAGATGTCAGCCTTTAAGGCACATCAATACACACTGTGAAGCAGTAAACAGATGCAGTAATACAGGACAAATTCCCATGTGTATTACATTCACATATGTATCAGTACCATAAGAATGACTCCCTTTATGAGATCTTCTTTATGCTTCAGTAACAGTTATTATGCACAGTTTGATCTGTAGTTTGTTACACAATACACACACATATGACTACTATCATGTTTTGTAACAGACCTGTCATATCAACACATTGTACAGTGTTACACCATGTATACAATGTTTGCCTATGTACATACATAGAGGAAATGTATTTTAATTGGCATATGCATTTATAGGCACGCATTATCATTGACAGGGTTTTATTTCAGATATGTTTTGCATACACAGACAAGGTGTTGACAACTGAGTAGATTCTACTGATGTTTATTGTTTACTTGTGGTCTGTCGATTGGCCATATATCACTATTCCTTCTGCCTATGCAGAGCAATTGCCTTCAGTAGCTTTCATTATAGTTTCATATTTGTATAGGCTCATAGGTATATACTAGGCTAATGACCACTAGGGCCCTTAAAAACCTAGTCGTGCAACCCGTGTGACCCACAAATGGGATTTATACTCAATTTATTGGGAGTTATGTACTCACTGCCTCTGTTTGTCAGAGATATAGGAGCCCGAATATGGGTGAATGTCAGATTACTCATCCATTGCCCCAAGTTGGATCGGCAGCAAAGCGGTGCAATGATTAACATTGTCACCTCACAGCAAGATGTTCTCTGGTTCGATTCTTGACTAGGGTGCCTTCTGTGTGGAGTCAGCATATCCTTTCTCCATTCATGTACGTTTCGGCCCACATTCCAAAGATATGCATCTGGAACATTTTTCGCTTGGCCTCTGCTGAAATTAGACTCTGTCCTAGTTGGACTTTCCTGGTTAACAAATGTTAAATAAATAAATAAATAAAAGTCACACTTAATTAGGGACTAGGAGGACCTCTACTTCACATGGCTGAGGAACCCGCTCCAGAGAATGGGAATTCTCTGAGAAATATATCTCTCTCCAACGTGTGCTATTTATGTTGGAGGCAAAATAAAGTGTTTTAATCTAGTAGTTCTGATGCTGTTTGTTCTGCAGATCTGCAAAAGATTAATCAAAACAGGGTTCAGCTATGCCTTGTATGACAGGCAAAGATCAACTCTCAGAAGACTGTATTTTACCAAGTAAAGAGACAGGGCTTTGAGGTAATCAGTAGAAGACATTGTGCTTAGTCCCTGCATTCTTTTTGTAAGGAATCTTTATGGATGTTCCAGTTGATGCATCTGCCAGGTCAGGTACATACTGAAGGGGAAAGTATACTATATTATGGGCCAGATGACTGCCGAGTACAGTGGTGTGATGACCTCTCTGGACCTAGATGCCATGCCCTTTGCTTATAAGTTGAGCAACACAGATGGATTTCTTACTACCTAGAACATATGTTGGTTGAAGGCTAGGTTAATATCTAGATGAGTTCCCTGATCTCTGACTGGTGAGTCAACTTTTAAGGGTGTTTTATTTAAGATGTAGTTACCTGCGGTGGCAGACTTCCCAAAAGGTACTATAATGCATTTCTTGGTAATGAGTGTTAAGCTGTGGCTTTGGCATAGGTTCAAAGGTTCATAGGTTCATACTAGGCTATCTGCCCTGGGGCAATTATAAGTCTAGCCCGATTCTGTATGGCTTACGCCACCCCTTGATTTGAGTATACTGTGCCCTTTTTAAGGTTTAGTTTACTGTACCTCTGTCTAATTTGTCTGTATTAGACCTTCCTGAAGGGTGTTCTCATCTTGGGGGGATACAATGACTGTTCCCAGATTGCAGTCATCTGTGAATTTGGTTAGCCAGAGGCCTTTAACATATGCTTTGACATCTAAGATGTAGATACCAAAGAGGAGTGGGCCTAGCACACAGCTCTGGAGGACTCTACTGATGAGTGGCCTCTTTGTGGAGGTGGATTCACTAATTCTAACATCCTGGGTCCTATCAATCAGCCAGCTAGCTATCTAGCATGTTATGAAGGACCTTATACCTAGTTCTCTAAGTTTGTTGATAATGCCCAAGTGGGGTATCATAACAAATGTCTTAGCCAGATCTTGGTAGGGAGTATGCACAGGTTTCTCCTCATACATTGGCTGAGTGACCATTTCAAAGAAGTCTGTCAGATTCAGTAAGCATGACATTCATTTGAAAAAGTCAAACTGCGATGGATCCAGTGTCTGGAGGACTCCTATGTCCTTAATGATAATTTCCACGATAAGCTTTGCAAATAAGACTAGTCAGACTGATTTGGTTGTAGTTTCCAGGATCTGTTGAAGGTTCTCTCTTATGAAGGGGGATGACCATTGCAATCTTCCATTCTTGTGGTACACAGCCTGTTTTAAGACAATAAAGTGATGACTCCTGGGGTCCTGATAGGTCATATTTTAGATAATTCAGGAGACATCCTGGGATGTTATTGGGGCCCACTGAGGCCATGTTCTTGGCTTTAGTGAGTGCAATCAGTGCATGTTCCCTAGTTATAGTTGGAGGGGTTACGTTTGAGGGTATTATTGCAGAGATGGTTGGGATGAAAGGAGGGTAAAGTTGGAACAGAATTTGTCTGCTAACACATTTGCTATATCCATACCTCTCAACTGTATAGATTTTCAAAGAGTGTTCAGATTTTTGCGTCATATTTCTGGTCTGTTTGTCATATAATTTGTGATTTTCTGGCAAATAATTGAGGATTGAAGTCACTAAATAATGAAATACATTTGATTTTCAGACTAAAAATCCTTCAGAAAATACTTGCTAACACAGAACCTATTATTATAGGGACTCCTGTTGCTCAGATTGTTTTTCCGTTTTGCTTTTTGGTTCTTTGTTGTATATATTATTGCAACTTTCTGATTTTATAAGAGCAATATTTAAACTTTGTCTTTATTTTTGGGTCTTTGCCCCCCCCCCATTATTTTAGGTTTTGCCCAGATTTCTTGTTCTAAGAGGTTGAGACCTATGACTATATCACCAGGCTTGGTGAATGTGGCACCACCAGCCACCAGTTCAACACATTGTTGTGGGCTGCCATTGAGGGTTCTGACATAGTTGTAGAAGGCCTTATGGTTATCTTTCACCTAGGCAGATACTGAAACATTAAAGGTGGCTTTTGTTGACCTAATTAGCCCTTTTAGTTGCCAATATACTTTGATGAGAGACTTTTTATCTTCATCAGAATTACCCTTCCTGATTTTTGCCATAATGTTTTTCCTTTTGTTGTATATAGGTTCACAGGTTCATAGGTGTTTACTAGGCTAATGACCACAAGGGCCTTTTTAAGCCTTGACATGAATCTCAAATCTCTGACAAGTTCTGGCACCCTTGATAAGTGTAAGCAGGAGCTTGGGAGATGAAACGTTTACAAACAGGGGCCGGGGAGATGCACCATTTACAGACTGCCTGTGTCCATTAGAGACATAGGTGCCAAACCAGGGATAAATTTCCTGTTCCCCATCCAATATTCCAAGTTACACTTGAATTGGGTTAGGGAGGAGTTCTGCTTCACATGGATGGGGAGCCTATTTCAGACATGGGGGTAGTCTCTGGGATACATACCTGTTTCTCTAGGAGGTCTTATTTATATCACTGGCAAGGTTTAAGTCTTTAGAATGGGTAATTCTGGTCCTGTTTGTTTTATGGATATGCAGGAGGTCCATCAGAGTTGGGTCTGACAATGCTCTGTATGCCGTTCATAGATCTCCACTCAACAGACTGTAGGAGACAGAATACAGCGATAGGGCCTTGAGGTGGTCTGCATAGGACATGCTACTTATGTCCTGTATTCTTTTAGTGGGGAACCCCTGAGGACATTCCAGTTGTTGGACATACCTGGTTAGGTGCATACCAAAGGGGGCATTGTACTCAATAATAGGACTGATGAATGCCAAATGCAATGAAACTATGATTTCCTTGCACATAGATGTAATACCTTTGTTTATAAATTATACAACATAGAATGATGTCCACACTACTATAGACAGGAGTTGGCCAAAGGCTAGATTACTGTTTATGTGTGTCCCTAAGTCCCTGACTACTGGGTCAGTTCTAAGGGGTGTGTTGCCAATATGATACTTAGCAAGGTTGGATGACTTTGATAATGATACTATTATGCATTTCTTGGCATTTAGTTTTTGTCCATGGCTCTGATGCAAGTTTGCCCGTGTGTGAACATTTGTGTTGGTGTGGGATTCAAAGACAGCTTCCTAATTTGCAATCATCTGCAAATTAAATCAAGCAGAGGCTATTGACATTGGCTTTGACCTAAGAGAAGTAAACTTGGAGATTGACCTACTGCTGGCTAGGGTACAGTACAGGATTCTGTTTATGATGATCTGCACATGGGGAAACTCCTGCACTTCGTCCAGTTTGACCACCATAGAGATATTCTTGTCACTGATATATATTGAGACACTTCCAGCTTTACTCTTTGCCACTTTAAGCCTGCCTCAGTTATGGCTCAGATATCTATATTCTCGAATGTGAGGAGGGATTGGTGGGAGTGTAGTTTTTTCTTTAGGCTCCTGGTATTGAACAAACCTTGAGGTTCTGTTGAGTTGATTTTGCTATGTCGTTAGGTTTGTCAGTTTGGTATTCCCTAAAAGAGGCACTATGGGGGTGGATAAAACCTTAGCCAGTTTTCAAAAGCATCGAGGGGAATGGTGCAGACCATTCTTGGCAAAGCAACATGGTCTGTTGACCATGTCCTCACAAGATGACAAGCGTTGTATCCCCTCAGTATGACACAAGAAAGACAAACAGTTGTTGAAATCAATCATCTTTGGCTCATATTATGACATCATCCTTGGTGATGGTAATATGGTGGTCAGTGTTAGGCTCATACCAGCCTGACTCACAATGTCTGTCTTAATATAGTCCAGGGAGGTATATGTCAAGTCATTTACACTTACAAGGACTATGACGGAGTCATACTGGTACCTGTGGTGCAATGGCTTAAGTGCATACATGATTTGGCAGATCCTGGCTCCAGATAAGCAACTAACAGTTATTTTCTCCTTGATCAGCCTGGTTAGAAGGGTGACTTTATATCCTACAGTGGAGTCCCCTATGAAAAGAGTCCTGGGAAGTGTGTTTGGGGCTTAGCATTTGGGGCTCCACTGAGAGTGGCAGTATGTGTGGTGTTCGGTGTTGTTTTTTTCTGAGTGCCTTTGTCTTGCTGAGGCATAGCTTTAGCAGCGGGTGGTCTAGGTGATCTTTGTTGTTTAGAAAGATTGTTTTTCAGTGCCACAGCATATTCTATGTGTGTGTCTCTGTGTGTGTGTGCGTGTTGTGTGCTATGTCAGGTGGGTGTTGTGTGTGTGGTTTCCACAATCTAATGCATGAGAGTTTAGCCTCCAATGTCATTGGGTAATTACACCTCTCACATACTGTGTCAGGTTCTTTAAAGATTAAGTGGTTGTCAGCAAGTATGAGGCAATTGCTATGTTGTCTCAAGATGTCCATATCCATCAAGCTGGCTAATGAGAAGTTAGGAAATTCCATGAGCTACAAGGGGGTGGTGTATTGGGGTAAGAAGGCTATTAAGGGTGCTTTGTTTATGCAGACTGCTTTACTGGGGCAGATTAAACTAAACAGTACTAAATTCTACTAACTTTAATGTTTACACAATACTGAATTCTACCAAATCTGTAGATATTGCCTCTCAAGGGCTAACTAGCTGCTCTAAGCTTGTTAGATCAAAGTATCTGCACTACAGGTTACAGTTTTATGGACCATTCCACAGAGAAAATTTGCTTTCTACATGTTTGTTACTGTACAGGGTACTGTTAACCCACACAAACATGTAAAATTTATAGCAGCACAGAAAAAAACAGAAAACTGAATAACAACCCATCCAGAATAACATGACTACACTATGAGTCCTTTTGTTTATTTCCCAACTCAGGTTGACCAGGCAAACACCTTCTGCCACAAGGTCCTCCTAATGCAAAACCACAGCAGAAGAGATTCACAAGTACAATGCTAACACAAACCACTTACAACTAGCCGGAAATCTGTTGCTGAAATGAACTTCAAGACAGGAGCAGTGACAGGAAGAGATTATTTTATGTAAAATTCAGTGAAATGCTGACATAAAAGCAAGAAACAAAAGCAATCACTCAAAATAACAAGTGCAATTTAGCAATCAAAGATACTTAACTTCACCAGGATGTGCCGCACAGAATACAAGTAAAACATTTCTGGAATGCAGGCTGGGACTCCAAGCTTTGCTGAGCTCCAGGAAAATGAGCAGGAGATCCTGTGTAGTAAAGATTTACTCCAGAACAAAAATGTTTTGCTTGGTGGGCACTCAGTGCCATGGGTCAATGGGTGGGAAGAGTACATACACATCTTATACAACAGTCAATATCAATGAAAGAGGGAAGGGAGGGACTTTGGAAATCAGATAATCATAAGGGGTGCACCGTGGAGGGCAGAGACACAGCATTATAAAACAACAACAGCAGAATGGTGGGAGGGTTGGGAAATCAGATAATCATAAGGGTGCACCGTGCAGGGCAGAGACACAGCATTATAAAACAACAGCAGAATGGTGGGAGGGTTGGGAAATCAGATAATCATAAGGGGTGCACCGTGGAGGGTGGAGACACAGCATTATAAAACAACAACAGCAGAATGGTGGGAGGGTTGGGAAATCAGATAATCATAAGGGGTGCACCGTGGAGGGCAGACACAGCATTATAAAACAACAACAGCAGAGTGGTGGGAGGGTTGGGAAGTTTTCAAGAAAAAATCAGGCTAGCTACAGAGGCTAGCAATCAAATAAAGGAAATATTGGAAATCTTTCAGAAGCTTTAGCTTAATGCGCTGGTTTGGGATGGTGCAGTCACAGAAAGCAAGCAGGTAAATGATAAGCATAAAATAAAATCACTGCAGCACAGACTGGAGCAGAGACAATTCTCTCAATAATGAACTTCTACTACAGTTTAAGGCACCAGACTGTGCTGAGATTTACAGTAACAATGTTTATGGAAAAAATGCAGTAATAAATGATTAAGGCACACATCTGGTACTAGTACACAGTTGTGCCATAGCTTTGAATTAAACTGAAAGACTTTAGTCCAGCAGAGTTTAAAATACAAACAGATTTTACAAGTAGGTGTCTTTGACATATGGATCCCATTTCTGCAGCTGTTTGTGGTGTGTATGTATAGCTATTTGTTATTTATTTATTTATTTATTTATTTATTACACAGCCACATTAATTTTTGGCTGGGATACTGCCATTTCACACTGTTCTACTTGTGGAAATATAAGTACTGAATAATGCAGAAACAACATTTCCCCATAAATGCTAATTAAAATGCAAGATAAAGGTCCCAGAACAAACTGAAAAATGTAATCACGTGGAAAAGAGCAGAAAAGTATCACCACACAATCTCAAGTGCACTTAAAATATTTACAAAGAATTTAAATAATTAAAAACATTGTATTCTCTATTTATTTTTATTTTTGTTTTACATTTGTTGACCGGGATAGTCCAACTGGATGCATGTCCATTTTCAGCGGAGGCCCGGGGAGAAAAGCTCCAAGGGTAAGCAGATACAGCATTACATAATACCAGCATTACATATTACAAACAGACTATTTACAGAGATTACATAAGTAAGCAAGTTAAACAAGTTCCACAGGTTAGAGTTAACCCCGAGCGTAAATCAGGATTAAATTAAATTACACAGTAAGCTGGTTAACAGATTTTTACACATTCTGGAGAGAGTTAGCCAGACTTGATACATTGACATAGCCAGTTAAGTGCCAAATGTTGTTTGAGTCTAGTTTCAAATTGACCTAAGGTAGAAAGTAAGGTAATATCAGCTGAAAAAGAGTTCCAGGGTCTACTTACAGAGTTTGCAAAAAGAGAGTCACCGGCTGTGTTATTAATTTTGCTAGTCTGAATTAGTAGTTTGTTAGAGGATCGAAGCGGTCTAGGATTGTTGTAGGGGGTGATAATATTTTTAAGTGCAGGAGTATTGTCCAGATTATAGAGGATTTTATAGGCCATAATCAGTTGGTTATAATGGATTAGGCTGGGTAGTTCAAGCCACCCAAGCTGATTTAGATTGATGCAATGATGTGTCCTAAAAGGCAGCCCAGTGGCAAACCTGGCAATGTAGTTGTAGCAAATTGAGAGTTTGTTAAGGACAGTCTTGTTTAAATTCGAGAGTAGAGGGGATGCATACAGAAGGGTTGAAAGAAGGTGAGAGCGAGCTATGGCAATTTTAGCTGGAGGGGTTAGGAAGGCTTTTATTCTGTAAAGTGACCCCAGTTTTTTATTGATGGTTTTGATAGTTTGGTTAACATGTAGGTCGAATTTTATATTATTATCTATGATGACACCTAATAGTTTTGTAGCGGGGTCAGGGGAGATTATTGTGCCATCATTTGAATTTATGGTAAAGGTGAAAGCGGTAGACCTACGTGTTGGTGAAAATAACAGAATTTTAGTTTTTTTGGGATTTAGGATCAGACAACGTTCAGAAAGCCAGTTTTCTATTGCATTAAAGGTGGTCTGGGTAGTTGACCATAACTCTACTGGAGATGTGGCCGAGCAAATCAGAGTAGAGTCATCAGCATATTGGATACAGCTGACTTTTGGGATGACAGTATAAAGGTCGTTAATGAAGATGAAGAACAGCAAGGGCCCTAGTATAGAGCCTTGTGGTACTCCAAGGGTGTTAGGTAGAAGATTAGAGAGTTTGTTCTGCCAGAGGACAGCCTGCTGTCGACCATTCAGGTAGGATTGAAACAATTGAATGGCTCTAGTATCTAGACAGAATGTTTGCAGGGTGTGGATTAAAAGTTGGTGATCAACCCTATTGAATACCTTGGAAAAATCCAAGAAAAGGGCTGAGGATATATAATTATTGTTGTGATTATGGTTTATGGTGTTGGTAAAGGCTAGGAGGGCTGAAGTAGTGCTGTGATGAGGACGGAAGCCATGCTGAGTGTCTGCCATAAGGTGATTCTGGATTAGGTGGTGCATGAGTTGTCTATGAATACATTTTTCCATAATCTTTGCAAGTGGAGAGAGTATAGCTATTGGCCTATAATTGGAGAATTCAGTAGAGCTGCCTCCTTTGTGAAATGGGATTACATAGGATATTTTCCAGATGGTGGGAATTTTAGCTTCTACTATGGTTCGATTGATTAGTATTGAAATGGGTAAGCAATAGCATCAGCTGATTTTTGTAGGTACTCAGCAGGGAGTTGATCAGCAGAAAGTGTAGTGGGTTTTAATTTTTTGATCAATGTACAGATAAGTGAAGTGGCGACTGGTTGGAAGCTGAACGCGAGTAGGTTTATAGGGGTGGTACTTTCAGGACCAGGGGAGCTAGGTGGTAGTTGGCTAGCTAGGGCTTGAATTGTCTCAGTAAAAAATCGGTTAAAACTGTCAGAAACATCTTCAGGGGTTTTATCAATAGTAGCAGCAGGGACTGATGTTGAAGTTTGTCCAGGATGTAGTAGATTATTTAAACCTGCCCAAAACTTCTGAGGGTTATTTTGATTTACTGTTTGTAAATTACAGTAGTATTGTGTTTTGTCTAGTAAAATGGATTTTTTAGTTTTGTTCCCGGATTGCCTGAATTTAATGTGATCTTGAGGGGTCTTTAGAAGAACGCCATAAAGCCCATGCTTTGTTTCTAAAGTTAATTTTGAGTTTAGACTCTTTAGAAAACCATGGCGTAGTTTTTGCCTTTGTTCTCTTTGAACAAACAGGTGCATGCAAATCATGGATCTCAAGGAATTTGTTGTTAAATTATGCTACTACTTCCTCTAAGGGGAGGTGTTTTAGAATAGACCAATTACATGAGTTTAGTTCTTATTGGAATTTGGCAGGGTCAAAGTTTTTATTGTTTCTAACATTTCTGAGTAAGGGTTGTTGGGAATTAATGGCTTTGTGCTTAATTACATATGTGAGAAGGTGATCGTTTAGGCCATCAGACAGGGTACCAGAGATGTACAATTGGGGGTGACTATTTATGAGTACCCAGTCAAGTATGCTTTCTTTTTGGTTGGGTTTACCTATCCTGGTAGGGGTGGATATGATTTGTGTAAATGCATGCAGGTTAATATGGGTGGTTGGGGATTCTGAGGAACAGGTGCCCCAGTCTATGTTAAAGTCTGCAAGTAGTAGGGTTTCTTGGGGGTAGTGACATGATAGCCAGTGCAGGATATCTTCAAGTGTAGATATATTGTTACCTGGGGGAATGTACATACAGATGATATTAATGCATTTATTTTTATTAAGTCTATGTTTTCTTTTCTTTCTTTTTTTTTTTTTTTGAAAAGTTAGTTACCATTGCACACCTCCCTAATTCTTGGATAAAAGCTATGTATCACAATTTAGGGTCTATATCATATTATCAGACGATGAAAAAGCAAATGCTCTTTCATAGATCCGATAATGCCGAAAGGAGAAAATAGCGAAGTCATGGAACATCAATTTTTTTCCAGGGGAAAAAATCGGTGGGCAGCCTTCGGAAGTTTGCCATTTCCTCCACTATGGTGCGATCTCGGAGTTGGTATATTTAAGTAGTGTGTGTGTGGGGGACACAGCCCCCCAATTAATTTTGTGTTTAAACTTTTTTTTTTTGCGGAGCAGTGAATTTTTTTCCCTAAGAAAAAATTTGCTGTTCCATGTGTTTGTGTTTTTGTGATTTCAACATTATCGGTTCGATGAAAGAGCATTCGCTCTTTTCATCATCCGATAATGCGATATAAATGCACAATTTAGTAATATCCCATGTCACTGGTGTGGATATGAACCTTCTTCCAGTCTGACTCAGGTAATGCCATTACATGTCATACATCTACGTTCTACACCTGAACACCCACATGCATTGCCTCTTGCATGGTTTACATCTCTGTCATGTGGATCTCATTTCTACTGCTGTTTGTGGTGTGCATGCTTATATATTTATTTATTAGACAGCCACATTAATTTGTGACTGGGGTACTGCTCTTTGGCACTGTGCTTAGTTTTTGCCTTTCATATGCAGGGTTGAAGGTTCTAGTCTGTTCCTGAATTGGTTCATCCTTGCTGTTGGGTGGCTTACAGTTGCACTGCTGACAGCCTAGTGGATGATTGCATTTCATATCCATTGGATACTGTATTGATAACATTCCCCATTTAGTGTTCACGAGTAATATATATTCACTGTTTAGTGTTCTCAAACATACACCTACCATCAGTTATACTCATTCTGTTATGGCTGTCATACAGTTTGCCGCACATGAGCAATGAATTATGCTTTTGTACGCATGTATTTCTGTGTTGCAATCTGTCTGCTTTGCAACCATACCATTTGTCATTTTTCCTTCCCAGTGTTGTATGGTCTATATGTGTGCTGTCGGTGTACCTTACCTATCCTTTATGTGTTTTTCTATCTATGTTCATTTTTTTTTTCAGAAATTTACAGATTATGTCAGATTCTGCAGATTTTCAGGGGTGTATTTATATAAATGTGTATGTGTATATATATATATATATATATATATATATATATATATAGATATATATATATATATATATATATATGGATCTAGGACACATGCTTGACTAGCATGTGTCCGAATCACAAAACATTGAACATACATACACGAAAGCGCTTAACATCAAAAAGCGCTTCCATGTATATGTAGTTAAAAAAAAAAATCTACATTTCTGCAGGGGGGCTTTGACCCCCCTGCACCCCCCCATGGGGGGTTGTGCCCCCCAAACCCCCCAGTTTAATATCCTCACTCCGAGATTGCACTACAGTGGGGAAAAGGGAATTTTTCCTTACCCACACTGTAGTCCAATCTACGAAACAGTCACACATACACGGAAGCGCTTTTCGATTTTAAGAGCTTTCGTGTACGTGTGTTCGATGTTTTGTGATTCGGACATATGCTAGTCGAGCATGTGTATGGATCCCATATATATATATATATATATATATATATATATATATATATATATACATATATATATATGTCCATCTACTGATTATGCTGCTATCCATAAGTGTTTGCACATGTTTGCTAATTTTCAGACATAAAAGCTGATGCACATTGGTCTTCATTTATTACTTTCCATATATTAATGTAATTTCCATTGGCCTGATATAAACGCTGTAGATGTGCATTGGTGATGCACATGCATATATTACTTCATAAACAACATTTCCTGGAATATATACTTGACATGACGTATTGTGGTTGTGTTGATATTACTGGTTATGTTTGCCTTGTACTGAGGTATTCTGCATATACTTGGGCGGGCATATTTGCATATTTCTTGGTTATCCACAGTTCTTGCACAGAACTCAGCAGATTGCATTGAGTTCTTTTAACTTTATAGAATCCAACCTCAAGGATTGCAACAGAAACAGGCTCTTCATGTCTATTGAAGGAGAAAATTGCTACCTGTACATAGAACTAGACAAACATAGCAATGTATCTTCAGGGGGCTTACAAACGTTGTATTTAAGCCAGTTAGGAAATGCTTTGCATTTACCCATTTTTTGTTCAATAAATAGAGGCTCATGCTTTTAGGTAGGTGCACTCCGTATGTGAACATAGCCCTTTAGAATATGTACTACATAATCAGCTTCATTTGATTTATTAGGCCATCATCCTAAAACTAATATACTTGAAACTTTACAGTGCAGCAAAACTCATTAACAATTTCTCTTCTAAAAAATTGTATAAAAGAGTTTTTGAATAACACCATAACCCACTACACTGACAGAGATGTTACTAATTAAAACTCAGGCAACTAGAACAAAGTTGGACAACAAAGTTATTATATAAACTAGACATCAAAACTAACAGTTTAAAATTGCAACTGTATATCATCCAGGTAAAGAGTTATATCCCTTAAAATCTATCACTCCAAATAATACAAATGGCCAATGCACCTAAACATATTAAAAAAGTCAGTGTTAAAAATAATATTCATCATGTCCTTTAAAATCATATCCAGAATCTAAAGTGCAGCTTGGGACTGGCTGATAACACATGCAGGTAAACTGTAACAGTTTCATTTCCGTCCTATTTTACTCCAAATTAACATTTTATAAAAGAAGAAAAAGCCCAAGTGGGCAATGCACATGTTTACAATTCACTTAACCAGACAGTGCCCTACCCCAGGCTGAGCCTGAAAAAGATCCATGTGATTCATGGTGCTCTGCCCTGCTCAACAAAGACAAATACACTGGTATCACCCAAATAAGCCATTATATGTTCTCTTACTTTATAAATGCTCTATTAAAACTTATTTACTTAAAATATAAATATTGCCAATCTAAGAATAATAATATGATGTAAAATACTCACAATGTGAGGCAAGCAAAATAGTTAGAAGTGCCATACTCTTGGACAGTCCCTTCCAGAGGAATTAGTGACCCAAAGACATAGTCCCTCAACTGTTCACTAAGTCTGTAAGATGGAGGAAGTACCAGGAAAGCTTTTAATATACAACTTTACTGATTCATGAAGTCAACTTCCTTACTTCTGAATTTTATAATACATGTGTGAGCAGATAAGTGTGAAGCAGAAGTTGTATGTAACAGAAACATGCAGCTCAGAAAATGACCTGATCGGTTAACACAGGAAATGACTTATAGCATAGAAACAGCTACTTGACTCATGGCAGTAGCACTGGGCCAGTAATGAAAGGTTTACAGTTAGACTGAAGTATTCATAGAAGATGGTAAACCCTAGTTTAATCAGCGCTGAATGTTTGTGTGTCCTAGGAATAACTATTAATAATAACAGTTACTCAGCTATCTAAAATTTTCTGCAATACATCATTTCTGCTTTTTTGCATCTTGCATCCAGTTTAATGATTTATGTGTCCACCATTGTTGTGATAATCTGTCTTACATTACTGCTGAAGTTCTCCCTATTTGAAATTGTATATATTTCTCTGAGCCAGCAGTCCTCCTGCATTGTGTTGACTCCCTAAAGAAATACAAGTTTGTTTCTTCATATTATATGTATTTCTTATTATTATCCCTTTGGGAATGGTAATTTGGTTTCAGGCACACAGGGATAGAGTTCCACATTTTATGATGTAGTTTGAGAATAGTGAGTCCCCTGCAGGGTTCTTTGATTTTGTTAACAGTAGCTTGTGTCTGTCTGTGTAATACAATGCTCTGTTGGTAGTATATTCAGAGAGAATCCCTTTCATTGAAGGGTAGTTGTCCAGCTTATTGAAAACACTGTGAGTAAAAACTAACAGAAAAATCTTGTCATTTTTTCTTCATACAAAACTTATTTAGACTACAAGTCCCAGATCAGATGATGCAAAATGAAGAAATAAGGAAATAAAGTTAAAGATTAAATATTGTGGCAGCCTTTAGTGCCAAATTACCGGCATGACTCCAGCTGAATCTACTCTAATAGTCTAAGCAGCCTTGCAATTATTTTAGTGTTTCAGTAAAGTGAACATAATGTGTTCAAAGTAGAACTCAGCACCTCATTGGATAACATATTGGGGTCATAGTTCAGAGGTTCAGCCCTGACTTTTAATCAGCGTGTAAAGCTAGCATGATATTCCTATGTCAGTTTGGGTATACCTTTCAACTTGATTGCACAATTATTCTAATCAAAGCCAAAAATAATGAGGACACAGATTCCCAAAATCAGGGTCAACTTTTAAATATTACTTTTATTCATTTCAAATGTTAATTGAAAAACAGGTTATGCATCAACATGCACTTTTGAATAATGAGGACTATGAAACTCTAATCTCTGGCATTATCAACTGACTATAATTTTTGGTAATTTAATAGAAAATTAAAAATTTCTCAAGAAGTATGGATAAAATATGAGGCAAAATCGAGGATGGTCTGCAACATCAGGAACAGTTGAGAGGTAAGAGTGCGTTCCCCCGTACCCCATTTTCATCTCAAAAACAGGACTGATTTGTTAAACTGACTAGATATATTATTTTTTCATTCAAGCTTGTGGGACAGTTCATGGCTCAAATGAGACAAAAATAAACTGTTTCACTTACCTGGTTAACAAATAAATATTTTAAAAAATATTATGGTAAAAAGGGATACACATTTGTCTTGATATTAGAAGTAATTTGCAATGAATGCTGGATAAATGACTCATGTCAATGTACATTATTTTATACAGAAAAATGAAAATGACACCTGTTTGACTTCCGGTTTAGCAGCTGGCCTCACTACAGGGTTTTACAGCTGCTCTAACTTTGGACAAAAAATAGTGGGCCAGATTCAGTAAAGTTTGCAGATTTCAGGCCATTATGCAGGTATCAGAAGTAAACTTGTATATAACATAATCTGTAACTGTACCACAATGAACTCAAAATAGCTGAGTGCACAAGGAATCATTGCAGCAGTACCAGTGCACTAAACAATCCTACAAGCGCGATCTGTAAATAATGTCAAAGCATGTTGTACATTAACAACATTACCGAAGGATTATTACAAGTCAAGCATCCTGATAGTTATACAAACATATATAAAAAGAATCTGTCTACTAAGGGCAACTACAGAATACAATTAACTCCATTATGACAGCAAAAAAAATAAATAAGATAAAATAAATCTAGCTAACACAATGTAAGCTGCATGGCATTCCTAATACATATTTTCAGCAATTTGTCCAGAAATGTTACAGACAACTACAGATATTTCTGTAATTCATTCACTAACAAAATAGACTGTCTTCAAAGCTCTAATGCTGTTTGTAATATATATCACCAGCAATCTTTGCAGTAAGCTCAGAGATAACTACAGATATCGCCATAATGTGCGCACTAATAAAATATGTCTGCTGGGGTTGTCTGTTTTGCTGGGATTAAGGAGGGTGGAGATTCCTTTCCAGACTTTTTGAGGGCTTGTTTTATGGTTGTTTTGGAGTATGGAGAAGTAATTCTGTCAATCAGTGCTGATGAGCTTTTGACTTTGTTTTTAAGTGTTTTGTATTCATTATGGGTGGGGGGAGTCCTATTTTTCTGGTAATGTGCCCAGGCTTTATCTCTGTGGTGCATGGTTGCTAGTGTGTTTTTGGTTAGCCAGGGGGCGGCTTTGATTTTTGTTCTTTTTGTCTTTATGGGAGCATGGTGGTCTAGGAGGTTTAAGAAAGTTGAGTTGAAGTGGGTAACTGTGTTTTCCAGGGGTAGAGTTTTTAGAGTGTTCCAGTTTATTGCTTTTAGAGAGTTAGAAAAGGTAATGGGGTTGAAGTGTTTTTGGTAGCGAGTAGTAATATAATTATGAGTGAGATGTAAGGGTGAAGGAAGTTGATGTGTGAATGTGGGTAAGTGGTCACTAAGGGGATCGGGAAGGGTACCACTGTCAGAGAAATAATGGGGATGAGAGACTAAAATCCAGTCTAGGGTACTACCACTGGAGAGTTTTTTTGAGGGCCGGGTTATGGAGTTGATTAACTGAGAGAAATTGTAGAGGTTGATGTTAAGTGGCTTTGTGGGAGATTAAATGGAGGACCAGTTGATATTCATGTCTTCCAGAATTATTGTTTCATTGCTGATGTTGGTAGAAAGTCAAAAGAGGATGTCCTCCATTGTAAAAATATTGTCACCGGGGGGGGATATAAAGGGAGGCTGTACATATGTGCTTGTGTTTATTAAGTTGAAGTAGTGTTAGGAGTAATTTAACATTATTAAAGTGGGGAGGAGGTTTGTTATAGGGAGTAACTGATAAGGAGGATGAGTATAGGAGAGCTACTCCTCCCCCTTTTTTGTGAGTTCTATCTTTTCTAATTATAGAATAGTTGGGTGGTGTTATTTCAGAATCTTTTATATGTGGTTTTAACCAAGTTTCACAGATGGACAGGATGTCAGGTTTATTATGCGTAAGCCAGGCATGGAGGTTAGGGATTTTGTTAGCTATACTTTGGGAGATTAAAGAGGTAAGTAGTATGGATTTATCTGTAGAGGGGGAGGTGGGGGGCCTGGGTTAGGGTGTATATCTCCAAATAGTAGAATGGTAGTTAGATGTAGGATTAGGTTGGAGAGGTACTTGGACTGCTTTGAATCTAGGTTGAGCTTTATTAGATTTGTGAGGGTTTTGTTAGTTACTGAGGGGGTAGAATATTTATGAGCAGTAATACGTTTATAGGGAAAGAGTAGATTTTTTTTATAGGATATAGGCAGGGAGATATTGGGATATGTGGGTATGAGAGTGGTGAGGTAAGATGGTTGGTTATATGGAAGGATGGTGCGTGATTCGAGTTAATGGGCTGGGTAAGGTAGTAGATATAGGATATGCTCAGAAGAAGTAGTAGTTGAACAGAGAAGGATGAGGGGTTCGAAAGCATGGTGAGATAGGGCTGCTAAGAGTAGGTTTGTTGTGGCTGAGTAATTTACAGGGGCAGGAGAGTTGTATGTTTAGGGAGGCGCGGGTAAGACTCTAGTTTATCAGAGCAAAGGGAGAGTTGAGTGATGGTTGATATGGGTGGGATTTGGAATGTGTGCTACAGTAATGAAGAACGTTGTTTGCATAAGTAGTCTTTCTATAAATACCAGAGGTATACATACATTTTTCATAGTCTTTAGCTAGCAAAATGTCAAGATAGTTAAAATAATCTAGCCCTATTTCATATGTAAATTGCATGCACACGTTTCAGCCTCCTTGAAGCAGCATCATGATTCTCAAATGGAAGAAGCCTGAAAAATGTAAAAACAAAACATGCTCACTAAGGTATCATTCAGATTGCAGTTAGCAATGGTCTGACCTGTAAGTGTATCAAAATCAATACTAGAAAGTGGGGCTGATGTCATGTTATCTGATCATTGGCAGATAATGGGCCCACACCACACATGGTACCATTCATCGATATCTAGTGAGTGTTTATGCAGTACACCTAGTTGTTACAGCGCATGATGCCAACTTACATGGAGAATCACAAATGGGAATCCAAAACCTTGAATTTTAATGAACCTCATTAATTGTGTATGGCACAAATGGTATTTATAGGTGGGTGCACATTAGGTGCATGAAGTGAGAGGTACATTGGCAGTTGATAGCATTTCTGTTTTGGTGATTATTACATCTCTTGTTCAAGTCAGTCATTTCCAAAGGTAGTTGTTTAATTTAATTTTTACTACAGACTGTGATCTTTAACAGAAGATTTTATATATTAGTGGACTGCTGTCAGACTGAAATTTATGCATACAGGTGTTGTTTTAAATAATTGATTTCAGTTCCATATGCAGGTGTATAGACAGATTTACATTACAAATGTGAACAGTATATAAAGGTAGATATATGGACCATCAGCAAGTCTTACAGGTAATTTCTTGCACTCTGTGCTTTAACTATGGAAATATCCGGATTCTAATACTATGCATATGTACTATTTTATGTTGATATTATAGATGTTATGTTTCTTAAAACTGTTAAATACATGTGCTGTTGCTGTCAAGGACATTTCTTCAATGATGCTTCGTAGCAAAGGTATTCTCAATACTGGATCAATAAACTAAGGATCTGTACTGTCTGTGACCTGTCTACAGGTCCTGAGGTTTTCCAATGCTTTCTGTAAATTGTTCAGTTGTTACTTTCTATAGTATTTCCATACCAAATGTGCACAAACTCCCGTGGCATGAAGGTATTGTGTTTTGACCTCCATTCAATACACGTAGTGTGAGTGGTTTTAATCCCACTCATGAACTCTACAGAGTATATTGATTTTACAAATGTTAGGTATGAAGGCATTTTTGTTACTTTTATATGTCATGTTAGTATTTGTCACAGGCAGTGTTATACAGCTCTTTGCATTGCAAAGGAATGCATACTGTTTATGTTGACATATGCTGTCCACAGACTCATCTGCATTAATGGGCTCACACAGTAATATTAATATGTGCATATCACTGTCTTTCAGATGGCTAACCATCTTAGGAGTGGCAACCACCCCTCCCAGGAAAATTAAACCATATTTGTGTGTTCTGTGTCCACATGGTGAATGGTGAATGGTGTATGTGTATGCCACACATTTTGTATACTAACTGTGTTAACATGATGAATGTTGTCTGTGTATGCCATGCATTTTGTGTGTTCTGTGCCCACATGGTGAATGGTGTCTGTGTATGCCACACATTTTGTATGTTCTGTGATCACATAGGTTCTTAGGTTCATAGATTAGTACTAGGCTAACTGCACTTGTGAGCCATTTTAAGCCTAGCCAAGTATCCATGTGAGACTCAACCCCTGCATCTTGTGTCTTTTAAGGCAAATACCTTAACCATTATGTCAACCTCCCACATGGTGAATGATATCTGTGCATGCCACACATTTTGCATGTTCTAACTGTGTTAACATGGTGAATGGTGTCTGTGTATGCCACACATTTTGTATGTCCAAACTGTTCACATGGTGAATGTTGCCTGTCTATGCCACACATTTTGTATGTTCTGTGCCCACATGGTAAATGGTGTCTGTGTATGCCACACATTTTATATGTTCTAACTGTGCCTACATGGTGAATGGTGTCTGTGTATGTGACACATTTTGTATTTTCTAACTGTGTCCACATAGTGAATAGTGTCTGTCTATGCCACACATTGTGTATGTTCTAACTGTGTTCACATGGTGAATGGTGTATGTGTATGCCACATATTTTGTATGTTATAACTGTGTTCACATGCTGAATGGTGTCTGTATATGCCACACATTTTGTATGTTCTAACTGTGCCCACATGGTGAATGGTGTATGTGTATGCCACATATTTTGTATGTTCTGTGTTCATATGGGGAATGGTGTCTGTGTATGCCACACATTTTGTATGTTCTAACTTGCCCACATGGTGAATGGAGTATATGTATGCCACACATTTTGTATGTTCTGTGACCACATGGTGTCTGTGTATGCCACACATTTTGTATGTTCTCACTGTGTTAATATGGTAAATAGTGTCTGTGTATGCCACATATTTTGTATGTTCTATACCCACATGGTGAATGGTGTCTGTGTATGCCACAGATTTTGTATGTTCTAACTGTGTTAACATGGTGAATGGTGTCTGTGTATGCCACACATTTTGTATGCTCTGTGTTCACATTTTGAATGGTGTCTGTCTATGCCACACATTTTGTATGTTCTTTGCCCACATGGTGAATGGTGTCTGTGTATGCCATACATTTTGAATGTTCTAACTGTGCCCACATGGTGAATGGTGTCTGTGTATGCCACACATTTTGTATGTTGTAATTGTGTCCACATGGTGAATGGTACACATTTTGCATGTTCTGTGCT
Source organism: Protopterus annectens (assembly GCF_019279795.1). Lineage (NCBI taxonomy): Eukaryota > Metazoa > Chordata > Ceratodontiformes > Protopteridae > Protopterus > Protopterus annectens. Next base: position 1,074,266,196 of record NC_056726.1, on the reverse strand, counting down.
CATATGTTGAATGGTGTATGTGAATGCCATACATTTTGTATGTTCTAACTGTGTTAACATGGTGAATGGTGTCTGTGTATGCCACACATTTTGTATGTTCTAACTGTGTTAACATGGTGAATGGTGTCTGTGTATGCCACACATTTTGTATGTTCTAACTGTTCCCACATGGTAAATTGTGTCTGTGTATGCCATACATTTTGTATGTTCTAACTGTGTTAACATGGTGAATGGTGTCTGTGTATGCCACACATTTTGTATGTTCTAAATGTGCTCACATGGTGAATGGTGTCTGTTTATGCCACACATTTTGTATGTTCTAACTGTGCCCACATGGTGACTGGTGCCTGTGTATGCCACACATTATGTATGTTCTAACTGTGTTCACATGGTTAGTGATGACAATGACATGATCACTAATGTTGTTTTTATTTTCCTCCTACAATAGTTGAAGTTCATCCCACTTCAGCAGCATCACCTTCCCATGAGGGGTTGTCAGGTGCGTGTTCCATAATGGTTAAGGTGTTTACCTCACAAGGTGCAATGTTTGATTCTCACCATAGAGGGATATTGTCTTGGCTTAACATGTCCCACAAAAACAACTAACATAGAACTCACCTAACGTGCTCATAGTTTAAAGCTGCAGGTTTGGTATAATGATTAAGATGTTTACATTGCAGACATAAAATACAGGGGTTGATTCACACATTTGGAAGGGGAACTGGCTAGGCTTAAAATAGCCCCCAAGGGAAGCTAGCCTTAATACTTAACTAAGAATACTTTGTTTGTATTCCTCACATGTCATGGATGCTGGCCTAATTATATACTCCATGTATGTGGATTTTTTAAACATATTTACAGAAGGCCACATATGAAGTCATTATTATTTGTAACATTGCATTGAGATATATATGTCATATATCTTTTGATGCTATATGTTGTGATGTAAGCACATTATCTTGATTTGTGCCATTGTATCTTATACCAACTATCTGTATCATCCAACAGCCCATCCAGTGATCATGATGTGGTTTTAGATGTGGTGTTATGACCCCTGGCACAGAGGACTTTGACATGTTGAGAGGAGTCTATACATGAAGTTGAAAGCAATGCTGCTGCAGCTGTAGCCATAGATGTGGAGGGGAACTTACAAGCCAATCAGAGGATGATAGGACACTGGACATTGAACAGGGTGAGATCATTGAATGATAGACTTCAGTTGAGACCACTGCTGATGGCAGTTCCCACAACAACCTGAAACAGGACATCACAGTAAATGTAGACATAGATGTCCAGATGTTGTGCATGGCCAGTTGTCAGGGAGAGACTGCGTCCTGCTGAAGGCAAATGAATGTCACAGCAACAGCATCAGTTAGACATCTGTGCATACGCATGTGCCACAGATCATGCGAGACACCAGCTGCATGTGATGCATGAAGGACAACAACACCGACACAGTGAGATAATGGCTGGATTGGCTGCTCAAAATGAGAGTCTGCTAGCTGTGGCATGGTTGGTAGAAACTCTAGCTTCTATGGTACCTGTATCTGAGTATGACCAGGGTTCTCCATTCCTTGAATGTGCTTAGCAGATTGCAACATGGGAGAGGCAGGCCAACTGTCCACAGAACACCATTGGCCGGCCAACCCAGCTTTCAGTACACCAAACACATGCTCTATGTTTTTTCTGACTGTAGGGTGTGGTCTATTGTAGGCCTCCTGTGCAAGGTTGGATGGTTCTCTGTATGGGGTCATTAGCCACTGCTCAAGTGGATAACCACAGTCACCTGTTGTGGAAAATGGAAACAGATTTGGTCATTATGGATGTTGTTGTGAAGAGTGTCCTTGGTTTACATCCTAACTGTGTTTAATTAGTAGCAGTGCCTCAGGTATTTCACCTTGCTGGAATGCAGCCATCAGTCCAATTTCCCCCCATATGGCAGCATCATGGACACTTCAAGGGTGTGCTGCCATGATGTTTGTTATACTGCCATCTGCTGCACACACAACCTGGCAGTTTATGGATGGCCAGCCAGCCTTTCTGTTTATGTATTTGTCTGCTTCAGGATGTACTGGTGTCTTGATAGTTGTGGAGCCTATTGTACATGGGGAAAGTTTGCAATGTTATAGAACTGGTGCATTACAGTTCTTCACTTCATGGGGGTGGATGAAACGTATATGCAGTCATACACCTTGCTGCACATTACTTCCAGGACCTTTGCTAGGATATGCAGTCATACACCTTGCTGCACATTACTTCCAGGACCTTTGCTAGGATATGCAGTCATACACCTTGCTGCACATTACTTCCAGGACCTTTGCTAGGATATGCAGTCATACACCTTGGTGCACATTACTTCCAGGACCTTTGCTAGGATATGCAGTCATACACCTTGCTGCACATTACTTCCAGGACCTTTGCTAGGATATGCAGTCATACACCTTGCTGCACATTACTTCCAGGACCTTTGCTAGGATATGCAGTCATACACCTTGCTGCACATTACTTCCAGGACCTTTACTAGGATATGCAGTCATACACCTTGCTGCACATTACTTCCAGGACCTTTGCTAGGATATGCAGTCATACACCTTGCTGCACATTACTTCCAGGACCTTTGCTAGGATATGCAGTCATACACCTTGCTGCACATCACTTCAGGACCTTTGCTAGGATATGCAGTCATACACCTTGCTGCACATTACTTCCAGGACCTTTGCTAGATATGCAGTCATACACCTTGCTGCACATTACTTCCAGGACCTTTGCTAGGATATGCAGTCATACACCTTGCTGCACATTACTTCCAGGACCTTTGCTACGATATGCAGTCATACACCTTGCTGCACATTACTTCCAGGACCTTTGCTAGGATATGCAGTCATACACCTTGCTGCACATTACTTCCAGGACCTTTGCTAGGATATGCAGTCATACACCTTGCTGCACATTACTTCCAGGACCTTTGCTAGGATATGCAGTCATACACCTTGCTGCACATTACTTCCAGGACCTTTGCTAGGATATGCAGTCATACACCTTGCTGCACATTACTTCAGGACCTTTGCTAGGATATGCAGTCATACACCTTGCTGCACATTACTTCCAGGACCTTTGCTAGGATATGCAGTCATACACCTTGCTGCACATTACTTCCAGGACCTTTGCTAGGATATGCAGTCATACACCTTGCTGCACATTACTTCCAGGACCTTTGCTAGGATATGCAGTCATACACCTTGCTGCACATTACTTCCAGGACCTTTGCTAGGATATGCAGTCATACACCTTGCTGCACATTACTTCCAGGACCTTTGCTAGGATATGCAGTCATACACCTTGCTGCACATTACTTCCAGGACCTTTGCTAGGATATGCAGTCATACACCTTGCTGCACATTACTTCCAGGACCTTTGCTAGGATACGCAGTCATACACCTTGCTGCACATTACTTCCAGGACCTTTGCTAGGATATGCAGTCATACACCTTGCTGCACATTACTTCCAGGACCTTTGCTAGGATATGCAGTTATACACCTTGCTGCACATTACTTCCAGGACCTTTGCTAGGATATGCAGTCATACACCTTGCTGCACATTACTTCCAGGACCTTTTCTAGGATATGCAGTCATACACCTTGCTGCACATTACTTCCAGGACCTTTACTAGGATATGCAGTCATACACCTTGCTGCACATTACTTCCAGGACCTTTGCTAGGATATGCAGTCATACACCTTGCTGCACATTACTTCCAGGACCTTTGCTAGGATATGCAGTCATACACCTTGCTGCACATCACTTCCAGGACCTTTGCTAGGATATGCAGTCATACACCTTGCTGCACATTACTTCCAGGACCTTTGCTAGGATATGCAGTCATACACCTTGCTGCACATTACTTCCAGGACCTTTGCTAGGATATGCAGTCATACACCTTGCTGCACATTACTTCCAGGACCTTTGCTAGGATATGCAGTCATACACCTTGCTGCACATTACTTCCAGGACCTTTGCTAGGATATGCAGTCATACACCTTGCTGCACATTACTTCCAGGACCTTTGCTAGGATATGCAGTCATACACCTTGCTGCACATTACTTCCAGGACCTTTGCTAGGATATGCAGTCATACACCTTGCTGCACATTACTTTCAGGACCTTTGCTAGGATATGCAGTCATACACCTTGCTGCACATTACTTCCAGGACCTTTGCTAGGATATGCAGTCATACACCTTGCTGCACATTACTTCCAGGACCTTTGCTAGGATATGCAGTCATACACCTTGCTGCACATTACTTCCAGGACCTTTGCTAGGATATGCAGTCATACACCTTGCTGCACATTACTTCCAGGACCTTTGCTAGGATATGCAGTCATACACCTTGCTGCACATTACTTCCAGGACCTTTGCTAGGATATGCAGTCATACACCTTGCTGCACATTACTTCCAGGACCTTTGCTAGGATATGCAGTCATACACCTTGCTGCACATTACTTCCAGGACTTTTGCTAGGATATGGATGGCAGCTGTCTGTGAAACTCCCACAGCATCCAATATGTGTCTCTGGAATGTCCAAAGATGCAAGTACATCCAGGCTGAGACATATTTTGCTTATAAGGGCATGGGCTCCTCTCACAGAGTCTGCACAGATGTGTGGAGTGCACATGTTGCAGACAGTCTGCACAAGTTTTCTGTCTAGCGGGTACCTGTCAGTTTGCTGGCCTGGCAACTGTTTTAGTTGCAGCCTTGCTCTGCCTCTAACTGTCTGCCTTCTAGGGTAACAGACACAGCCTCATTTATGGCTTGTATCACTGTAGCGTTTTGCAGTTCATTACCAGCAAGTTGTATTTATATATATATATATAATTTTTTTTTTTTTTTTTTGCTATGGAATTTGGTGAACTCCATAGCATTAGCTTTAATTTATTGGGGTCTGTAAAGCATATGCCAAGAATTTAATAAACAGAGTTGGTATGGCAGTTTGTTGAATTAAGTTGCATTGTGTCCGCACAGTGTGTTTTGGAATCAGATAGGCACTTGCAGAATCTATAATTATCCTACACTGAATAGCTAAGTACTTGGACAGCCTTCAGTGTGTGTTCTAAAATCAAGCCCTCAGTAGGTGCATTGAAGTCCTCCTTCAGCATGCTGTGCTGCCCACAAATAGCTTCCATGCACTTTATGGAATCTGCCCCCATGGCTTCTAAATATCAATGACATTTTAAGTCTTTATGGGTACTTTCAGGCAGATAAAGCCAAACCCCACTAGCTATAGACATACAGTTTTTCAGTGTTTTCCTGGCCTCATCCGTACAATATAAATGGATTGCTTGGCTATACTTTAGAAACACAGAGCTTAAAACAAAGATTGATATCTATAAATATTAACAAACCTATAAAAAAACATTCAAAACCAAAGGGTAAAAAAGGTCACCTGAACAAACGATTCAGTAAAAAGAGCAAGGAAAAAACAGTCAAACTACGCACTTTGTATATAATACCTTAATCCTACTGTGAGTCCCACTGGCAAAATGAAAATTATAACTGAAACACAGCGTATTAGCTACATGGCTTTTAAGGGACCATGACCTTTTTGTTTATCTTTATAGGTAATTTCAGCCTTATAAAACAAAACCCTGTAACTGCACCTGCATCACAACATGCTAAAACATTATCCAACCACTGTAGTACAGCATAAGTAAAATGCTTGACAATAATTTAAAAACACATAGCTTAAAAGTAAGCCTGGTATCTATAAATATTAAGGTGGCTGCAAAACATGCAAAAATAGCATTGAAACTAAAAAGGTCACACAAACAAACGATTCTGTAAAAATTGCAAGAAAGACCCAGACAATCTAGAGTCTTAACTGTATAATACTGCAAACCTCCTGCAGTGGAGACACAAGGGATATATGCAAATTAGCCCTTACAATGTTTCAGCTACATAGCTTTTGAATATTCATGACTTTTTACATTTTAAGTGCAAAAACCAAGCAGAAGATTGAATAAGAAAAACCAAACGAAACTGGAAGCAGCAAAATTTATTCCGGTACCTCGGCTGAATGCCTTCAAAGGAATAAAATCATCATTTTCTTAGCTGCTTATATATTATACAAAACATCAATTATACAATTAAATTTGCATAAATACCAATCAGAATTAAAGAGACATACAATGAAACAAATTTTTTTTCATTTAAGTACATTCAAACTGAAAATGTGCAAACACCTTAATACATCAGAATACACAATATAATTTACTACCCAAAATTCAAAGTGTAAGATTTACTTCTAGATTCATACCCCTAGGTTTTAAAGTGCTAAATTTCAGAATAAATCTACTTTCAAGATTTAAAAGATTCTGTAAGTAATTGCCATTAATGCCAGGGGCAGGTTTAGCTAAAGCACAGAAAAATAAAGAATCTATAGCACCATTATGAACTGTGTTAAAATGTTCAGCAATTGGACTATCAGTTTTGGTATTTCTAACATCTCCCATGTGTTCCAAAATACATATTTTTAATTGGCGTTTAGTTTGGCCAATATAATATTTACTTGGAACACAATCACAACCAATAATGTACACTACCCCACAAGATTTGCAATTGAAATAATTCTGAGCAGTATATTTCACCCCATTTATGGTACTGCCTGATAAATTCTTCACATTCCTACAAATTTTACATTTGCCACACTTATGGGAGATATGCCAACTTAAAAGAAATTTTGAAATGTAAGTTTAATTGGAATGATAGGTTAGGTTCTGAATTGATTAGTTTACCTAAAGGTATGTTTTTGTTTAAGTGTGGCAAATGTAAAATTTGTAGGAATGTAAAGAATTTAGCAGGCAGTACCATAAATGGGGTGAAATATACTGCTCAGAATTATTTCAATTGCAAATCTTGTGGGGTAGTGTACATTATTGGTTGTGATTGTGTTCCAAGTAAATATTATATTGGCCAAACTAAACGCCAATTAAAAATACGTATTTTGGAACACATGGGAGATGTTAGAAATACCAAAACTGATAGTCCAATTGCTGAACATTTTAACACAGTTCATAATGGTGCTATAGATTCTTTATTTTTCTGTGCTTTAGCTAAACCTGCCCCTGGCATTAATGGCAATTACTTACAGAATCTTTTAAATCTTGAAAGTAGATTTATTCTGAAATTTAGCACTTTAAAACCTAGGGGTATGAATCTAGAAGTAAATCTTACACTTTGAATTTTGGGTAGTAAATTATATTGTGTATTCTGATGTATTAAGGTGTTTGCACATTTTCAGTTTGAATGTACTTAAATGAAAAAAATTTTGTTTCATTGTATGTCTCTTTAATTCTGATTGGTATTTATGCAAATTTAATTGTATAATTGATGTTTTGTATAATATATAAGCAGCTAAGAAAATGATGATTTTATTCCTTTGAAGGCATTCAGCCGAGGTACCGGAATAAATTTTGCTGCTTCCAGTTTCGTTTGTTTTTTCTTATTTTTACATTTTAAGTAATATGGATACTTTCTAGCCAATAAAGCCAGACTCCATGTCTGGCATTTTTACCTCATCCATACAGCATAAGTGGATTGCTTCTCTCTACTTTAGAAACACAGGTCTTAAATCCAAGCCTGATGTCCATAAACATAAGGTGTCTGCCAGATAACCCAAGTAAAATCCAAATCAAAGGTTAGAAGGGTCACACTGACAAGTCATTCAATAAAAGTTGCTAAAGTCTGGCAACTGGCACAGAGGGATGATACTGAGAGCTGTCATTCTGCACTACTCTTTCTGAGGTATTACTGTGGCCTTTCTGCAACTACTGGAAAGGCCACAGAAATACTTCACAAAGAGGATTACCGCCCTCAAACAGATGCCCTACGCAGATCGTCTAAAAAAACTGCAGATTTACTCTGTCACGTATCGCCTACTCAGAGGCGATCTCTGCCTAACACAAAAAGCTATGTCAAACCCAGAGCTTTTAGACCTGCTCTACTTAAAGAAATCACAATCCCTATGAGCTACACGCTCTAGGGACCTAAACCTTGCCACCACAATAAACAGAACATGCTGGAGGGATAGATTTCTGTCGCAGAGCCTTCCCATACTCTGGAACAAACTACCTATCTATATCAAACAAAGCTCCTCATTAGCACTCTTTAAGAAAAATCTTGATGATTGGATGGGAGATAGGGAATTCACCCCGGGGGTCACTTCTGTGGCTCTGCTTGACAGTGGCACAGCAAAATAATTTTCTTGGGTGGCCAAAGCCAGGGTATCTTTTGGCTAGGCTTATATAGGCCCTTGGGCCAATAGCCTAGTACCTACCTATGAACCTATGAACATGGTGTGATTTCCTGAGTCCCCATTCACTTGTTGTGTGACCTTGAGCAAGTCACTTAAGCAGACAAGGTTGGATGCAACTGGGGATTTGGACTAGGCTTCCTAATACTCATCTGAACTGGAAGCCTAGAAACCAACTAAGAAAAACCTAGCCAAGCTAGAACCTTCGCTGTTATATCTTAGACCTCCTGTAATTGAGACCCATGGATATATACAAATAGCCCTGTTAAGGATATACCAGTATTTCAGCCACATGATTCTCAACAGTCATTATTTTTTTTCACTTTTTAAGTCTTCATGGGCACTTTCAAGCCAATCCAGCCAAGTCCCACTCACATACCATGTTTAGGCATCCTTCTGACCTCATCAGTGCAGCATACAAGGATTGTTTGGCTATGCTTTAAAAAACACATTGCTTAAAATCAAAGCTGATGTTCATAACATTACTGTGCCCACACAATACTCAAATGACATCCAAACCAAAGGGTAAAATGTTACAGAGGCAGATGATTCAGTAACACTTGCAAAGACACAGCCAAACTCTATCTGACTATATAGATTTATATATATATATATATATATATATATATATATATATATATATATATATATATATATATATATATATATATATATATATATATATATATATCAGTCTGTTTCTCTATCTATCTATCTATCTATCTATCTATCTATCTATCTATCTATCTATCTTTCCATCTATCTATAAGGAATGATTATCAGCTGTTAGTCAGTACAACATAAGAGAAATCATCAGCTGAAGGGGAAATATATCCATTGTGAATAAGGGGGCAATGCAATAACATAAGGAAGTAATCTGAAACAAAATTTGTTTCAGCAGTTGCAACAGCATTCTGAAAAGAAATATTGTTACAGAAGCATAGCCTCTACAAAATAGGTTGGCATTAGTGGACACATAAGGAGAGGATAGATAAAGTAATATCTGCTTATATATTTATTGGGTTAGAATAAAAAGCAGGATCATTTGTAAAGACATAGGACACATTTCAGACTTTACACTCATTACTTATACATTTTACTGCTCTCTTACCATTCTTATATGAAATACAAAATACCTTTTTAAGTAAATAGAAATCCATATTTTTTTAAGTGTATGTCAGTCATGGCAGGGAAAAGTTTCATGTTGTTTTCCTCCTTAAATGTATTTATTTCAACACTTCCCAGAAGACTTAACTTATGCTAAAATTATATCTGTTCAAGTTAATTAGTTATCCAAATTCTTCCCTCTTCTTGAAATAACCATATAGAGTTTGTGTAAAAGCTCATGGGGGGAATTTAATAAAGCCTACATGGGTTTTGCCGCACTGCTTACTTGAAAGTAAGCAGGTTTTAGATTCAGTAAACACTGCTGAGCTGCGCACATGCACATGCCAACACAAGAAGTTCCGTGGCATGCAAATCACCTCATAAGCAGGTGAATCGCATGCAAATGAGGCAGGTAGAGTGATCTAGCAAGCAGATAGGCAGCTCTTTAGACCCTGTGTCAGTGTCTGTAGTGTACACAGAAAAATTCCATGTACAGGAGTGTAGGCAGACAGAATGGATTGTAAAAATGTAGATAGATGGACAGAAATGGCATACCACATACAGATATGAGTGAAACTATCCTCCATGTCTGAAAAATTAAAGGAAATAAGTTAAATTAACTTTATTTTTTTAATAATCTGTTCATGTTTGCACAGTGTGCTGCAGTGTGCAAACATGCTGTAAAAATATATATTATTATGTGACAGAAATGTATTACAGGACCATACGTGGAGTATCTACAATGGTACATTGGTGCTGTTGTTAACATGGTAGGGCTTAGAAGCATGTAGTTTTCAGGCTGTGAGCATGGATCCTTATACAAATGAGGTAGAGTATCCCCTCTGTGTAGGCAGAGAACCATGTTGGTGTACACAGAATAGGTAGCTGACATCAGGCTAGGGTGTATCCCAATGATTTCTAAGCTTATTTCAGCTTAGCTGCACCTGTTTGCATGACACGTTGCTGTGCTGTGTCCTATCTGGGTGTGTACACTGACTACTAAGCTTTGTTTACCTATGGGGCACATGTTGCCATATGTTTGCGCAGCATGCTGCTATGCTGAGCATGGATGTCTGGGGGGGTGCGCTCAGTGCGAAGCTTTGTTTACTTATGGGGCGTGCATTTGTATGCCACACCACAGTGCTGAGTGTATCTAAAACAAAATGATGTATTCATTAATTTTGACCCCTGTTTAACTGAAATTAGGGCCATTGAGTGACATTAATGATATACTATGCAGGTGCAATTCATCATAGGTAGCCAGTTACGCAGTCAGCACCTACAGCAGAGCACTATAAAGTATGCATACACCCAACAGTTTGACTTTCCCCCATACTCTACACCATTGGAGTACAGACTTGGGAATTTTAACTGATAAAATGCTAGGGGCTGCTGACCATCTGCTACATCTGTATGTGCTAGATGCTGAAGTCAATGCTGCTGCTGTTGACAATAGGCTTAAGCAGAGAAAGAAAAGAGTGTTCAGGCCCAGGGTAACCTTCCAGGAGCTACACGAGCTGGAGATTGTAGAGCACTACAGGGTGGACAGGGGCATACTACAGGAACTCACAGAGCTCTGCCTCCCTCCACTCAGACCCAAAGCCAACAGAGGGAAACCCATCCCAGTGGAAACAAAGGTATGTGTAACCCTTAGGATACTAGCTATAAGTACTTTCCAAAGACCAGCTGGCGACATGATGGGGGACTCACAGGCATCAGCATCCAGGGTACTCCACCAGTTCCTGGATGCCATGATACTACATGCCAGTAAGCACATTTATGTTCCCCTCACTCCTGAGGTGAGGGTCAGCAATATGTAACACTTCTACCATGTAGCACACTACCATGAGTTACTGGGTGCCATAGACTGCACTCATGTACACATCAAGGCACTACCCAGTGAGGAGGGTAGAATCTACATCAACCGCAAGGGGTTCCACTCCATCAACTGTCAGGTCATGTGCAATGCCCAGGGCATTATCATCAATGTGTGTGCTGGCAGCCCTGGCAGTTATCATAATTTCCATGCCTGGCATGCATCACAGCTATACCAGATGTTTGTTGGGGGGGGGGGCATTCCACATGCCCATTTACTGGGGGCTGCTGGCTATGCACTAGAACAATGGATGATGACTCCCATCAGAAATTCACACACACCTACGAAAGAATGCCATAATGAGGAACACGCACAGACTAGAAACATCATAGGGTTTGTGTTTGGGCTGCTAAAGTCATGGTTCCAGTGCCTCAATATATCTTGTGCAGCCCTGCAGTGTACTCCAGCCACAAGTGCACAGATATTCACAGTATGTGCCATGCTACACAATATGGTCCTGCAGAAACAGCTGCAGCAGGATGAGTAAAGGGAAGGGATATACATCTCCCCACCAGTGCCTAGCTCACAACAGCCACACTCACAGAAGGACTCATAGGAAGAACCCCCTGATGATGTCCCTTTAAGCAGATGTAGGCAGTTCATTATGCCCTGGCTTTGGCTAAGAGACAATACATAGCACATTCACTGACAACCTAGGGCCCTAGGGAATGACACCTTGCTCCTACTCACATACATATAATAAAATTGGTGATGTCAGGCAACTCACACATCCTGTACCTATCCATGTATTGGCTGTGCTCTGCATGCATCAGACGGATTCAGCCCTGAACTACAGTTATGGCAACTACTGCATTCGCAAGGTAAGTTTCAAACCTACACAGTCCTAGTAAGGATTACTATAATATGGTATTGCATGTTTGGATCTGCTGCATGTATACAAGGAAATATAGTGGGCTATGTGGACAGAAGTAACATCCACATGGGACTACAGATACCCAGCCCAATAGTATGTGTTCCCTAATAATCACTAGATCTCTTGGTTGGAATATTCACTACATCAGTCAAGGGAGATGTGAAACAGTGGGGTCACATGATATTTGAGCTACTGTCTATCCCAGCAGAACATGTGCTGTTGTTCCCCCATCACCAACACAGCAGTGTTCCCATATAACTGCTGTAACAGTAACTCAGCAATGGTATATCAGCAGACCAGGTTATCTCATGGCTGCAACACAGAAGCTGATCACACATTGTATGTCTCACGTAATGCAGGAATAACAACAAACATATTTATGCTGTTGATTGTGTGATAAATGACTCCTCTCAGTCTGGCAGCCTGTCTGGCTCAGTAGACTAGAGAAGTATGCATAGGTGATGGTGTTGATGGTTCTAATCTAGAAGTATTCACATATTTTGCACGTGAGGTATTATTATGTCGGTGTTGTCACAGACTGTGTGGGGTGTAACTTTATGAACCTCAGTCAAATTTAAATACAGCAGAGAGCTGGGGAATGCTGTGGACATTCTGAGTGAAGTACAGTACTGCAGAAACAGGGACAGATGTGAATGTCGGTAATACACAAAATCCTGGACTGGAGTACAGGTAGGTGTGGCCTGGAGTCACTTTATAAGTACTGACAGTTCCACTGGGCATGCTCAAATGGTTAGTTAATATGAATGCAGTTCTGTTGGCCCATCATCAAAATGAAGTGTGATGTATAGGTATGTCTATCCATGCAGACATATAGGTATACATATCCATCTGTCACTATCTCTCTCTCTCACATACATAGTATATCTATCACTATGTAGTGTCTAAAAGATATATGCAGATATATAGAGCTGCATATATTAAAATGATATATAGACTCATCCCATATATCTACATGACACATATACATATCATACACACACAGTTACATTTATATATACATTCCTGTTAAATACATAAATATGTGTGCGGATGTCTGTATTTTCCTACATACTCTAATACTGGTGAGCAAATCTGCACTATCACAAATCATACTGTTTCTTAAAGGATCCATGAATGCAACAGTACATAATCCATGTACCTACAATCCTTTGTGCCTGCTGGATGTCACCATATAAACAGACACAGGTGAGCAGGTGGTGTAATATATAATGTTGTCAAAGCACGTATGGATAGGACACATTGTTTCTGCGCACACGTTTGCCTATCTAATGGCAAGCAGTCACACATAGCCATGGTAACTGTACACACATAGCTAAGTTAAGAACAGTTATCTCACTGCTAGGATACAAGATGCAGAGCACAGTATGAAGCAATATCACTCTGCAGGCCACAGATGCTGCTCAACACAAGCCTAGTTTGTGTAATCCACAAGTGCTGTGCTTGCAATCATATATGCAACAGACGTATCCTGTGGCATATATCACTCTGTTGGCCACAGTACTTTACAAATAAGCACCTATCCAGGCATGTCTAAGGGTCAGCCCCCAGTGTTTTCTCCTGTCTACCTGAGACATACCTCCTTGGACTATATGAAAAGGGACATGGAGGAGCTGTCCGATCTTGTAGCCCAGGCAGGTATGACCCTAGCCCTGAGTAGCATCCTGCCATTACCCAGAATGATACCACAGTACAAGGACAAAATGATTGACTTCAACAATTGGCTAAGCTTCTGGTGTCATTCTAAGGGGATCCAGTATCTGTCTGCCTGGGATGACATGATCGACAAGCCACGATGCTTTGCCAGAGATGGCCTGCACCTGTTGGCCCTGGGATTCCGGATACTGGCTAGGGCTCTAGTCACCCCTATAGTGCCTTTTTTAGGCAAGGTTCAAATAACAAATTCACCACCCTAACAAGTACAGGCAAGAAGAATCTGAGGGTATTGCTACTCAATGCTAGAAGTCTAAACCTCAAAATGCACTCTCGAGGCACTCCTTAAAATGGAGAACATCGACATCTGTGCAGTGACAGAGACCTGGTTCAAGGCTCCAGAGAGTACCCCTGCATTACAAGGCTATAATTCATACCACACCTTTCGGCCACCTAACCTGGACCAAAACACTAAAGGCGGAGGTGTGTCCATATTCATTAAGGATATCCACACCTCCAGGCTAGTTGCTCAGCATAATGCATCCGAGATTATCCAAGTGCAACTAACTCTGGGAAAGACCGCAATCCAAATTGTAGCTTGCTACAGATCTCCCACCATGCCCCAGGATTCCCACTCTTCATTTCTTAATACACTGGAAAATATTAGGGTACAACCTAACACCCTAATAATGGGCGATTTCAACTACCCTACCATTAACTAGGAAAACTACTCATGTACCAACTCTTGTGCTCAACGTTTTCTGGAATTCATAAATTCCAATGCCATGGATCAACTTATCCACACCCCCACCATGGGGCAGCAATATCCTAGACCTGGTTATTACCAACATGGGCAACTGGTGCTCCACACCAGAGGTCAATTCCTCGTTGGTCAGATCCGACCATAAGCTAATCACCCTAGACATCCACATCCCTCCCCCACCCCCCATTAGGGAAACCACAGTAAAAAATTTCTCCAAAGCCAACTTCACGCTTCTTAAGACAGAAGTGGCAAACTTCACGACACCCATGCTGATGGATAATAGAGGCATGACTGCTGAATCCTACACAAATGCACTTTATAAGCACTTACATGAGTGCATGGATCATGCAATCCCTAATAGAACCAAGATGCTATCCTCCAAAAAAAGGAAGCCAATCTGGTGGTCCCTTGCCATAAACAAACTCTACAACAGAAGAAAGAAACTGTTGCAAAAAAGAGTAAAATCCCATGATTGGAGAAACTCCCTGGTCAGCTTCAGTAAGAAGCTGAGATCCTTCATAAAATCCTCCAAAGCTAGTTATGAAAACAAAATCGCCACTGACTCTAAAGACAACCACAAAGCATTCTATAGCTATGTCAAGAATCTCAATGGCAACACTCAGATCTGCTCTGAGTTACAGCACAATGGCACTAAATATACAGAACCAACGGATATTGCCAACATCCTGGCAGATAGGTTCAGTGCTAACTTTACCCTTCTGTCATCCCCTAAAGAGCCCATCTCTATACCAGAAGAATGCAAAGTTCCTGTAATCACGGCTGCACAGGTAAAAAACACACTATCCAAAGCCAAGAACACAGCATCCATGGGACCCAACGACATCCTAGGCTGTGTTCTACATGAACTACAGAACGAACTGGCACCCCACCTAAGTACCATGTTCAATCATAGCCTCACCTAAGGCTATGTGCCCACTGAATGGCGCACAGCAACAGTTATCCCACTCCACAAAAGAGGAAACACCACAGACCCCCGAAACTACCGACCCATTAGCCTAACGAGCCTGGTCTGTAAGGCTATGGAGCGTATCATCATGGAACTTATAAACAATGATATTGGCAATCTCCAAACTCAGGACCCCACCCAGTTCGGGTTTGTAAAAGGCAGATCATGTCTCCTAAACCTGATAGACTTCTTTAAAGCGGTCACCACAGCTGTAGATGAGGGTAAGGTGGTTCACACAGCCTATCTAGATCTCGCCAAGGCTTTTGACATCATCCACCACTTTGGAATTATAGATAAACTCACTAAACTAGGTATAAATCCCTATGTCACAAGATGGGTTGCCAACTGGCTCACTGAGAGAACCCACACTGTGAAAGTAGCAGACTCCAAATCCAGCTTCAGACCAGTGACAAGTGGAGTACCACAGGGTTCAGTCCTGGGTCCTCTCCTGTTTGGTATCTACTTCTCTGAAGTACAGGCCAACACAGAAGGTCTTTGGCTAACGAAGTTGGCAGATGACTGCAAACTAGGAGCCATAATCAAAACTCCAAACGATGTGGACATCCTACAAAAGGGCCTTGCTGAGACAGATGCCTGTTGTCAAAGCCATGGCCTCAAGCTCAATGCCAAAAAGTGCATTGTCATTCCTTTTGGTAAAAACTCAGTACCCATGAACTACCACATAGGTGGTAGTCTACTTAACACCGAAAGTGTGATAAGAGACCTTGGGACACAGGTGAACAGTAGTCTCTCCTTTGATAATCACATCTCCACAGTAGTCAGGAAATCCTTCTATGTGGCACACCTCATCACAAATGGTTTCTCATCCAGGAAAAAAGAGGTTGTTGTTCCCCTCTACTCGTCACTCATTAGACCCATTATAGAGTACAATGCCCCTTTTGGTATGTACCTCACAAGACATCTACAACAACTGGAAAGGCCATAGAAATACCTCACAAAGAGGATTACCGGCCTCAAAGAGATGCCCTATACAGACCGTCTCAAAAAACTGCATTTTACATCATGTTATGGAACCATAGGACATTTGAAATAAACTAGCATATTGGCCATACAGCCCTCACAGTCATAGACATCTTTGTACATGTTACAAGATCAGCACATATTTTCCCACTCCAAGAGGGACACAGGCAGACACACTGTGTGAAGATGATGGTCATCCAGCCAGTCATACAGTTGGCATGTGTTAAGGTGCACTGGGGTGCTCTGTGTGCCATAAGGCAGGATTTTCTTTGAAGGGTGTGTTTAGGTCTGCTAGACAAATCTCTCCCACAGGCATGTAGTACTAATGTCACATTCTAGGTTACTGTCCTTACAGTGAGTTATCCATGTAGTATGCCTCCTGCAGATAGGCAGCATATGCAATCAAGCAGGGTCATACATTGCCCTGTATGCAAGGCACAGATCACCTCTAAGTAGTCTGTATGCCATAGGCGACAATGACCTTCATTTCAGATGATCCCCAATGAACACATACTGAAGAAGTGAAGTGTCCTTGTGAGGGACCATACTCTTGAGTGCAATTGCCAGTACTGCTTGGAAAGGTACGGCAACAAATGGCCATTGCACACAGATATTAGCATGCTAAGGGAAGAGTATGTGGATGTTATGAGTATGTCACTTACTGGTGACTGTGGCCTCAGCTATGCCATAAGATTCCTGCCATAGCACTGTAGAGACATGGTGATCTCAGGCACATTTATTTATTTTATTTATTTATTTCAATTTGATAATCAGAGAAGTCCACTGGGCCATGACGAGCCCATTTTCAGTGGAGGCCCAGAGAGAAAAGCTCCAATGAAAAATATAAGACAACCTAAAGTTATACAATTTAAGTTTTCATAGGCTTGAGAAAGGTATAAACCTGTGTGTCAAGGTCTTGGTGCACAGTTCATTCACTCCTGAGTATGTATATCACATATTGTACATATGTCTAAATGATGGATATGGTGCTACATATATATTTACTTGGAGTTTCTGTCCATTAGTATGTCAACAGGCATGTGTTCGCAATAATCTCTTGCAGGATAGTTACATACCACAGAGACCATATGAGTTGTCACAATTTGCAGGCATCAGCCAACATTGTTAGCCACAGTCACAGTAGTTGTGTGCATTGTGGTTAAATGGATTCCAAGCAGTAGAAGACCCAGGACTGCACCCTGGTGAGTACTGCTTTGTACAGATCAGCTATTAGAGATGGATGTCCCTATGTTGAATATGTGTTCCATCAATGGGCCACATAGTGACCACTACAATGACCGTATCATGAATGCCTAAGTGGGTGCTTTGTAAATATTGCCTAAGTGGAGGATATAGTCAGATGGCTTGCCTCAGTCTAGGGGTTGTACATCATGATATACTCTCATCCAGATCCTTGGTCACTCCCACATACTTGTCCACCACATGTAACTGATATGCTCCACCTGTCACACATCCAAATGCTGACAGGCTCTATGATGATTTCTCCTATGGGCATACAGATATAGATACATAGATAAAGAGGTGTGTAGTTATGTCAGTCAGTAGATGCACCACCTCTGTCCAAGGGTGTAACATTTGCTGTTGTCCACCCAGCTGGTGTGCAGCCAGTGGTGTCAGTATGATTGCAAGGGTTTCCCACTGGTGTTAGTAATTCTTGTCAGATCACATGTGGGATGCAGCCTGGTATGTTAGCATGTGCAATAGATGTTGTGTATCTTCCACTGAGAGGCCAGTTATGAATCGTTCTGTAAATATGGAAGTTATGGGACAGATTGTAGGAATGTCTTGTGTCACATGTGTTGGAGATAAGGGAATGTGGTTGACACAGGCAGTGTGGAAGTACAGGTTAGGTATGAGTACAGACCCATCATATGTGACATCATGATGTATGACGTCAGCAGCAACCTGGGCCTGTCCTTTGAGGCCACACGTGGAACTACACTGTGTCTTGTGGTTCTGCTTTGTGTGGATGACTAATTTTGTCACGTACTGTGTCTACACACCATCACAACTACACTATGTGCTTATTTTAGGTGAGGTGGTAGTGCTTCCATGTTGAGGGGCACCCTCACCCCACCTGTCACATAGCACTGTTCACCAGTTGTCCACCAGTCTGGTTTGCTGAGCCATGATGAGCTTGTGTCCCTCCAGTCCCATACAGCTGATTTCATGCAATTGTAATGCTGCTGACATAATGCATGGGTATACAGCTCTGCATACTTGCCTGTCCCATCTAAAGGGTGAGGTGCAATCATGCTATGTTAACCATCCCACAGGAGGTAATAAATGGCTTTCTTCATATATATGTCTGTATTGAATGCAAGGGGGGTACATGCTGGTTGTTCTAAGGAGACTGATCTGTGGCCAGATCCCACCAGGGTGAACCTCACATTGGGGTGGGCTGTAGTGGTCACCCATATTGGTAAACTCATGATCCAATACATTGGTTTCTCATGTGGGGATGTCATGGCAGTGGTCCAGGACATGGTAGGTAAGCACCTGGACCATCCTTTGGGCAAGTGAGTCACAGCATGACTAAGCAACACAGTGTGTACATATTACACTTCCTTGACATCTTTGTCTGTGCTCTTTACAGACACCATGCATGACTCTTTTGTTGCAACACACTGGAAGTAACTGCAATACTTACTTGCCCAGAGGGCAACTAGCATGTAGTGCCAAGCTGTGTCCCCAGATCTATGACTCATGTCACCTGAAATGCCATGAAAGAGTTAACATGGATAGGAGCACTAACACTGTTGTACACCTACTGACACTGGATTAAACACTGTTAATTTTGCTGAAGGCCAGAATATACTTATTGACTGTGACCGGCGGAGCCATTGACTGTTACACTATGCAATTAAGTTTCACTCCACCAATCATGGCCTGACAAGGTGGATGAGAATATTAGGCCAGCAGGCCATGCTGAAACTGTGTATTTCATGTGCAGAGTGTTATGTCAGCTGTTGGATAGGCAAGTGTTTGAGAGTCATACTTTGGAAATATAGCATTGGGAGACCTATGCTGCAATAATACCAGTCATCAGTGGAGTTCACCATCGTCCATTATTGGTGTACCCTTTCTAGCTATCCCTTCTCTGCAGTCTCAGCCACTGTCAGTGATCTCTGACTGAGTACATTAGCAGATGATAGCATACAGAATCCCAGACAGAACCAACAATTATCCAGGATGGCCTAAGACACAGTCAGTTGTTGTCTGAGCCACTGACAAACACTAAATGCCAACAACTGCACAATACTATCCTGTGGGAAATCATCCACCCCTGCAAAATATTGTAGTGTCCACACATTGTACACAGTTGAGCCATTACACATGGAGTTATGGGCACAGAGAGTAATGTAGCCTTTGACTTTCACTGGTCGGTAAGATGTCAGGATGCATTCTCTGTTGTACAACTTATACCAACAGGTTTGGGATGTAAATCCCACACTGTCACTGTTATACTGAATGTGGCAATCATCACATGTATCATTGTGTGAAATGGCACCCTTACCATGTCACTACACAGGCGTATTGTACAACTGTAGCAACCACACAGGTTCCATGGTACACCAATACACAGTGTAGATAGCATGTCCTACGGAGTTTGTCTCATGACCATACACGTGTAGTCTGTCTCCAAAATGCTTTGAAGGGTGATGTGTATGGCTCCATACAGGGAGGTGTCAGATCCCACTGTGTACCTCCTGCATATCTATGACAGGACTAACACACACATCACCTGTTTTATACACCTACAACATCACCGTGGTATACATAATACATCCTGGAGAGACAGGTAACACAAGACAGTACACTCTAAATGAAACATGCCCCCTATGCATATAATGCACACATCCACTGTGACACATATCATGTGCAGGTTACACAATAGGATGCAGAACATGACAATCATAACTGGTGTCAGGCAACTGTCTGTACTGGACACAGGATATTTGTAGATGGGTCATCTCCATCACCACAATTTGTATATGTGGTAGTTCCCAAATCCCTGGTGATAATTATTAAGGGTAGCAGACCTTATCACAGATTAGGGATGAATGAGTACACTGAATGCCGCCATTGTCCTTGTTAGCTGTTATACATATATGAACCTATGGATCCATGCACTTATAGTGCTATACCTTGCTAAAGACATATTTCTGCTGTGCTGACATGCCATACTGTGCTGCTTTATTGCTGCTGTGTATCCTTAGGTTATCCCAACAGACTCCTGAAACAGAAACAGAAACAAGTCCATGACACACCCATCATTGTGTACCTATACAGGCATTATAACATTATACAACATAAGGTACACCAAAATATGTGGCATAATCATGACATATGCCAATATACAGTGTCTGCTAGTAACCACTACAAGTGGCATGGCAGAACAACACTGCATTGCACCCTTTGCATCAGACACATAGCTTAATTTCCCTGCATCTATGATGAGGATGACAAGGATGTGGCACAGGTATCATCACTTGCACAGGGTGTTGTGTTGGGGTGCAGGAGGCCTAGGCTAGTCAAAATGGTTGACAGCATGTGTGTGAGTCAGGAAGGGAAGCAGGTAAGACAGACCATGGAAAGGCGTTGTATGTGTCTGTAGGTGACCTGCATTTGACAGCAGTGTGTGAGTGTATGCATGTACACAGTCAAGCTCAGTGATAGCCATACACATATGTATGTTGGACAGCTTTGAACAGTACATGGTAGAGTTAACAGCTCACCATCTCAAGCCGCGAACATGGCAAGTGGTTTTGCTTGGAGTTGCATTGGTACTTCCATGCCCAAGGTCAGAAGTGGTGCTAGTACCTGATGGTGACTGTTGTCTGCTGGGACCATGTCCCCCCACAGGACCTCACAGGACCATGAGCCCATGGCCTGCCATGTCGTGTTGTGGATGGCACACTCCCATCTGTAGCTCTGGATGTACTGCCACTACTGGAGCATGATTGTGCACGGTCAAGTGGGCACTCAGCAGATGGGGCTGCTGACCTACGTCAACGAGTCTGACACTCAACTCCAACCACGCATTCCTGCACAGACAATGTGCGGTCCAAGACAGACACTGTCTCAGCCCACCTTCTGTCCACCGCATCAGTGAACCAATCGAGGGTGTCCCCAATGTGGTAGAGATAGTCACAGATGTCAGACTGTTATGCATCCATAACCCTAAGCATGCATCTGGTGTTCCATTCAGAATTTGCCTGTGCCTCCACGATGGCTTGAAACATGTGCTGAGTGATCCGTAATGTGACACCTGCAACAGGTGGTGGACAGACAGCAGGCCTCATCCAAGCACCGCTGTCAGTCTGACTGTGTGGGACCTCGCCAGGTCTCTGGCTATGGCCAGAATTGTCAATCACTGCAGCCATAGTTGCCATACTGTCCTATTAAATGTCTCATCCCTCCGACTGTCTAATATCTGTAGCCTCCAGGGGCTGGGTATGTGTGGGCATACTGACTGTGTGCAATGACAACGGGGGCAGAAGAGGGATGCCAACTTCTGGGACAGATTCAGCCCCTGTCATCCCCACCTATGCCTCACTTTGGCCATCATCATCATCAGAGTCTGAAGATACAGTGCCATCAGGTTGTGTACGGGGACAGACACCAACCCCCCCCCCAGTCACCTGTGATAAGAAAGAAAGAAAAAAGCAGCACATCAATACCTGCACTGTTATGAATGAAAAACCCACCAAGACTCATAGTAGAGAAGACCCACAACTGGATTAGTAATCTAACATGATTCTTCTCCGCTTTCATGCACAAAAGACTTCCTCAGAACAAAATACACATTCAGCTCAATACCTTTATATCAATTGATTCAAGTACATCAAGTAAAACTTGGCCAGTAAAATTAACCTTTTAATTAATCAATATGAAACTATACTTGATAAAACAACACATAAAAACCCAGTACACTTATCTTAAAAAATATTTAAAAAATCACATTTCACTGCCTAATTTCTTTGCTTTCAAACTTTTATTATTCAAAAAGCATTTTAGATTAATTGCCTCATTTAAACCAGGAGTGTAACTGCTCTTAACTGTAACTGCCAAAGTGTTTCTTTTTGTTCAACTACACTCTTGTGATTACCCCCACTAAGATCCTTAGGTACCTGTTCCAGAATGGAAAATAAACACATTCTACTCTGTTTACACACAAAATTATGTTTAAATTGGGCATTATTCTGACCCTTAACTTTAATAAAATATAAAGTTCCTTAACAAAGCAGTGTAATGCTTAACAAGAGCAGGACCATGGCCTTGGCCAAAACCTGAAGGACCTGTGAAAAGGTGAGGGAGAGATAATGTCAGTAGCACTGCATGTTGCAGTACAATAAGGTAATACATCCATATATCTCACATTTACAGCAGATACTGTGATACTGGCTGTATTGGTCACATTCTGAGTATGAGAGTAAAACTGAGGTTAAACCCTTCCCCCCAAAAAACAACGACCCGACACCCACGTATAAGTATGTTAAGCCTGACACACTGACTGCTAGTGTATTACAATACTGATCAAAGTAAGCTTATACATGCACACTTCTCTGCTGTGGAAACTGTGGCACCCACCTCCATGATCTATGGTGTGATGGATGTCTGGGAGCTGTCATGTGTTCCTAGGTTAACCAGCAATTCCTCAGTGGCTGACTGTGGTTGTTCCACTGCAGGCCTTCCACTGGTGATGGCACAATCTCTGACTACATCTGCTGCCCTTCTTCATGCAGCATTGATCATGTCCATTGTTTTTGTCAGACCTGCTCATATATTCAGCCTGATAACCCATGACATTCACTTCATGGACAAGGTCAGCCCACAGTGCAGCCCACTGTTCCCTGTTTTGCCTCCCCCTGGACAGTAGGATGTTATGATGTTGCCTTAGTCCTTCCAGTATAATTTCATTCTCCACATCTGAGAAGAGTGCATGACATCCACAATACATGATTCCTGAAGGACAACAAAACAACAAAAGGGAAACACATTACAGGATCACATACGTGGAAGTGCACTATGTAGAGATACAGCAAGGACACTGTCCATTGCTTGCTCACACATTTCATACTCCACAGTGTGCAAACATACTAAGTGTGTGGATACAACTGGGATAGTAGCAACAGTCATCTATTTCCCTGTGTGCCGTGACAGATACTGCTGTATGATCATCCATCCAACACTCAAGTCTACTGTGGTATGTCCCCTATAGGCAACCCCTCGATCATATGTCATAAGAACAATGCCAAACAAATAGTAGTGTGCTATTATATCCACTATAAAGAGACAGTCCAATGAGACCAGTGTGCCACAATGACAAAAAACAATCCCCCCTTGATGTATTATACATCCTATGTATGTGTAACAAAGCAGAAGATCAATGGCATGTCATAATCACAGGTCTAAGAAAGGCTTAATGCTGTAATCCCTATTCCCTATCAGTATATTCACACATCTGCATCCTGTTGTACACAAAAACAGGCACATATCTAATGAGGTGCAGTACTCCTCTGTTGATACATGGCAATAGTAAAGGTTTCACAAACGCGTGCTCTGGGTGAGGAAAGTCTCATACAGAATGGTTTCCCATAGACAGTCGATTGCCTTTTTAACTTGCTTCTTATCAGCAGGTCATTACCTCTAAACCAATCCATGGGGCTGAAATGCTGATTGCAGCCAACACAGTTGATTTGCACTATCATTAGCCAATGACATGCAACTACTGTACAATATATAAGGCCTTCATGTAGATTAGGGCCCCTTTTTCATATGTTGTGATGGACATTACTAGGGTGAGGAGACTACATCATTGCAGAGCGTAGGTCTGTAGCAGAAACGTTTACACTGAAATGGCTGTGCTACAGGCTGCAGCTGCTGCTGCAGGTAGCAGACATAGGTGGAGAGTGTGAACTCTTTGAAGAACAACAAGCTGTAGGAATAACTGTGGGAGCTGTGTCAGCCTTGTTGTAGAGGCATGGCCAGCGTGAGGGTACCCTTTCAAGGCAGAGCCAGAGTGAGGGTACCCCCTTCCACTGCAATTAAGGCATGTTTTTAAGTAAGGTAAGTATTTTAGGCAATGGTATCACTAACAGATTACTCAGCAACATGTTTGATGTGTCCTTGAGCAGGATGGGGGTATATATAATAGAATCTGTCCACCATTTGGGTCAACTGCCAGGCCATGTATTACAGCCTGGTAGTAATTTGTAGCATGTATGAGGCAGTCCTTATTACAAGCAGTTACTTCAAATGTTTATGTTAGTTGGGCAGTTGTGGTAATCTTCACTGTGACTCTGAAAGGATTGTGTGGTGCACTCTGATATTAGTGTCCATCATTCACAGTACCTGAGTTGACATTCTCTGTGAATGCATATAACTGCATGACGTGACAATGTATGTAAATATAGTTTTGCTCTAGGGATATGTGAACTGTGTTCCTGCCTGCAGGCCTGTGACTTCCAACAGTGAAAAGCAGACATTTCACTTGAAGTGTATTGTGTGTATAAAGAGTGCATGACTCAGTCACTAATTGCTGGCTTCACAATACTGTAAATTCAGTGCTACACACTACTGGATTTGAACCCAGATCTGTGTGTGACAAAAGGTACTGTTTGGAAGGCATTTAACAGACAGAACTATTGAGTCATTGCTACAGCAGGTGCATTCACAAGATATATGTGCACACATACAGTCTGTGACAAACGTTTTCTACATCCATCAGTATGAGCATGGCTTTATATGGATGTATTTCAGTACCAGGGTCCCAGCTGAACATGTATTTTGCCATGAATGCCTTAGCAGGTGTCTCTCTACTTGTGCTGATAAAAGGGCACACTGACCTGCTATCACAGGCCTCACTTACATCCATTATCATGTGTTTGGCTGTCTAGTGGTGCACTATTGCGCAAGAGTCCCATTTTTCCATTACTTTTCAATCAAGCTTGAGCTGCAAGGAACAATGCGCAACATTGTACAGGTTATGGTAATATGATCTCGGCTGATTAACTGCCTGATGTAGCTTTTGTATCTGTGAACTTTCACAGTGTGTATTGACTTGTGAACACTAACTCTGTATGCACTTATATACACCCATTGTTGTTTTCACTATTCATTAACGACCTCCTTTGTGAGTTACTACACTTAAATATTACATTATATTCCGATGGCATTGTCATCACTAGGACATCAGCATTACAAAATGATGTGGACAACTGACTACAAAGGAAGATGATATTATTCTGGAACTGGATCTGTTTCCAAAAATTAACAATAAATACAAATGCTACATTTGGGCCTGGCTCATACTGGAAAAGGGTTATCGGACCAGTGCACATACCCAGTTAACAAATGAGCGAATGAATGAATGTTGAAATCATACAATTAACCCAATGAAGCACAACCCTGATTTATGACCACTGCTGTGCCCACCTGTGATGCCCCTGCACTGAACCAGTAATCAAGGATCCTCCATCCTCACCACTAACACCACTGAAGGATGTGCACATTGGGAGGATGACAAGTATACACACACTCCCTCTTTCTCCAGATCACCAATAAGGCTCCCCACTGGCAGCAGTCCATAATTACCAAGGGATCTCCCTTGTCAAGTGGTCTTATAAATATTGAATTGTCTGTCTGTTAAACTGACAAGACTTGCCTTTCAGAAAAGATCAAATTTGAAAATTTAGCTCCCCTATTACAGTTATCATACAAGTTATGTATCTCTTTGGTACAAACTTTCTCAAATGCTTTGTACCAAAGTGATATATAGCTTGTATGATAACTGTCATAGGGGAGCTAAATTGATTTTTTGAAGGTGAAACAATGTACTATGAATGTATATAACAGTTTGTATGAATGTTTGCAATGTAGAATTATAGATATTTAGCTCTTTAGATATTTAGTTGTTAATGAACCTCCAATAACAATCGTGCAAGGACTACCAAAGGTTCGTAAACATCCTACACTACCCCCATATGAGACCAATTGTGGCCAGTAGAGAGTGGTATACTGAGCCATTGAGTATCTTTGTTGAAAAGCATCTTAAAACAGTTTTGGATAGGAACACATATATTATCAAGGATACCAAACAATGCTGAACTGATTTATATACATTTACTAACAGCAAACAGATTAGTGATGGCTATTTAATGGTTACTCTAGCCGTGCAGTTGCTTTTCACTAGCATACCCAACAGTATTGACCTGGAAATGTTTAAACAATATTTACTAGATGACGCATCATATGATTCTGGTTTTATAGAGTTGCTTTCTTTATTTGTTAAATTAATTTTAGAAAATAATGTATTTTTGTTTGAACACAACTTGTACAGGCAGATAGATGGTGTAGCTATGGGCACTTCTTGTGCCAATAGCTATGCCAACATTGTCATGGCTGCGTGGGACAAGAACCAGCTGCATCTGCATGAGAGGACAGGACAGTTAATTTTTTATGGGCGTTTTGTCGATGACTTGTTTTTGTTGTGGGAAGGTAATGAGCATAACCTTGAAGCAGTTTCATGAGGCTATAAACAACAGCACTGAATTCCTTAAATTTACTATCAGAGTTATTACAACCTCATTGATTTTTTAGATGCAAGAATAACAAGGGAGAATGCAAGAGGATTCGATACACAGATCCACAGGAAAGACTGCTATAGGAGCTCATAACTCCACAGGCAAAGTATGCATCCAGGCCACATTTTTAAGAATGTTATCAAAGGCCAAGGCCTAAGAACCTCAAGATTAGTGGCAGATGATCAGAAATTTAAGGATGAACTTGAGAATCCTAAAGACAAGTTCATGGACAGAGGTTATAATGAGAGGGAAGTTACTGGTATACTTTGCCAAATATAGAGGGGAAATGGGTAGACCCTACTTCTCAGATATTACTGTCAGTAATAGTGAGAGAAATAAAGATAAGAAATCTATGCGTATACCCATCACTTATTCCAGTAATATAAGGTTACTACAGGATATGTTTGTGAAATACTGGGATATATTAAGTACAGATGATAAAGTGAGGGATATAGTAGGAGATAGAGCTAGCTATACATACAAAAATAAGAAATCTTTGAAAAGGCTACTATGTGGGTCAACGGATACTCTTATAAATAGGACTGAGAGTGGCAGGAGGGGTACTTTCCCATGTAAAAAATGTAATTACTGTGGAAATTTAGACACCAGTAGTAAGTTTACTCACCCAGACACTGGTAAAGTATGGGAATTTAAGTTAACAGCAGACTGCAATACAACTGACCTTGTCTAACGATATGATCTGAGGAAGGCTTATTTGCCGAAAGCGTTTATCGGAAGACTGAGGACTGCTTATTTTATGTTATATTCTTTTTATTAAAGTTTTGATTTTACTATTAAGTTTTACTGCCATGGTGGACATCAGGAGTTTTTAGTAGTGTTGACCTTGTCTATCTGGCTTACTGTAGTGATGCTATTTATTCTACATAGGGAAAACAAATTATACGCTAAAAGAATGCATGAGAGAACATCTGTATGATATATCCAGGGGTGCTGAATCTAATGCCTTAGCCAAACATGCAGCTATACATGATCATACACACACATTCAAGTTCATGGTGATGGAAATATTACCCAAGAATGAAAGAGGGGAGACATCAGAAATAAAACAGAGACAGCAGAGTTAGAATGGATTATAAGAATAAGAGCTAACATGGGCAGAGGCATTAATGGCAAAGTTTCTATAAAGCCAGTTTTACAGGCTAGGGGACTGCCCAGATGACTACTGTTTTTATTACTGTTCTATTACGTTTGAAATTGTTCACATTTATATGCAATACGTTTTATGTTTCTGAATGTTTACTGCCTAGAAGAGTATTTTTAAACTGATTATAGATATGCTTTTCTATATGTCTTTAAATAACGGCTACACATATTACTCCATATAACTGAACAAATTATTTTATTGGTTCTTTTTAGTTTAAAAGTAAGGCGTTGCATTTCTTGTGTGTCTGATGAAGCAGCTTGATGTGCTGTGAAAGCGCTAACCATTAAATTGAAATTCTTTTTTTATCTACTGCCTGCTGTGATTTGGTTCATCCTCTTTTGTTTTTGGTTTACTTATATTCCTGTCTATAAGAGAAATCACTGCACCATAGTTACTTACTATTAGCAAGGCAGACGTGCTGAAGATGGATGTTTCCAGGTCTAAAGACAAATACAAAATGCACAGTCTCTCAGTGAGTTCCCAAATTAATATCAAAACATTGCTGCTGGGTCAGCTGGATGACATCACTATTTGTCACCTGCCTTCACTTCCCAGGCTATCAGATACCAACAGCATTTTTAGCATCTTTGTGTGAGAAGTACAAATCTCTCAGAAGTTTACCTAGACCTGGAAGTCATAAAACAGTTAAATACTTACACATTTTAAACCTAGTAATTATTTCTGTTTCAAGACAATAGAAAGAAACCTCTAGCTGTACACATTCTGTCTCCTTCAGTGAAACTGAGAGATAAACATAATCGTAAAACAATTCACTTATTTTCTTAGAGTTTGCAAGTTAACTCTGTTCTTTTCTAGTAGGGTACACTGTGGTTACATTCTTGAAGCTCAGTACATAACATACAGTTCAACACACACTTCTACACCAGTATTTTAATATACGCATAACATATAGTTCACTTATATTTGTAAGACAAGCATATAAATCATATTAATATTCACAGATGGCATAGGATTATTTACAACATTCCAGACAGCTGGGCTGCCAGCCTCACACCACCTATGCATTGAGAGTGAACTCCTGCTCTCCAAACACTGGATGATACTTTTTGATGACATTCACCAAGAGGAAGCACACACTTACTTTCTGAGTACTCAGCTGGCAGGGCATCCCAACTACATTGAAATTTCAAAACAAGCTTATGTACTTTCCATCTTTAGGGGTATGCTTTTTCCTTACCACCCAGCATTTCTGTTTCTCTTTCTTTCCCACTATGAGACTTACAAATGGTTTCAGTTTCACCCTACCTTGCCCACCCAAATTAACATTCCTTTTCCATTCAAATTTACTTACAGAAAGAAACCTCATTCTGGGGCCTGATCCACCCCATCACCTTGCTGTTATTTTATAACCAGGTCATCTATGACTATTTCCAGGAATGGTGGCCTGTTCCCCTTTCAGATTTCTACACCTTTCCACTTGGGTCCTGTCACCCTAGCAAATATTATGTCTTTAAAGCAGATGTTACAATAGCAAATGGATGTTTTAAATGAAAAGTCCCACATCTATATCTGCCAGCTGCACCAGTCTATCTGTACAACAATGGATCCCCATCCATACCATAAAACCACATGACCATGACTTACCCCAATCTGGTCCCCCTAAACATTGTGCTGTTAATATGTCTGGCCTTCTCTTTATCCCTGGAAAGACACACAGATAATTGCCTGCAGCACTACAGATATTTAGGTTTTCTGTCTGCCTTCTGATCACCTCAGGTCCTTGGATGCACCTGGAACAAAGGGATTGCACATTGGTGAATCCAGCCAAGACACATCTAATACCCCGGTAGAGTGACATGTCTGGTCCCCATCCTCAACAATCCTTGTTCTGAAGGTGCTAGATTTTTCTGGCTGTAGTTGATCATCTCTTACCCTTGGCTGAACATGGACCAAGAGATTCACACCACTAATGACGCTATCTAAAACCATCCATCACCATAGCACAGAGGCAAGACTGGTCCACATCCTAGCCACTCCCTGTACTACAAGTGTTAGATTTTTCTGGATGCTTTCTAAACATTTTTCTGGCTGCTTTCTGATCACCTCACACTGTTGGTTGTACCTGGATTAAGGGGTCTACAACATGGGTGAATTCAGCTGAGTCTCCTCACCATCATTGCAGAACTGCAAGCACTGTTCACATCATCAGGTTTCCTTGCTCTTCAGGTGCTAGTTTTAACTGAAATCTGGTCACCTTGCACCCTTGGTAGTAACTGAAGCAATGGGCTCACACCATGGGAGAATTCAGCTGAGATCCCAACGTCATTTCAGTCGAGCAGTAAGTCTTGTCCACGTCCGTGATACTCCCTACACCACAGGTGGTATGTAGTTATTGCAGCTTGCCTACTAAGCATACTTATTTCTTGGGCCTGCTGTGTCCCTTCAGTGGTCCACTCCCCATCTATTCCATCATTTTAGATTGAGGCCTGCTCTGCCCCTTATCTACCTTACAGACCTCACTTACCATTCCTAACTGTTATTGCTTACCCCCCCCCCTTTTAGGACCCTCCACTACTAAGTAAATAACTCTAAGGCTGATTAACTAGTGCTCGGTACCTGATTTGTGTGGGGTCATGACCATGGTTTCCCCTAGCCTTTGATTCCACTTTCTATTGTATTGTATTGCTATACTTATTTGTTCCTCTTTACTCCTAAGAGTACATATAATTCATCCCTGGAACTATAATAGTTAAGAAGTGTACAGACAGACTCATGAATTTGTTCTGTAGATTAATCTATAGTACAGAAAGCATGGTCTCAAAGGCAAGACTGAATGTCCAGTGTAAGTAGTTTTTATTAAAGTTCTCCAAATGCTGAACATCACCCAAGAAACCTAACAGGTACAGAAAGATTTGAGAGTTAAGAAAATGTTAATGATTGAAAAGCAGCATTATTAAAATGTTACTTTTTAATATATACTGAAGTTGTAGTTCTTATATAAATAGTCCATCACATGCATAACATAATGTTAAGGTTAATTTTAAAATTAAATGTAATCTAATCTATGCTGCCTCATAGATATTTGTACTTGTAGAATATGGGGGATGTGTATTTAATTGTAATGAGCATGTTACAGAGATTAACGTGTCAAGTTAACAACAACAAACTGCCCGTCACACGCCCCTCATTAGGCTCTAGTTCCACTAACTTCCAATCCTTTAAACTGATTCAAATATCCTTCATTAAAAAGCTCCTAAGCAAACTAAAACCTTGCTGCCTGTCTGCCGACCAACTTCCAAACGAATTCCTAAAAATTGCAGCCCTGTCCATTGAATATCCTATCTCTATATTAATCAATCATTCCATCTCTGAACAATATGTGCCCAGTCTTTGGAAAGATGCTTATATCATCCCCCTCCACAAGGATGGCCCCTCCAGAGAAAGCTCCAACTACTGCCCCATAGCTATCCTCCCACCCATAGCCAAAATCCTAGAAAAATGTATTCAGTTACAACTCCTAAACCACCTTACTACTAACAATCTTCTATCAGATTCCCAGCATTGCTTTAGACCCCAGTATAGTACAAACACAGCCTTATTATCCTTCACCAATGCCATTCATCAACAAATAAACAATGGACAACTAGTCTCTGCAATTTTCCTGGACATGTCAAAAGCCTTTGACACTATTTACCACCAACTACTACTAAACAAACTTGTTACATACAATCTCAGTCCAACATCCCTGTCTTGGTTTCTCAGTTATATATAAAATCATCAACAGGCTACTAAATGGGAAAACAAACTCTCCCCACTACTGCCAGTTGCCTCTGATGTAGCCCAAGGGTCAATACTTGGCCCCCTTCTCTTTATCATATTCACTAATAACCTTAAGACAGCACCCCAACTTATCTCTACCATACAATGCACAGATGATACTTCTCTTATCTGCTCCGGCCCTTCCCCACAAGAACAAAAAGAAAAGATGCAAAAAGCTTTTCAAGAAGTTGAGTTATTCTTATCCAACCAACACCTCATTCTTAACCCAAATAAGACAAAAATTAATAATCTTCTCAAACAAAACTACCAAGTCAAACCACCTACTCCTGTCTATTCACTCCACAAATGGTACCATAACTGAACCAACAAACCAGGCCAAACTCCTAGGTATTACAATAGATGACCATCTCAAATTTGATATCCACATTTCACAAACTATCAAAAAGTCAACTCCAAGCTCAGTGTCCTCTACAGGGCCAAGCCATATCTAACACCCCAAGCCAGACTAGCCACAGCTAGATCTCACCTACGCTCTACACTTCTGTACTGCCCTTATATCTTTACCAACTTACATAAGGCTGATCTGCACAATCTGGAATCCTGCTATAACAAAATTGCAAAGTTTGCCACAGACCACCCCCATAAAACCCATCATTGCTCTGCTGTTCTTCAACTTAACTGGATAAAACTTCCTAACCTGTTAACCTTAAACCAACTTACTCTAGCCCACAAAATTGTACACAACCCTCACAGCTGCCCTGCAATTTCAGCCTTACTCCAACTACAGTTAAACAGCAGGTCCCTTAGATCTTCCAATAGGCCATTGCTAAGAATAACACAGTCATATAACTATCATGGCGACTCCCTCTACTCAAAGTAGCTAAATCCTGGAATGCTCTTCCCTTAAGCATACAATGCACCCCCTGTTCCTCTACATTTAAAACAAAAATGAAAGAACATCTTAAAAGCAACTGGCTTTGCCCTTGTTCTCCACCTGGATAACTCCTCCCTCCTAGGATCATTTTTTCTCTCATATACTCTTCCTCTATTACAGCTCAAATTGCTTCTGCACAGCCTTTGGTCTGTACATATTTTATACAATCCCAAAGTGAAATGTTTACTTTCTGTAACATTGCTGCATGTCTTTTTCAGTGTAGGTCTGCTCACTGCCTGTTATCGGTTTTACTTACTTATCCAAATCCCTGTGATTTTATATTTATAATGTTGTAACTATAATGAAGAATATTATCTAAGCTTTTGTTTGCAAAAATTGGTAATTATGGTAATTATTTTTCTTACTAATGTATCAGTGTATATCTTTATCTGCATTGGATTTTTCTGGAGCTTTTCTCAATAGGTCTCTACTGAAAATGGGCCACCAGCCCAGTCGGACACTGCCTGGTAAACAAATGTACCTAAATAAATAAATAAATAAAATAAATAAGTGGTACACCCTTGTTTTTAGTAAATCAGATTAATTTAGAAAAAAATAGAAATTAGGACATATCTCCTGTGTTTGTGTTTTATGTATTAATCCTTCAACAATGGCAATGTCCTTTTGATGGCACATGTGTATTTACAACTCATCACTAAATAACCTTGTGAAATTACAAGACCTATACCTCTCTCATTGAAACAAAAGACTCTTTCACTGGTACATGTAAAACTGAGTGTCATCTAACTGCCCAAAGACCTGTCTTTTTCCTCCTCTGTCCTAATTTCTCAATTCCAACCTGTATGTTTCTAAAGTAGCATCCTATGCATGCATAGCATAAATCCCTTTCCTGCAAATCCCCAGATAATCCTCATGGTCTTTCTCTCTATGCTTCAATTTGTTTTACACCTTTTCTCTTGTAGGACCTCCTGAACTGTGACTAATTCCAACAGATTCTAGGGTTGCACTTCTTATCGACTCATAGATTAGTACTAGGCTAACTGACCTTGTGGGCCATTTTAAGCCTAACCAAGTACTCCATGTGAGGATCAAACCCTGCACTTTGTGTCTATAAGGTAAACACCCTGACCATTATGCCAACCTCCCAACCCAAATATTAAGCTACTGGCTTCTGAAGAGCCATTTTAAGAGTAGCCAGTAATGTCAGTTTAGAATCAAACCCTGTACCTTGAGCGTATGAGGTACGCACCTTAACCATTATGCCAATACTACTCCATTCTTTACAAATAATGTCTCGAAAGCTGATAAAGTAATAAAATACATAGTTAAAAACATGAAAATGCACAAACAACTAAGTACTTTCAAGCTTATTGTGGGGCGGAAGCTTTCTGCACCTCCCATGTGAGTGCATCACACCCATACTTCTGTTTTATAATTATGTAACTTTTGAGGTCACACAGCCTTGGGAAAGAGAAAATACTCAGATGTTCCGTGTATAATAACGTTTTATGCTTTAGAGTTAACCAAAGCAAATAAGTGTTTGTTGGGATTGCAGGGAGGTTCCTTTGTAAATACATTTCATTTACATTTTGCCTTTTTCCCCTGGTAATAGCAGATCCGTTGTGGACTTTGAAGAATCACTTTTGAGGAACTGAGATCCCATAAACTGAGTTATGATTATCTCAAGTAATTTTCCAGAATTGCACCCGATATCCTAAATGTGTTCTCACCAGTGTAAGATACAATGGAAGTATGACCTCCTTATCTACGAAACCCACAGAATACATATCAATGATTTGTTTGCTAATCTTTCTGCCCCCATACCTAATGGTTCTGGGATGGTATAATTAACATTAGGTCATTTTGTTCAAAATGTATTCAAGTGTATAATCCAGTAACTTGTCTTGACCTATGAGCTGTTTTAACTGCAATGTTCGGTGGCTATCCTTTTCCCAGTGGTTGAGAACATCTTGGCCTAGTTTTAGATTTCCTTGTGGGCATGATTTCTTTGTCAGATAGCTTCATCCTGTAAAAGACAGCTCCTCCAAAATAAAAGGGAGGTTGGCATAATGGTTAAGGTGTTTAGCTTGCAAACACAAGGTGCAGGGTTTAATTCTCACATGGGGTGATTGGCTAGGCTTAAAATGGCCCACAAGGGCGGTTGGTCTAGTACTAATATATGAGCCTATATATATATATATATATATATATATATATATATATATATATATATATATATATATATATATATATATGTGTGTATGAGCCTAAAAGGAGAATGTGATGATTAGTTAAGATCCCACTGCTGAAACCTGCCATTCTAAACAGGTCACTTTTCCTCACTGGTGACAACCTTTTCTTAACCATCACCTCTGACTTCTCAGTTACAGCCTATCCCATACATCTTGAATATTTAGGCCATAACAGTGGCCTTTTTAGCCTACTTAACTCATTACATCCGATTGATGCCTCTAGGTGCATATGCAGTTACCTCCAACTGACACCTTTAGGCGTCAAATATTGCTTGTTTATATTTGCATCAATAATTCCAAAACCACCCTATGTACAAGGTTTTGAAAGAGTTCATCTTAAACCTTACACAACGGCAAACTAAACTGCACTAATATTTGACTTTTGTCTAGTGCAGATAAATAGATAATAACTGTTGTTTTTATGATATTAATTTATGTAGATATAATTTTCACATTTCTCTAAATACCTCAACCACCAAGTAGCACAGACGTAACTTCTTACACACACATATGAAAGCTCTCAGCAAGATGAATAAAATGTTGCTGACAGTATGCATGTAACTTAGGTAGTTGCTGAGATATTGTAAGTTGTTTACAAAATATTGAAAACATAATAGTTACTGTGTAAACTATGACTTATAATACAATTTGGTTTAAGACCTAGAACCTAAAGAATACTACCAATGTAAAAACAGTTTCTGCTGAAGAGTTTACATTTATACTTCCTTTATAACCTGGATGGTTCCAGAGATATGAACATTCGTTTGACATGAGAGGGCATGATTTGATTCATTCCAAAGGCTTAGGCTCCGCCCATTGGAAGTTACAGTGCAAACTTCCTGAGCTCCAGTGGAGTGAATGAGTTAATATTTTTGGATAGATAGCCAGTGAAAGACCTTGCAGTACCTCTGATAAATCACAATCCATGACACTGTAATCTAGCTTTACTGTTATCCAGTCGCAGAATTGCATTTATTTCTTGCCAACAAAGCCATGCTGGCTGCTGATAGAAAGACTCCAAGCCCAAATATTATGAACCTCTCTGTCATCTTCAAAGTAACCCACTTCAAGCTAACTGACCTGAAGTTTTCTGATTTGGTTATTTTACTTACTATGGGTAAAGAAACAGTTTGAAACAGTTTTTCACTCATCCAATACTTATCCAATCCTGCCCTAGCATAGCTTTTATAAACCCCTGGAGCCATCTTTGAACCTCTTGGCATTGAGCGTCTCAACTGTGAGTGACCTATGGTAGCTTTTCTTCTGTTTTCAGTGTATTTGTATGGTATTATTCATCTATATTTCTGTTTGTATTGTGCTACCATTTACCTGTAGCAATATAGCATTGTAAATACTAGTTAGCAAAAGCAAATTTTGTTTAGTTGCTGCGTTTTTTTTTTTTGTTTCCAATTTTTATCGCACGTGTATATATGCTTATGCATGCATTCATGCTCAGTTACACTGATCTGATTACAAGTAGTGATCTGCACTGTGGATTTTATAAGTTGCATTGTGCATATCTGTGCTCATAGCTCAGGGGTAGGCTGTTTCATTAGTCCATATTACCTTTGTCAAGCCTTAGTTGTTAGTTGACCTGTAAAGTTGTTCCTGTGATTGTTTTGGGACAATTAAGTCCTAGCATGATGTATGTAAATATTTGGAAGTCTGTGAGCACTTAAGACTGACCTAAAACCTCTAGTGACTAAATACTACTGTTTGTGCTCAAGTTTTTTGTTATTCATTACCCTTTGGTGCCATCTCTTATCTTCTTTTTTTCTCCTATTCTTTTTAGTAATATTTGCTACCCCTGCCTTTATGGAGTCACTATTAGCCCCGTTTACTGTGTGGTGCACTCCATCTGCTGAGATTTAAAAGCGCTTTGTAAACAGCAACAAGAAAAAGTAACTTCATGTATGAGTATTCACAAAATTACTGTTCCAACTGGGTACAGTGACTACCAATATTAATGATTTTGTTTAAATAAGTTCTTTATTTTAAATTACTTCGTAGACACTAGTCTTGACCAGAGTGCATACTGCCTACCAGATACCTCACTGTTGAATGTTCAACTGGGGATGATAGCCATTGCTTACACTCAGTATTCTTGCCCAGTTTCTTTTACTGCCCCATTAACTGAAATGTTTGTAACTGTCTTTCTCCTGATTCTATGACAGACTTTAGGACTATACAGTTTTATCCATCTATTGCCACAGGTCTGAAGATTGTTTTTTATGGTTTATTTTTCCTTGCCTTCATAGCTGTGACCTGGCTCTGTTACTATCTTGCTATTGGTGTTTTCTATTCCCTTAGCACCTCCCCTTCCCTCTTGGTAGCCACTCCTGCCCTAACATAGTTTTTATAAACCCCTGGCATCATCTTTGAACCTCTAGTCTGTTGCTTCAGTCCCTTGGCATTGAGCGTCTCAGCTGTGAGTACCTTATGGTAGTTTTTCTTCTATTTTCAGTGAATTTGTAAGGTATTATTCATCTATATTTCTGTATTGTGCTACCATTTACTTGGAGCATTACAGCATTGTAACTACTTGTTAGCAAAAGCAAATTTGTTTGCTGCAACCTGGCTCAATTTGCTCTGTTTGCTTACCCTACCCCCATTCTCACCCACCACACTCCTAGTCTCTTTCTCCAATCTCCACCTCCCACCTCATTCATCCCCTCCCCTTCCAGTTTGATACTCTTACACTCACTGCCTACTAAACAACT
Organism: Protopterus annectens; assembly: GCF_019279795.1. Lineage (NCBI taxonomy): Eukaryota > Metazoa > Chordata > Ceratodontiformes > Protopteridae > Protopterus > Protopterus annectens. The sequence continues at coordinate 1,074,228,266 of NC_056726.1, read as the reverse complement.
CCATTTACCCTCACTTCTACAACCACCACCTAAGCACAACTCCTCTCCCATAACTAATCTTACTCTAGTTTCCCCCTCTATTTTTTAATTCCTCTTTTTCTCACACATCTCACTCTCAAAATGTCACTCTACCACTCCTTATATTACCACACTATACTTCTGTGCTTTCTGTACTTAACCTACTATTCCACTGACTCCCATGGCTTTAAAATAGAAGACTATCACTCCCTAACTCTCTCATACACCTCTCCTCAACTTCTACTTAAACCATGTCAACACATCATGTCTAACTCTAACCATACCTACAATACTATTTACTTCTCTCTCAGACGTCTACAAACTACTAACCCTTGGTTGTCCACCTACAGGTATAACTGTCTAATGGATAAACTAAAAAAACGAATATTGTACTCATTAACACACAAAAAAAACTCCAGTGTGATATTCATCCTAACTCAGGCCCTAACTGTAATGCCACTCCTAACAAACAATCTCCTCCTGACTCCTGTTCCTCTTCATCGGTCCAACACCTCACTGATACTACTACATATAGCTCACTATCAATCACCAGTAATGTAGATCTTCTATTAACCAATTTCCATCTCAGAAGTTTTGTAAATAAAATCCCTGAATTTCATGCTACCTTGGCCACCTACTCACCAGACATTGCATCATAAATGAAACCTGGTTAAAGCCCCACATCAGGGACTCTGAAATTGCAACAAAAGGGTAAAACATTATAAGACAAGACAGACTAAATAAACATGGTGGGGGTGTAATTATTATGTTTAAAGACTCTCTTAAACTTGAAATACTAAATTGTACTCCATCTGACATTTCAACTGCTGAAACTCTAATTACACGGCTCCATATTAATCCTCACAAAGCTGTTATTATCATTGCCATCTACCTCCCTCCTGGCAACATCCTTTCTTGTATAGAATCCCTCCTATCCTGGTCATCTTTCTCTGTAAACCAAGAAACCTTCATCAAAGGTGATTTCAGCCTTGACTGGCTCTACTGCTCCTCCATCTCCCCTACCAACTTTATTAACTTACACAGCTTCACCCAAACTGTAAGCTATCCCCCCCGCGCCAACAAACATTCCAATAGAAAGTCAGTATTGGACTGGATATTGACCAATAAGCTAAACCTAGGGTACCTACTAGCCACACTAAGGGATCATGCCCCTAATTTCTTTTTAGAAAAAGAAAATACATTCAAATCATTAGCCATTTCAAATGCACCCATAGCAAAATGAATTTTTCATGATACATTCTATATACTTCTACAACACTGTGATTGGTCCCCATTAAAGCTAGACCTTGCAGTAGAATACTTCAATAACCAATTCATGGCCATATTAGATAACCTTGCCCCCTCCAGGAAATACGCCACAAATCTAAACAACTACCATGGCTATCTAATAAGACTAAGCTTCCAATGAAACAAAGTAATAGAGCCTGATCACTATACCATACGACCAAAGAAAAAAGGGATTACACCCTATATCAGAAACGTAGAAATCAAGTTAAGAAAAAAGTCATCGATAATAAAAAAATACTTCCTAACCTGCTTACAAAAACACCAGCACAACCCACAAAAGTTCTGGTAAAATATCAGCCACCTTCTTAACCCAGGAAAAACCTCCACCCCTGTAACTCTCACTACTAATACCTCTGAGCCAATAACATCACAGTTCAACTCTCACTACTAATACCTCTGAGCCCATAACATCACAGTTCAACTCTCACTACTAATACCTCTGAGCCCATAACATCACAGTTCAACTCTCACTACTAATACCTCTGAGCCCATAACACCACAGTTCAACTCTCACATCATCAATTCTATCACTTCACTCTTGGATAGCAAAGAAAACCTACCACTTTCAGCCCCCTCCCCAACCACTGAAAACACTAGCTCTTTCTCCTTTAAACCCATTCCAACTACTTACATAAGAAAGCTTCTAAATAAACTAATACCATGCTGTCTTGTAGCGGACTGTCTACCCAACAAATTTCTAAAACTAGCCGCTCTATCCATCACATACCCCATATTCATACTAATAAATTGCTCTATCTCAGAGCAATATGTACCCAACCTATGGAAGATTTCCCACATCATACACCTCCACAAGGGTGGCCCTTCTAAAGATATTACAAACTACCAACCCATAGCCATCCTCTCTCCCTTAGCTAAAATCTTAGAGAAATGTATCCACCATGAATCGCCTCACTTCCAGTAACCTACTAACCAGCTCACAGCACAGTTTCAGACCAAAACATAGTACAAGCACAGCTTTAATAACCTCTACAGATACTATTTACCACTTAAACATTGACAGACAACTTGTCTCAGCTATTTTTCTGGGCATGTGAAAAGCTTTAGACATGGTATTCCATCAGCTGCCACTCAACACATTATAACATTAATATCTTCATAGGTTCATAGATTAATTCTAAGCTAACTGCCCTTGCGAGCCATTTTAAACCTAGCCAATTATCCCTTGTGAGACTCAAGCCCTGCACCTTGTGTTTGAAAGGCAAACACCTTAACCATTAGGCCACCCTCCCAACCTCACAGGTACTCTCATCCCTGATGTGGTTGCATAGTTATCTGTCTAACTGACAGCAGGCTACAAAATGGAAGACCAAGCTCTACCCACTATTACCAGTCACCACAGTAGTACCTCAAGGTGCCATACTTAGGCCCCTCCTTTTTGTCATATTCACCAATAACCTAAATTCCACCACCCAACTTGCTACTATCATCCAATATGCAGACGGTTCCTCTCTTATCTGTTCAGCTCATACCCCCTCCCCAAGAACTTCAACAATAAAATTCAAAAAGCTTTTTGGGACATCAGAAATTACCTCACCAGCCATAGCCTCATCCTCAGTCCTAATAAGACCATGCTAATGATCTTCACTAACAATTCATCTAAACCCTGCTCTCTACCTCTCTCTATACACTCCTCAAATGGTACAACAATTGAACCCAGAAATCTGACCAAGTTGCTTGGAGTTACTATAGATGATAGATTAAAATTTGATAAACACATCTCCCTAGCAATCAAAAAGGTCCACTCAAAACTTGGAGCTCTCTATAGGATCAAACCTTTCCTTACACATTTATTTATTCATTTATTTACTTATTTATTTATTTATTTATTCCAGTTTGATGACTGGGGAGGTCCACTGGGCTTGGGGAGCCCATTTTCAGTGGAGGCCCGGGGAGAAAAGCTCCAACAATACATAGTTACATGAATAATTACTAAGAAACTTTGCATTACTGACAAATAAACAGGTAGCATCCATAAAGAAACAAACAATTACAATTTTGTTTAGGTGTAAAAGACAGGCAAATGGCATTGAGGCTAGATTTTACAGTATAGTTATTTATACATAATACAAACGAGCAAGGTTAGCTAGGTGAGAGGTTAGCCAGGAGTAAAAGTGGAGGGGACCTTGAGAGGTATAGGGAGAAGAGTACAGTTGTATGTCCTGTATGATTAAAGGTGAGAATGAAGAAGAGTTTTAAAGTTTTCGAGGTTATCACAGGTCCTAAGAGTGGAGGGAAGAGCATTCCAGTTTTTGGCTAAGGTGAAGGAAGGCAGAAGTTGACCAGCTGGGCGCTTGGGTTTGTGGATGGTGATTAGATTTTGATCAAGCTAGACTAGCCACTGCAAGATCTCACTTGCTATCCACACTTCTCTACTGCTCACAGATCTTCACCAACCTACGCAAGGCTGACCTTAACAATCGTGAATCTTGTTATAACAAAATTGCTAAGTTTGCAACCAATCAACCCCATAAAACTCACCACTGCTCAGTTCTTCAACAACTCAACTGGCTGGAACATCCCAACCTGTTAGCACTAAACCAACTGTCAATTGCCCGTAGAGTCATATATAACCTCACTGACTGCCCTGCACTATCAAGCCTAGTCCAACCTAACATTAACAGTAGGCACCTTAGGTAATCCAACAAACTAATACTAAAAGTGACCCAGTCTCACAACAATTATGGCAACTCCCTCTACACCGTTAAAATAGCCAAGGCCTGGAATAGTCTTCCTCTGCACATCCAAAAAAATCCAATCTTGTCCTCATTTAAAACAACCCTGAAAGGTTATCTCAGTAGTAACTGGCTCTGCCTCTGTACTGCTCCTGGCTAGTTTCCTTACCTGTTAATGCACATCTCTACTTACAAATATATTGCTGCAGATGATTATAACCTCACTGCTTTCTCCAAATGAACTGCTTATTTAACTCTGAGATTTTACTTGTTGAAATTGTGTACCTCTGTATTATTGTTAATATGTAACCTTGTTTAACCGTTCACTTTGTATAATTCTAATACTTTGTATTTCTTGTCCGTTAGCATCATTATGTGAATATTTGCTAAACGTATCTCTATTAAAATAGTGCATAACTACTTGTAATTTTTACAGATTGTAACTGGACTGGAGCTTTTCTCCCCAGGTCTCCACTGAAAATGGGCTTCCAACCCAGTCAGACACTACCCGGTTAAGAAATGTAAATAAATAAATAAACAAATCTCCATCAAAAGCCTGGTGGCACGTATGAAGGGTAGCAGACCTGCTCACAGATTAGGGATGCCTGAATATGCTGAATGCCAACATTGTCCTCATTAGCCTGTTATAGACATATGAACCTATGGATCCATGTGCCTATAGTGCTGTACCTTGTTGATGACATATGTCCAGTGTGCTGACATGCCATACTGTGCTGCATTATTTCTGCTGTGTATCCATAGGTTATCCCAACAGACTCCTGTAACAGAAACAGACCCATGACACACCTGTCATTGTGCAACTATACAGCCAATTCAACAACATACAACATAAGGACCACACAATGTACACAAATGTATGTGGCATATACATGACAAATTCCAGCATACAGTATCGCTCATTAACAAGTACATGTGGCATGGTGAACCAAAACTGCATTACACAAGTACAATGTAAGTAATATAGTCATCCTATGCATCAAACCCATAGCTCCATTTCCCTGCATTGCTGCCAAGGATGACAGGGATGTGGCAAAGGCATCATCACTTGCACAGGGTGTAGTGTGGGGATGCAGGAGGTCTAGGCTGGCCCAAATGGTAGACAGCATGTGTGTGAGTCAGAAGAGCATGTAAGATGGACCATGGAGAGGTGCTGTGTGTGTGTGTGTGTGTGTGTGTGTGTGTCTGTAGATGATCAGCATTTGACAGTGGTGTGTGTGCGTGTGCACATGTAGACAGTCAAGCTCAGTGCTAGCCCTACACATGTGTATGTTGGACATCTTTGGACTGTACATGGTAGAGCTGACAGTTCACCATCTCCAGCCGCAAACTTGGGAAATGGCTCTGCCAGTAGTTGCACTGCACCTCCATGCCCAAGGTCAGAAGCGGTGCTAGCACCTGATGGTGACTGCTGTCTGCTGGCACCATGTCCCCACAGGACTGCCCAGGACCACAAGCCCAAGGCCTGCCATGTTGTGGTGTGGACAGCGCACTCCCCTCTGTAACACTCGATGTACTGCCACTATAGGAGTGTGAGTGTGCACAGTCACGTGGGCTCTCAGCAGATGGTGTTGCTGACCTACATCCAAGAGTCTGAGTCCCAACACCAACCACATGTTCCAGCACAGACAAAGTCCAAGACAAACAGTGTCACAGCCCACTGTCTATCCACTGCATCAGTCAACGGATCCAGAGTGACCCAATGTGGCGGAGACTGTCACGGACATCAGATTGTGCGGCATGCATAACCCTAAGCATACACCTGGTGTTTCATTCAGAATGTGCCTGCATAAAAATGATGGCTTGAGACATGAGCCGGATGACCCATGATGTGACACATGCAACAGGTGGTGGATGGACAGCAGGCCTCCTACAAGCACCCCTGTCAATTCCCCTGTGTGGGACCTTGCCAGCTGTCTGGCTATGGCCAGTGTCTACACTCACTGGAGCCATAGTTGCCACACTTTCCTGTTTAATGCCTCCACCTTCTGACCATCCAATCTCTGTGGCCTCCTGAGATGGAGTATGTGTGGGCATACAGACTGTGTGCAGTGAAAATGGGGGCAGAAGAGTGATGTCTACCTCTGGGACACATTCCTGTGCCTCACTGTGGTCACCATCATGATCCGTGTCCAAGGAGACACTGACATCAGGTTGTGTATGGACAGACCTCATCCCCCACAGTCACCTGCAATAAGAATGAATGCAGTACGTTAATACCTGCACTATTGTGTATGAAAAGCATCCAAGACTCCTAACAAAGAAGACCCACAACTGGAGTAGCGGTCAAGCAAGTTCCTTCTCCGCCTTCATTCACATAGCACTACCTTGGAACACAATTCAAATTCAACTCAGGACCTTTATAACTATCACTCGAAATAAATCAAGCAAGTATGACAATAATATGTACCGTTTACTTATACAGTATGACACTATAATTGAAAAAACAACACATAAAATCCAGCACAATTCTCCTCACAATTATATGGAAATACATATTTCACTGCCTAATGTATTTGCCTTCTATTGTATTTTAAAAGGCACTTTAGATTCCTTGCCTCATTTAAACCAGGAGCCTTATCTGCTCTTACCTGCAACTGCCAAAGTGTATCTGTTTGTTAAACTACACTCCTATGACTACCCCCTCTCAAAACCTTAGATTCCTCTTCCAGGCTGTCATTTATAAACACCCTACACTGTCTATACACATAATTACATGTACATAGGGCATTATTCTGGCCCTTAACCATACAAGACTATAATTGTTCCTTAACAAAACAAGTGTCATATTTACCAGGGGCAGGATCATGCCCTTGGGTAATATCTGAAGGACCTGTAAAAAATTGATAGTGGGGTAATGTTAGTACCACTGCATGTTGCAGCACAACAAGGTAATACATCCATAATCTCACATTTACTTTAGCTACTGTGTTACTTGTATTGATCCAAATCAGAATACATTCATTTGATGGAGCTAACATTGCTCGATCGGGTATAACACCGAGTGTTATTACCGAATTTCTTATTGCCGAATGGTCAGAATGTCATACCAAACACCGAATGCGACATTTTTGACCACCCTACCACCTAAACAAGCACTAGCATGGGTCAAAAAGGGGGGATGTTTTGCAATTCGCAGCAATTGTGTTGGCATTTTTGAGGTTTTGCCACACTGCTTTCCACCGTACTCCAATCGACCATCCACTGGCCGATCAAATGAATGCACAGCATACAGATGTGCATATGAGTGTCTACCTGAGGTTATACCCCAACAAAGAACAAAGACCTGACCCCCACATAAACGTATCGACAGCCTGACACACTGTATACCCCCACCAAAGAACAAAGACCTGACTCCCACAAAAACGTATTGACAGCCTGACACACTGTATACTCCCACCAAAGGACAAAGACCTGACCCCCACATTAACTTATCGACAGCCTGACACACTGTATACCCCACCAAAGAACAAAGACCTGACCCCCACATAAACATATCGACAGCCTGACACACTGTATACTCCCACCAAATAACAAAGACCTGACCCCCACATAAACGTATTGACAGCCTGACACACCGTATACCCCACCAAAGAACAAAGACCTGTCCTCCACATAAACATATCGACAGACTGACGCACTGTATACCCCCACCAAAGAACAAAGACCTGACCCCCACATAAACGTATCGACAGCCTGACACACTGTATACCCCCAACAAAGAACAAAGACCTGACACCCACATAAACGTATCGATAGCCTGACACACTGTATACTCCCACCAAAGAACAAAGACCTGACCCCCACATAAACGTATCGACAGCCTGACACACTGTATGCCCCCACCAAAGAACAAAGACCTGACCCCCACATAAACATATCGACAGCCTGACACACTGTATACCCCCACCAAAGAACAAAGACCTGACCCCCAAGTAAACATATCGACAGCCTGACACACTGTTTACCCCCACCAAATAACAAAGACCTGACCCCCACATAGACATATTGATGGCTTGACACACTGTATATCCCCAACAAAGAATAAAGACCTGACCCCCACATAAACATATCGACAGCCTGACACACTGTATACCCCTACCAAAAAACAAAGTCCTGACCCACACATAAATGTATCGACAGCCTGACACACTGTACACCCCAACAAAGAACAAAGAACTGACCCCCACATAAACGTATCGACAGCCTGACACACTGTATACCCCCACTAAAGAACAAAGACCTGACCCCCACATAAACGTATCAACAGCCTGACACAGTGTATACCCCCACCAAAGAACAAAAACCTGACCCCCACATAAACGTATTGACAGCCTGAAACACTGTATACCCCTACCAAAGAACAAAGACCTGACCCCCACATAAACGTATCGACAGCCTGACACACTGTATACCCCTATCAAAGAACAAAGACCTTACCCCCACATAAATGTATCGACAGCCTGACACACTGTATACCCCCACCAAAGAACAAAGACCTGACCCCCACATAAATGTATCGACAGCCTGACACACTGTATACCCCCACCAAAGAACAAAGACTTGACCCCCACATAAACGTATCGACAGCATGACACACTGTATACCCCCACCAAAGAACAAAGACCTGACACCCACATAAATGTATCAACAGCCAGACACACTGTATACCCCCACCAAAGAACAAAGACCTGACCCCCATATAAACGTATCGACAGGCTGACACACTGTATACCCCCACCAAAGAACAAAGATATGACCCCCCACATAAACATATCGACAGCCTGACACACTGTATACCCCCACCAAAGAACAAAGACCTGACCCCCACATAAACGTATCGACAGCCTGACACACTGTATACCCCCACCAAAGAACAAAGACCTGACCCCCACATAAACGTATCGACAGCGTGACACACTGTATACCCCCACCAAAGAACAAAGACCTGACCCCCAAATAAATGTATCAACAGCCAGACACACTGTATACCCCACCAAAGGACAAAGACCTGACCTCCACATAAATGTATCGACAGCCTGACACACTGTATACCTCCACCAAAGAACAAAGACCTGACCCCTACATAAACGTATCGACAGCCTGACACACTGTATACCCCCACCAAAGAACAAAGACCTGAGCTCCACATAAATGTATCGACAACCTGACACACTTTATACCCCCACCAAAGAACAAAGATGTGACCCTCACATAAACGTATCGACAGCCTGACACACTGTGTACCCCCACCAAAGAACAAGGACCTGACCCCCACATAAACGTATTGTCAGCCTGACACACTGTATACCCCCACCAAAGAACAAAGACCTGACGCCCACAAAAATGTATCGACAGCCTGACACACTGTATACCCCCACCAAAGAACAAAGACCTGACCCCCACATAAATTTATCGACAGCCTGACACACTGTATACCCCCACCAAGGAACAAAGACCTGACCCCCACATAAACATATCGACAGCCTGACACACTTTATACTCCCACCAAATAACAAAGACCTGACCCCCACATAAATGTATCGACAGCCTGACACACTGTATACCCCACCAAATAACAAAGACCTGACCCCCACATAAACATATCGACAGCCTGACACACTGTTTACCCCCACCAAATAACAAAGACCTGACCCCCACGTAAACATATTGATGGCTTGACACACTGTATACCCCCACCAAAGAATAAAGACCTGACCACCACATAAACGTATCGACAGCCTGACACACTGTATACCCCTACCAAAGAACAAAGACCTGACCCCCACATAAACGTATCGACAGCTTGACACACTGTATACACCACCAAAGAACAAAGACCTGACCCCCACATAAACGTGTCGACAGCCTGACACACTGTATACCCCCACTAAAGAACAAAGACCTGACCCCCACATAAACATATCGACAGCCTGACACAGTGTATACCCCCACCAAAGAACAAAAACCTGACCCCCACATAAACGTATCGACAGCCTGACACACTGTATACCCCCACCAAAGAACAAAGACCTGACCCCCACATAAACGTATCGACAGCCTGACACACTGTATACCCCTATCAAAGAACAAAGACCTGACCCCGAAATAAATGTATCGACAGCCTGACACACTGTATACCCCCACCAAAGAACAAAGACCTGACTCCCACATAAACGTATTGACAGCCTGACACACTGTATACCCCCACCAAAGAACAAAGACCTGACCCCCACATAAATGTATCGACAGCCTGACACACTGTATACCCCCACCAAAGAACAAAGACCTGACCCCCACATAAATGTATCGACAGCCGGACACACTGTATACCCCCACCATAGAACAAAGACCTGAACCCCACATAAAAGTATCGACAGCCTGACACACTGTATACCCCCACCAAAGAACAAAGACCTGACCCCCACATAAAAGTATCGACAGCCTGACACACTGTATACCCCCACCAATGAACAAAGACGTGACCCCCACATAAATGTATCGACAGCCTGACACACTGTATACCCCCACCAAAGAACAAAGACCTGACCCCCACATAAAAGTATCGACAGCCTGACACACTGTATACCCCCACCAAAGAACAAAGACCTGACCCCCACATAAAAGTATCGACAGCCTGACACACTGACTGCTACAGTATTACAATTCTGATCATAGTAAGCTTACCTGCACAATTTTCAGCTGTGTAAATGTGGCAGCCACCTCCACGATGTACGGTGTGATTGATGCATGGGAGCTGTTATGTGTGCCTAGGTACACCAGGAATTCCTCGGTGGCAAAGAGTTGTTCTGCTGCAGGCCAACCACTGGTGACAGCATGAACCCTGGCTATATATGCTACCTGTCAATGTCCAGCATTAATCATATCATATCATTAATCATGTCAAACCTGTTCATATGCCCTGCCATGCTGGCCCATGGCATTAACGTCATGGACAAGGTCTAACCACCATGCAGCCCACTGTTCTTTATTATGTCTCCCCCTGGATAACAGGATGTCATGATGCTGCCTTAGTCCTTTCAGTGCAGCCTGCTGTTCCCTATAATGTCTCCACTTGGATAGCAGGATGTCATAATGCTGCCTTAGTCCTTTCAGTGCAGCCTGCTGTTACCTGTTATGTCTCCCCCTGGATAACAGGATGTCATAATGCTGCCTTTGTCATTTCAGTGCAGCCTGCTGTTCCCTGTTATGTCTCCCCCTGGATAACACAATATCATGATGCTGCCTTAGTCATTTCAGTGCAGCCTGCTGTTCACTATTATGTCTCCCCCTGGATAGCAGGATGTCATGATGTCATGATGCTGCCTTATTTCTTTCAGTGCAGCCTGCTGTTCCCTATTATGTCTCCCCTGGATAGCAGGATGTCATGATGCTGCCTTAGACCTTTCAGTGCAGCCTGCTGTTCTCTATTATGTCTCCCCCTGGATAGCAGGATGTCATGATGCTGCCTTAGTCATTTCAGGGCAGCCTGCTGTTCCCTATTATGTCTCCCCTGGATAACAGAATTTCATGATGCTGCCTTAGTCCTTTCAGCACAGCCTGCTGTTCCCTATTATGTTTCCCGTTGGATAACAGGATGTCATGATGCTTAGTCCTTGCAAGATTATCTCATTCTCTGCATCTGAGAAGGGTGGGTGTCATCTGTTGTACACTAATCCTGAAAGACAACACAAGGAGAACATATTATAAGATCAGATACATGGGCATCCACTATGTACAGATACAGCTAGGGCAAAATGGCCAGCACTATCCACTGCTTGCTCACACATGACATAATCCACAGTGTGACAATATATTATGGGTGTGGATACAACTGAGATAGTACCATTACTGAGATATTCCCTCTGTGTCACGACATCCTCTGCTGTATGCTCATGCACCCAAAACTCCATTCCACTGTGATGTGTCCCCTAAGGCCAAACACAACAATAATATGTCATAGAAGCACTGCCAGACAGATAACAGTTTGCTATAACAACCACAATATAGGTACAGTCCGACAACACCACTGTGTCACACTAACAAAAGACAATGCCACCCTGATGTATTGTACATCTCTTGTAGGTGTAAGTCAGCAAGGTATCACTGACATGTCATTACCACAGGTCTGTGACCAGCTTACTGCTGTAATCCATATTCCCCATACCTCTACCTCCCATATGAATGCTGTTATAAACAAAAAACAGTTACATGCCTGCTAGAGGGCAGTACTTGTCTGTTGAACTGTGTGTCTGGTAAAGTTTCATAAAGACATGCTCTGTGTGAGTGAGTTTTCATACATAATGTTTCCCTATAGCCAGATGCCTGCCATTTGGACATGCTCCCCATCACCAGGTGATTACCTCTAAACCAGTCTGTCATTCTGAAATGCTAGTTGCACCCAAAGCAGCTGAATTGCACTACCATTAGCCAATGAGATGCAACCACTGTGCAATATATAAGGCCTTCATATAGACCAGGGCCCCTTTCTTAGCCATTGTGATGGACATTACTTGAGTGAGGAGACTACAATGTCACATAGGGTAGGTCTGTAAAGCAAACCTTTACTTAGAGCTGTGTGTACCACAGGCTGCAGCTGCTACTGCAGGTAGTAGCCATAGGCAGAGAGTGTGAACACTTTGAAGGACAATAAGCTTTAGGTGTATCTGTGCCAGCTGTTTCAGCCTTGTTGAAGAAGCAGTGCCAGGGTGAGGGTACCCTTTACACTCCAATTAAGGCATGTGTTTAAGATATGGATGCTAGCATTTGTGTCAATAACAGAGTACTAGGTGACATATAGTACTGCTATATGGATACGTGATGTGTGTCCCAACCTGCAGGCCTGTGACATCATGCACTGAAAAGCGGTTATTTAATTTGCAATGCTTTGTGTGGATAAAGAGTGCATTAGTGATTCATTAATTACTCTCTTCACAATAAAGTAATTGAAATGTAGCACAACATTGGATTTGGACCCAGGACTGTGTGTGGCAAAATGTATTTTATGCAAGTCATTTAACAGACTGAGCTACTGAGGCACTGCTGTAGCTGGTGTACTTGCAAGATATATGTGCACACATCCAGGCTGTGACAAACATTTTCTTCATCCATCAGTATGTGCATGGCTCTATATGGATGTATTTCTAAACCCGAGTCCCAGTGGAACATGTGTTTTGCCATGAATGCCTTAGCAGTTGATTTTCTACATGCTGCTGATAAAAGGACACATTTACCTCCTATCACAGGGCTCACTTACATTCATTGTCATGTGTTTGACTATGTAGTGGTGTACTATTAAACCAGAATCGAAGATACACTCCATTTTTTGCATTACTGTTTATTCCAGTTTGCGCAGGGGAAGCAGAGGGATCACCACCTGTCTGGGTCCCAGATATTCTGGGACCCGGTAACATGTCCAGTTGAGGCAAGGTAGGGGGATCAGCCGGAAGTGACCAACCATGACATGCAGTGGTACATCAGATAAAGCAATTTGTTATGGTTAGTAACAATCCAACCATTGTTAGTATTAACAGAATGAGACATCATATTTATTAATCCAAATACATATTAATGTATAGTATGTGCAAGACAACATATTGTTACATAACAGTGAGTATGGTAACAGCATGCAAGTGTGAAGTAAAGCATATAGCCAACAAAACTGTTAGTTTAACAAAATATGTTAATTTTGAATCATAATAAAACATAACAATAATCAATCACATTTTCCAAAATATAGTTAAACAAAATATGTTAATATTAAAACATAATAAAAAAATAATAAACCATATTTTCCAAAATATAGTTAGTTTAACAAAATATGTTAATATTAAATTATAATAATACATTACAATAATGAATACATTAAAATAAGGGGTGGGAAGAGAGAGAGTGAGAGAAAAACATCTCTTTAGTGACATTGCAGATGATATCCTTGGCAACACTGGTCATACCTACTTCTACAGGTGTGTAGTGACAGAACACTGGTCATACCTACTTCTACAGGTCTGTACTGACATAACACTGGCCATACCTACTTCTACAGGTCTGTGCTGACAGAACACTGGTCATACATACTTCTACAGGTGTGTACTGACAGAACACTGGTCATACATACTTCTACAGGTGTGTACTGACAGTTATGATTACAGTGAATACAATTCTCCTACAGCTGTTGTAGCACATACATACCTCTCAAGCTGATAGCATGGAACAGTAAGGGCCAAGCACTAACAAATGCAGGTACAGAACTACTCAGAATGTTTTCACATAATGTGGACTTATATAATTACCAGGGTGTTCTGTAAATGGATTTGGTAATACATTGCATGCCAGGTAATAATTTATCTGGTAAACATGTGACAGATGGATTAGTCATTTCTAATTACATTATGTGAAAACGTGACACTTGAGAAGCATATCTGTGGACAGTAATTAAACTAGACAGCCATCATGGCTTAGTTGACAGGCATGGGAGTAGACCCCACTAGCTATAACTCCAGGGATATCTTCAAATAATTTAATAGTTACCTGCAGCAGCACAGTACAGACAAGCAAGAGATACAGCCATACTGGGATTACATTTCTGAATCAACAATGCTGATGCACACATTTCTGCTATTGAGTTTAACATTCTGTGAGATCTAAACACAATATCTGCACATAATATGGGCTAACTCACCCATATGTTCATAGGTTCATAGGTAGGTACTAGGCTATTTGCCTGAGGGCATTTTTAAGCCTAGCCAGAGTGTGTCGGCTTTCGCTGCCCCATTGATTAATTAACTGAGCCTCTGTCTAGCAGAGCCAATAAAGTGATCCCAGGGGTGTACTTTCTGTTACCCATCCACTCGTCAAGGCTTCTCTTGAAGAGTGTTAGTGAGGGGCTCTGCCTAATGTAGTTAGGAATTTTGTACCAAAGCATGGGGAGTCTCTGTAACAGGAATCTATCCCTCCAGCATGTTCTATTTATTGTTGTGGCGAGGTTTAGCTCACTAGAGTGTGTGGCTCGCAGTGACTTGGATTTCTTTAGGTGGAGCATGTCCATCAATTCTGAGTTGGACATGGCTTTGTAAGTCAGGCAGAGATCACCTCTGTGTAAGTGATATGCCACTGAGTACAGCTGGAGTTTTTTCAGTCAGGCTGCATAGGACATATGTTTGAGGCCATCACATGTTTGTGTTCTTGGGGAGATTGAAATTGTGAGCATTACATGACTGATACTGAAGATATAGTGCTACATAGCACTGGATTCAAACTCAGGACTGTATGTGATAAAGTGTACAATGTACAAGGAATTTAACAGACTGAACAACTGAGCACTACTGACTATAGAATGACTGATACTTGCCTGGAGACCACCTGGAAACATACTATGAATTCTGCAATAGAAGTTACAGGACTTTCCTATAGCATTCTAATACTGTTACAGTGTTATACAGACTGCAGTGACAGTAGAACACACATCCATGGAATACAACCATACTGCATATATTACTACAGCTTTATTTCACTTTCAACAGAAAAGGTGTACACATATTATTGGTATTGGTTTGCAATATCTGTGAAGTCTACACACACAATATCTGGCTGTGGAGTGGGTTAACTCACCCATATACCTTTATTACCTGACGTCTGTGGAAGGTAGAGCATTATGTGACTGGTATTGGCTTAGAGAATGCCATGAACAGTATTATGAGTTAAGCAATGCACTTTGCAGTCATTAGATTTGCATTCTATAGCTAGTACAGTGTTATACTCGACTGCAGCAACCTTACCTTATAGACTCAATGCATACATCTGTACTGCAGTGTTATGACAAGACAATTCTACTGTACACCATTTTCCTTGCTGTTATTGACATTGTTTTTTTTTGTTTTTATTGTACTACAGTTATTTATTTATTGTACTATAGCTATGATTCCACTTTATAGCACTACAACTCTAATTCCAACTTTATTGCAGTACAGACTTTATTTTATATACTTTATTGCAGTTTATACTCTACTCTTTCTTGCTTATTGCACTACAATTGGCATAATACATCCATACTCACCACACTGATGTCTCAACCTGGCCAGAAGCCCGGCATGAGATTTGACATTGCGAGCCCTCTCAGCTGCAGCTGTTGGGAGAGAAGTACACCATTATGCATACCAGTTTTGCAGACTTTCAGCTTGCATTTTGCTAAGACAGTGGAAAATATACTTGCATACTTATGGGCCATTCCCTGCTCTCACTTCTTGGACCCAGATGTCTAAGGTTCCCACCTTTTTCCTTTTCAGGCCATCATGGTGGTGATGACACTGCTCGCCTGTGCAGGGATACCAGTAACACTGGTGAGTTCTCTGGCCAACCGGTCCCAGGCCTTTGCCTTATACTCCAAGCCCTGGAAACCACCCTGCAGCAGCCTATCGTCATGTTTTTTTACAAGGAGCCCAATCATGTCCCTGGGCTCCTGAATGCCCCACCACTGCACCCAAAAGCACACACCTTTTCCAACACCACCACCCATGTCGATGGATGATGGAAATCCAATAGATTCTGCAGAATTCCTGCCTAGTGTGCTTTATATAGGCTGTTTTCCTGCCCTTACACATCATTGAGCAACATTCAAAAAAAGTGCCACTTTGCTTAGCAGCATGCAAACCAGCCAAGCAAAGCTGAGCAGTGTGCAATCATGCGTAATCATGGTTTTAATGAGGCTGAGCACTGCCCAAACCTTGGCAACCATTAACATGTTTATGCAATGCTTATCAGGTTTGTAAACAATTGCACAGAGCACAGCAGAACCATATTTTAAAATTTGTACACAACATGTGCAACAAAAACACAGACAGATTCTGACTTTCATGTATTCAAACCTTGGACCTACTACACATACAGCTGTAACTCTACTCATTTAGCCATGTGGATATTAAGAAATATGGTATACTTTCACATATATCACTAAGCTACCTGTTAGTAGTGCTGAGCACCATGTCACACTGTGCAAACATGCTTAAACATACCAATAAATAAATAATTCATTAAATTTGGTTTCTAATTTTAAATGTCTACAGGTGTCTGCCATGTATGTATGAGCTTTGTTTGGCTTAGCTGCAGTCCATGCTGCGCCACACAAGTGCCCCCCAAAAAAATAAATAAATAACGTCATTATGTGTATTAATTACATCTGGTTTCTATATTTAGATGTCTGGCATGTGCTAGCTATCTACATGTGAGCACAGCTTGGCATTGCTGCACTCTGGACTGTGCCATGCAAACATGCCATTTAAAAATTAATAAAAGACAACACTGATTCAATATCTGCAATGCTCAGCTCTCCCTCAGCAGAACACCATCATTAATATGAATGGCATGTGGCCAAGGGGGGACCATGGCTGTGTACATGGATACATTCCATGTATGCTCTACATGGTGCCTACACAGAGTTTATTAAATCCTGAGGTTAAGGTTAAATGTAAAATTTAATATAATTTAATCTATGCTGCCTGATAGATATTTGTATGTTTTGTCTTTTAACATGGGGATGTAGAATATGGGGGAAGTGTATGTAATTGTAATGAGCAACCTACAGAGATTAACATGTCAAGTGGTATACCCTTGTTAATTTAGAAAACATAGAAATTAAGACATATCCCCTGTGGTTGTGTTTTATGCATTAATCCTACAACATGTCAATGTCCTTTTGCTGGCACATGTGTATTTACAGTTCACCACTAATGATTACAAGATCTATACATTTCTCATTGAAAAAAACAAAGCTTTCTGTGGTACCTGTAAAATTGAGTGTTGCCTAGCTGTCTGCACCACAGTATCAATAAAGGATACCTGTATTGTTGTTTCAATACAGTTATTCACAAAACACTTCCACTTCCAGATAGTATCCCAAAACGGCGTTTATTCACACACCAAATAGAAAGGCAGTTATTTACATTACAGATTGAGCACTTTCATTTCCAAAACCAGAAACTTCATCAGAATCTGCCATCAAATTCATGTGCACATTTAAAAAGCCATTTCCCCATCCTCATTGGTCAAATCTCATAACTAACCAATCGTTATAACACTATAACATCCGAATAATTAAAAAAGCTAATTATTAATGCATATTCTTGAATTGTCTATATTTAAAATGTTTATATGTATATATAAATAATATATGAACAATGTATGCATATATAACAAAAAACACAAAACATAATCCTACAAAATGTTCATTGCCATATATATGTGTACATGTAATATAACAGTCTAGTTGCCCTCAGTTTTAGGGCCAGGGCTAGTGAAATGTGGTCATTCAGTCCAGGGGGAACACAAGCATCTAAATGCAATTGCCAGATTAGTTCTCTGTATTCCACCCTGGACTCCCAATCCCCACCACTTTTTTGTTGTCTAACCATTTCAAGTACTCAAAACCTAAAATCAGCCCTTTGGCATTTAATTGCATGTCTATATAGGGGATTAGTTTCTTTTTTTTCTATTTATTTCATACTTGTTATCATAGAGTCTCTGTCTAAGGCTATGTTCAGTTTTCCCCCACATAGTATGCAAAACATGTTGAAAAATAAGCTAGGTAAACCACCCCTTTGGTTAGAATATTAAAATACCCGGTGGATATAATCTCACTCTGGGATTATTCAATCTCAGCTCAGCCGTGTTACCATAAAGGGGCACTGGGGGACAAGTTACACATTTAAAAGTCCCTTTTCTGGATCCTTCCCTCTTGAGCAGGTAGGTCTGTCCTTTTTCAAAAATGTCCTTCAAATCAGCAATTCCAGAAACTGTTTGTACCCATTTCCTGTATATCCCAAGATAATCCTCATGGTCTTTCTCTCTATGCTTCAATTTGTTTTACACCTTTTCTCTTGTAGGACCTCCTGAACTGTGACTATTTGTAACAGAGTTTTGTATCGCACTTCTTATACTTTCATAGATTAGTACTAGGCTAACTGACATTGTGGGCCATTTTAAGCATAACCAAGTACTCCATGTGAGGATCAAATGCTGCACTTTGTGTCTGAAAGGTAAACACCTTAACCATTATGAAACCAGCAACAAAAATGTACCCAAGGGTAGCAAAATTGTAAAACAA
Source organism: Protopterus annectens (assembly GCF_019279795.1). Taxonomy (NCBI): domain Eukaryota; kingdom Metazoa; phylum Chordata; order Ceratodontiformes; family Protopteridae; genus Protopterus; species Protopterus annectens. The sequence continues at coordinate 1,074,209,132 of NC_056726.1, read as the reverse complement.
GAAATCCACAATGTTGACCCGAAAACTCGAGCCGTGTATTGAACAGTACTAAGTACTTTTACCCACACATCCATTGGGCTTCATCAGAGTCAAACACTAATGAAAAAGACAATCGTTTTATAGTCTTGAAAGCAATTCAAACCATCACATGATAAATTTCCTAATTAATAATACTAATTAGTTCTAAAAACATTGACTTAAAGTAAAAAACACAGTAACCACTACTGCTGATCTGTATGTATAAATATTATAAAACGTTAAAAATGTTTAGAAACGTTACACTTCCAGTCAATTGCTAGCAAAAACAGTGTACTAATTAGCAATTTTTATACTAAATGAGACTTATACTTCAATATGCTAGAAATAGAAATACTTTCCTTGATACCTGGTGGTTTTGTTGCATCCAGCCGTAGCTGCCATAAACACTCTCTTCTTTCCAGCAAAGTTTTGAAATCACCACCAGCATCATTCTTTGGTACCCTATCAACTACAAAAAATAAAAACTTCTTAAAATTAGCACATTGCTCACTATGGGCAAATAATGCACTTGTTGTTTTCTTATTTTTGATATCCCTCTAAAATATGCTGTCTCAACTTATGTATAGTTTTTCCCACATAGAATGCAGGACAGCTTAAGCAAGTAGCTATATAAACAGCCATATCAGAATTACAGTTACAATACCCAGGACATTTGAGTGATCTTTTAGAGTTATTAATATAAACATATGTTCCATCATTAATGAATTTACAAACACTACACATTTACTCATCCGGGAGATGTTTTAGTTGGAAAACACTGGCCCCTTTCAAATAAATCCTTCAAATTCACCCCCTACTACATATAAAAGTGGGGGTAGGACCCAGTATATCTCTCAAATCACCTGTAAACACACTGTCCCAAAGTGTTTGCATAGTACTTTTAACCTTGGGTGCAGTGTGATTGTATTCCAACACCATAGCTGCTCCCTTTGTGAATTTGTTTTGCTCCTTAGGTTCATTTTTGTCAACATAAATAGCATCTCTATTGTCATCCATAAGAATGGGCTAAAAAGTAGAATTAATTTTCTTAAAAAAAATGTTCATATTTTTAATAATAAATCCAATGGGTAACCCCTATTTCTAAACATATCAATAAGTTTAAGCATTTCTGTCCTAAAAATTTCTTCTTGACTGACTAATCTTGACAATCAGACCATAGGTTCATAGATTAGTACTAAGCTAACTGCCCTTGCGAGCCATTTTAAGCCTAGCCAATTATCCCTTGTGAGACTCAAACCCTGCACCTTGTGTTTGTAAGGCAAACACCTTAACCATTAGGCCACCCTCCCAACCCCATCTGTCCCTTCATAATGTTTTTCTTTTGGGCGTAGGGATGGCAACTTTCAAAATGAAGAAAGGAATTACTGTAAGTTTTTTTTACGATAAATACTAGAATGTATCACACCATCCTCCTTGTAAAGAAGGATGTCTAAAATTCAGTTTTATCCCTATTACTATGACTAGTAAACTTTAAGAATACAGTAGTATTTCCTAAATAGTCAATAAATTATTGTACTTCATCATTCGTTCCCTTCCAAAAAATCAGTATGTCATCCAGGTAATGTAAATAGATAATCATCTTAGACAAATAACTGGAGGTAAACACAAATTGCTGTTTCCATTTAGCTAATACAAGATTTGCATAGATGGGTGCACATCTGGCACCCATCGCTACACCATTAATCTGCTTAAAATGCTCTCCATCAAACAAAATATAGTTATTCAATAATACCATCCCCATCAAATCAACTATCAATCCTCTCTTAACATTATGCAGTTTACCAAACAAAGCTAAACTATTGCCAGAAAATTCCAATCCAATTTAGTGGGGAATCACAGAAAATAAGTTAATAGCATCAGCTGTGGCTAGTGGCAAACAAGAATTTATCACTACAATTCAAATTTCTGATGATGTCTAAGCAATGTAAAATGCCAAGGGCTCAGTTTTTGAGACCCTAGCAGCAACTATTGATCTAAATGTGAGTGAATTCATATTTTTGTGAATTTTGGGCATACCAAAAATACAAGGAGTAACTGGGGTCTCCACAGTCAAATATTTGTACTTTTTATCAGAAATAATCCCCTCACACAAAAACTCATAAAGTTGCCAATCAATTTTAGCATAAGCTCGATAAACATCAAATGTAGATACTCTTTCATATATATCAAAATCATTCAACAATTCCTGCATTTTACATGAATAATCAGTGTTTGCCATGATGACTACCCCACCCCCTTTATCCTGTTTCATAACTCTGTAATAATTTGTTTTGGTTAACTATTTCAAACAAAATTTCTCAGCAGTAGACAGATTGTCTGTCATACCCTTTTCAGCATAAATACATCTCATTTGATTTTCACATAACCGTTTAAAAACCATTACAGTGGGATTACTGGGCTTAATAAAAGTACTACTCCTCTTAAAACTCAATGCATTATCGTTTATAGGACTAACATCATTAGCAAAAAATATTTTTAAATGTAGTTGTCTAGTAAATAATTTAAAATGCATAAGTAACTTCCCAATTTCATACCGATGAGTTGGTATAAAAGAAAAGCCTTTCTGTAACATGGAAAAATGGTCAGCAGAAACCTCTAAATCCATAAAATTATAACTAGAAAAATCTTTTACACAAACATGTTTACAAGCTTGTCTGAAAGTCTGTGTGCAGCTGTCATTGTCCCATAACCTTTCAGAATCATTGCAATACTGATCATTTCCATGATAATTATTTCCATGGCTTTGCATATGAGAGTAGTGAGACTTATGAGTCTGCATTTTCCAGGGTCTGTAGATAGCCCACCTTTGTGCAGAGGGATGACTGTTGCTGTTCTCCATTCATGAGGCATGAAGCCTGATTGGAAGCTACAGTTAAATTGCAATTCCAGAGGAAATGACAGGTCATGTTTCATGCTATTTAGAAGGTCTTCTGGAATATTGCCTGGGCCCATTGATACAGTGTTCTTAGCCTTAGAGAGAGCATTAAGGTCCTGTTTACTACTGGTAGCAGGGGTAGTTATATTTGATGGTGTTTCTTAAGGGAAGTTTTAACATCTCAGTGATATTTTTTGCTGTGTTAAACATTCTCTAGTGTTTCCCACTGAAACTAGGATAGCTAGTAGCTGCAGCATAGTCCAGATAAAGGCCTGCTGGTTCTGGAACTGTTTATAGTGGTTTGTTTGTTCTGAGCACATTTTCCAGGCCAACTTGGATTGGAAGGGGCCTGTCTGCACTTTTCTGAGAGAATTGGGCTGATTGGAATCTGACTAGTAAAGGGAGGTTGGTCTAGGGTTTGGAATAAGCATTCTCATTGGTCCTTTTGAATTTTGTTAGAGTTTTTTCAAGTTTTAGCTTCTGGTATTTAGATCTTGCATCCTAGCAGGTTTCTGCTTGCTTGTACCAAGCTGAACTGAGATGGGCTATCAGACACAACCCTGAGGTGACATGCGAGACAACTAGAGGCTTCTGAAATTCCAAGAAAACATAAGCTGCCTGTATTTTTTTTTTGCTAATTCATACCATTTACTGCACATTTTTATTGCCTGCTACCTACTTTTAGACTGTATTTGTTTACAGTGTACTAAACTACACTGTCATGCTGCAATTGCCTGCTACACTGTGCCTGTGAAATTGAATTTTATTGCTGTTTTCACTGTTTAGAATTTTTTTTGTTGTTTCCACTGTATGTTAAGTATTTACTAGTATTTTTTCACTGTTGTAAAGTTATCTGTTTTGCCTGCTCTAGTTTTCCCACCAAGCAGTGCTTAATTAACTAACATGTTAGCTGTTTAAATCATTATTTAGAGCCTCCTGGCTGATTTTCTGCTATTTTAAACAATTTTTCAGTGTCTCACTGCTATTTGTCTGCTGTATTAAACATTCTCAAGCATTACCCGCTGAAACTAGGGTAGCTGGTAGCTGTAACATAGTCCAGCTTTAGGCCTGCTGCTTCTGGAACTGTTTGTAGTGGTTTGTTTGTTCTCTGCACATTTTCCAGGCCATCTTGGATTGGAAGGAGCCTTTCTGCACTTTTGTGAGAAAATTGTATTGATTGGAACCTGACTAGTAAAGGGAGACTGGTCTATGGCTTGGAATAAGCATCCTCATTGGTTCTTTTGAATCTTTTTAGAGTTTTGTTCAAGTTTAGCTTTTGGTATTCAGACACTGCATCTGAGCAGGTTTCTGCTTGTTTGCACATCGTGCAGCACTGTGCACTTCTGCGTAATTGTGTGCCAAAGCCGGACAGTTAAACTCAACAAATTGTCCCTTAAAACCCAGGCATAAATATCCATTCGCTGAGCTTCTCTGTAATCATTTCTGAAAAAACCACCCCCTAGTGATAACAGTCTTCAACCTAGGATTATGGGCAGTTGAACTACCCTTGCTTCTCTTGTCAACCTTGTTCACTTGGGTCTCTTGAGGAAGTGTAGCAACTGCCTCATGTACACAGACAACCCTCTACTAATAACTCAGTTTAGTACAGAGTGCGAGAGATGTATTTACACTAAGAATCTAGAATCCATGCTCTCTCACCCAAACCAGTAACATGGAGAATGTTTTCAACTCATCCTCCACTACATATTCACATAGTACCACTGCTCATACACATACCACTACTCACACACATAGTACGCAGCAAACATGTAAATCCGCATACAAGAAGGTTCTCTCAATAAACTTACCAAAATACCAGAGACCTCCAAAACACAAGTCTGCTATAGCTAACACAGTCTCCACAGCACCCATGAGACAAACCAACACCAGTGTCTCACCTACCAAGCCTGTAAGGTTTAACACAAAGAACCAGGTTTTCTTGTCATTGGAGACTCAGTAGTGGTGCACACAGATGTCCCACTCACTAGGTTGGACAAGAAGAAAGTCATAGTCAGCTGCCTGTCCAGTGCCAGGATTCACCAAATCACACATGCACTCAGGTGTCTCAGCAACAAGTAATATTTTGACTCTGTCATAGTCCATGTTGGTGTGAATGACTTGAGACATACCTCACTGGACTGTATGAAGAGAGACATTGTCGAGCTCTCTGAATATGTGTCCCAGGTGGGTATGTCCCTAGCCTTGAGGAGCATACTACCCTCACCTAGAATGATTCTACAGTATAAACAAAAAAATGATTGATTTAAATAATTGGCTTAGTTTTTGGTATCATTCCAAGGGGATCCAATTCCTGTCCACCTGGGAAGTCATGGTCAACAAACCTCTCTGCTTTGCCAGAGACAGTTTGCACCTGGCACCCTCTAGGCTTTTGGCTGCTGGCAAAGGGTCTTGCCTCCCTCATAGTGCCTTTTTATGCAAGGTCTCAAAACCAACATTACCAAAGTAAAATTAACCAAACAGAACAAAATAAGGGTCCTGCTGCTAAATGATAGGAGCTTAAACTAAAAATTGCACTCCCTGGAAGGACCTCTGTCACTAGAAGATGTATATGTCTGTGCAGTCACAGAAACCTAGTTTAAGGCCTCAGAGATTACCCTGGCCCTGCAAGGTTACAATGCTTTCCACACCTTCATACCACAAAGTGAACGTATGAAAACCAGAGGAGATGGTGTTTCAATTTATATTAAAGATAAATTCACCTCCCGTCTAATTAGACTGGACAACTCCATGGAGGTACTCCAGGTCCAGGTTATGGTGGGTAAGACACTCATTGAAGTCCTAGCCAGTTATAGATCTCCCTCCATGGTTCACAACACCCACAAAGCCTGCTTAACCAAACTGAAGACAATCCAAATTTTACTGAACACACAGGCTATGGGAGATTTCAATTATCCCACCATCAACTGGGCAACCTACTATAGCCCAAACTCACTAGCATAAAAGTTCCCTGACCTTGTGAATTCAAATGCCCTGAAGCAAATTGTCCATACCCAACAAGGGGAACAAACATACTAGATATGGTCCTCACCAACATGTCAAACAGGTCCACAGCTGCAACTGTTGGACCCTCATTAGTTAAAACTGACCACAAATCAGTCACCATCGAGCTGAGACTAACACCAGAACTCACAAAAGGGTGAAATCAGACTAAAAACTTCACCAAGGCAAACTATACCCCTCCCTGGTAAAGGTATAAATGCATTCCAAGCCCCAACTCAAGCTAAAAGTGGTAACTACACTGAAGCTTACACTAATTCCCTGTACAGTCACTTGCATAAGTGTATAACCTTGGCTGTACCAGACAGAATCAAAGCCAGAGCCCCATGTACAATCAAGCTGCCATGGTGGACTTCTAGCTTCAACAAAATCTACAATAAATGCAAAACATTGCTCTCCAAGAAAATAAAGACAAGGACCCAACAATGGAAAAGCACCCTCCTCAGCCTTAATAGGCAAATAAGAGAACTTGTGAAATCCTTCAAGACTTCCTTTGAGAGAAACCTAGTAAGTACTGCCGAGGATAACCACAAGGTCATTTACAGCTACATATGTAACCCAAAGGGTAGAACCCAATCATGTACAGAACTGCTGGTCAATGGTATCACAAACACTGACCTCACAGAGATAGCGAACCTGCTAGCAGATAGGTTTGGTGAAAATCTCACTCCCTTATTCCCTCGTAACTTACAACAAACCCTCCCCCAAACTTCCCCCACCTTATATACCTGAAGAACAGGTTCTCAAAGCTCTGTCCAAGGCAAAGAACACAGCCTCTAAAGGACCAAATGACATCCCAGGCTGTCTTCTAAACAGGCTAAAACATGAACTAGCATCACCATGAAGTACTTTTTGCAATAACAGCCTAACCACAGGATTTGTTCCTGTGGAATGGAGATCTGCTACAGTTATTCCCCTTCACAAAGGTGGCCTAGCAGCAGACCTGGGTAATTGCAACCCCATAAACCTGAACAGCCTCATCTGTAATGCCATGGAACATCACTATGGACCTCATAAATAAAGACATAGGTGACCGCCAAACCCTAGATCCTACCCGGTTCAGCTTCATGAAGAGCAGGTCCTGCCTGCTAAATCTGGTGGATTTCTTTGAAAGTGTGACCAGGCCCATTGATGAGAACAAATCTATGCATGTAGCATACCTCAATTTGGCGAAGGCTTTCAACACAATCCTACATCAGGCATTACCAATAAACTTAGCAAACTGAATGTAAACCCCTTTGTTGTAACATTGGTTGCCAAGTGGCTCACAAACCAGAGACACACACTACCAAAGTGCATGACTCCACATCAACCAGCAGACCTGTTACCAGCGGGGTGCCACAGGTGTCATTGCTGGGTCCCCTGCTATTTGGTATATACTTCTCAGAAGTTCAGGTCAAAACTAAAGGGTTGTGGCTGACCAAGTTTGCAGATGACTGCAAACTATGTGCAGTCATTGAATCCCCAAATTATGTCACTATAATCCAGGAGGGTGTCACACAGACCAACGACTGGTGTGTTAGTCACGGTGTCAAATTGAATGTATAGAAATTCATCATCATTTCCTTTGGCAGAAACAAGGTCCCTTCACACTATCAAATCAACCACAGTACTCTAAGTACCCATGAACCTGTAAGGGACCTGGGATCACAGGTTGAGCATGACCTTAACTTCGACCACCATATGTCTACCGTTGTAAGGGAAGCTTTTCATGTAACTCACTTGATTAGTAAAGGTATCACCTTGAGAGTAAAATAAGTTATAATCCCCTATACTCGTCACATATCCATCCCATAATTGAGTATAATGCCTTGATTAGCATGTACTGTACTAAGTACCTGCAGCAATTAGAGAGACCTCAGAGGTTTCTATTAAAGAAGATCAAGGGCCTCCAGCATGTGTCTTACATGTACCGACTAAAGTCTCTGTCACTATACTCCATATCATATAGACGTTTTAGGGGAGACTTATGCTTGGCCTACAGAGCAACCTAAAACACAAACCTAATGAACTTACTGCATATCCATAAATCATATGGGTGTAGGGCTACCTGTTCCAGGGACTTAAATATGGTCTGCAACTTAAACAGGACATGCTGGAGGGACAGATTTATCTCAAGGCGACTGCCACATCTTTGTAATAGGCTAGCAATTCATGTGAAACAGAGCATGTCTATGACATTGTTCAAAAGGAAACTGGATGACTGGATGGGGCACCATAAATTCTTGCTGGGGATAGAGCCCACAACCCTCCAGGATGTGGGTAGTCATCACTAAATGCAATCTTGGGTATTGACTAGTACTTCTATGGTATTACATTAGGTTGAAATAGCTAGAACTAAAATGACCTTTGGGTCAATAGCCTAGTAATCACCTATGATCCTATGATCCTATGGGGAGAGAGGAGTAAAGTTGGAGCTGAATTTGTCAAACCGTAAGTTTGCTATATCTTCTAGTTCAGTATAGGTGGAATGCACTCACTTGAGGCACTCCTTAAAATGGAGAACATTGACATCTGTGCAGTGACAGAGACCTGGTTCAAAGCTCCAGAGAGCACCCCTGCATTACCAGGCTATAATTCATGCCACACCTTTCAGCCACCAAACCCGGATCAAAACACTAAAGGTGGAGGAGTGTCCATATTCATTAAGGATATCCACACCTACAAGCTAGTTGCTCAGCATAATGCATCCGAGATTATCCAAGTTCAACTAACTCTGGGCAAAACCGCAATCCAGATTGTAGCTTGCTACAGACCCCCCACCATGCCCCAGGATTCCCATTCCACTTTTCTTGATACACTGGAAAATATTAAGGTACAACCCAACACTCTAATAATGGGTGATTTCAACTTCCCTACCATTAACTGGGAAAACTACTCATGTACCAAATCTTTTGCTCAACGTTTTCTGGAAATCATCAATTCCAACGCCTTGGATCAACTTATCCACACCCCCACCAGGGGCAGCAATATCCTAGACCTTGTCATCACCAACATGGGTGACCGGTGTTCCACACCAGAGGTCAGCTCCTCGTTGGTCAGATCCAACCACAAGCTAATCACCCTAGACATCCACATCCCGCTCCCACCCCCCATTAGGAAAACAACCATAAAAAATTCTCCAAAGCCAACTTCACGCTTCTTAAGACAGAAGTGGCAAACTTCACGACACCCATGCAGATGGATAATAGAGGTACGACTGCTGAATCCTACACAAATGCACTTTATAAGCACTTACACGAGTGCATGGATTGTGCTATCCCTAACAGAACCAAGATGCTATCCTCCAAAAAAAGGAAGCCAATCTGGTGGTCTTCTGCCATAAACAAACTCTACAACAGAAGAAAGAAACTGTTGCAAAAAAGAGAAAAATCCCATGATTGGAGGAACTCCCTGGTCAGCCTCAGTAAGAAGCTGAGATCCCTCATAAAATCCTCCAAAGCTAGTTATGAAAACAAAATTGCCACTGATTCTAAAGACAACCACATAGCATTCTATAGCTATGTCAAAAATCTCAATGGCAACACTCAGATCTGCTCTGAGTTACAGCACAATGACACTAAATATACAGAACCAACTGATATTGCCAACATCCTGGCAGATAGGTTCAGTGCTAACTTTACCCCCCTCTCACCCCCTAAAGGGCCCATCTTTATACCGGAAGAATGCAAAGTTCCTGTAATCATGGCTGCACAGGTAAAAACTTCACTCTGCGAAGCCAAGAACACAGCATCCATGGGACTGGGCAACATCCCAGGCTGCCTTCTACATGGACTACAGAATGAACTGGCACCCCACCCAAGTACCATGTTCATTCATAGCCTCACCTCTGGCTTTGTGCCCATTGAATGGTGCACCGCAACAGTTATCCCACTCCACAAAGGGGGGGCCACAACAGACCCCAGGAGCTACCGCCCCATTAGCCTGACGAGCCTCATCTGCAAGGCCATGGAACGTAGCATCATGGAACTCATAAACAAAGATATTGGAGATCTCCAAACTCTGGACCCCACACAGTTTGGGTTTGCAAAAGGCAGATCACAAAAAACTAGGAGCGTTCTACAGAAATAAGCAACTTCTCACCAAAGCAGCAAAGATTTCAATAGCAAATTCCCACCTTATCTCCACCCTACTTTATGCCTCCCCAATATATACCAAACTAAGGCAATGCGATCTAAACAAGCTAGAGACCTGCTACAACAAAATTGCCAAATTCGCCACAGGGGCATCACCACTGTCCCTCACTTGCTGAACTGGGCTGGCTTGAACTCCCTCACCTCCTTCAGTGGTATCAACTCTCACTCGCCCACAAACTAGTAAACCATCCACTAAATGTCCCATCCCTCCAGAATCTACTCCAACCCTATCGCACCACCAGACCACTAAGATCCAGCAACAAAAATCACTTGCAGATCACTAAAGCCAATAACTCTGCTGGTGAAGCACTATTCTCTTGCACCATAGCCAAATTATGGAACTCCCTCCCACCCACAATTACCTCCATACCATCATGCACCCACTTCAAAACTTTACTAAAAGCGCACCTAAAAACATGCTGGCTATGCCCTTGCAACTCCCACTCTAATATCACCCAACCACTACCTTTCTTTCCACTCCACTAACTACCTTGATTATAGCAAGCTCAGATGCTCATAAGCCTAGTACTTATTATACAGCAGGAACTTCTTATTGTAACATTTGTTAATGTCTGTTATGTACTTCACAGATAAAGATTCCAGTTGTCTACTGATGTACTGTGTTCTTCATCTGTAAATATGTTGTAAGTAATTGCGATGTAAATTGTTAATCGCTATGTAATCCAATGTAACTACTGTCTATTTATTGTGTGGAGCTTTTCTCCCCGGGCCTCCGCTGAAAATGGACCTACATCCATTCAGACACTCCCAGTCAACAAATATAAATAAATAAAAATAAAATAAAATAATAATGGCTCCTAAACCTGATAGACTTCTTTGAAGTAGTCACCAAAGCCATAGGTGAGGGTAAGGTGGTTCACACAGTCTATCTAGATCTCGCCAAGGCGTTTGACACCATCCCCCACTCTGGAATTATAGATAAACTCACTAAACTAGGTATAAATCCCTATGTCACAAGATGGGTTGCCAACTGGCTTACTGACAGAACCCACACCATGAAAGTAGCAGACTCCAAATCATACTTCAGACCAGTGACAAGTGGAGTACCACAGGGTTCAGTCCTGGGGCCTCTCCTGTTTGGTATCTACTTCTCTGAAGTACAGGCTAACACAGAAGGTCTTTGGCTAACTAAATTCGCAGATGACTGCAAACTAGGAGCCATAACTGAAACTCCTAACAATGTGGACATCCTACAAAAGGGCCTCACTGAGACAGATTCCTGGTGTCAAAGACATGGTCTCAAGCTCAATGCCAAAAAGTGCATTGTCATCCCCTTTGGTAAAAACTCTGTACCCATGAACTACCACATAGGCGGTAGTCTACTTAACACTGAAAGTGTGATAAGAGACCTTGGGACACAGGTGGACAGTAGTCTTTCCTTTGATAATCACATCACCACAGTTGTCAGGAAATCCTTCTACGTGGCACACCTCATCACAAAAGGTTTCTCATCCAGAAAAAAAGAGGTCATTGTTCCCCTCTACTCATCACTCATTAAACCCATTATAGAGTACAATGCCCCTTTTGGTATGTACCTCACAAGACATCTACAACAACTGGAAAGGCCGCAAAAATACCTCACAAAGAGGATTACTGGCCTCAAACAGATGCCTTATGCAGACCGACTCAAAAAACTTCAGCTTTACTCCGTCGCATATCGTCTACTCAGAGGAGATCTCTGCCTAACATACAAAGCTATGTCAAACCCAGAGCTGTTGGACATGCTCCACTTAAAGAAATCCCAATCCCTCCAAGCTACACGCTCTAGGGACCTAAACCTTGTCACCACAATAAACAGAACATGCTGGAGGGATAGATTCCTGTCCCAGAGACTTCCCATACTCTGGAACAGACTACCTATCTTTGTCAAACAGAGCTGCTCATTAACACTATTCAAGAAAAATCTTGATGATTGGATGGGTAATAGGAAATTCACCCCGGGGATCACTTCTGTGGTTCTGCTTGACAGGGGCTCAGGAAAATAATTTTCTTGGGTGGCGAAAGCCAGTGTACCTTTTTGGCTAGGCTTGTGTAGGCCCTAGGGCCAATAGCCTAGTACCTACCTATGAACCTATGAACCTACGAACCATTAACAATGAGTTCTGCACACAATTGTGTATTGCCTTTGAGGTTGCAGGCATAGCTAAAGAATGTGTTTTGGTTGCCCTTTGCCTAGGATGACAAATTTACCTTTTATAAGATGATCACTTCTTTTCCTACCCCGTATATCTGTATTGGCCTATTTACCCATCACACATTTCTCTCTGTCTCCTTCCCCTCATTTTCATTTAAGAATACTAAAATAAAGAATGTATTCATAATTCAACAACCCAGCTACAAAATGAACTGGCACCACATCTGTGTGCCCTGTTCAATCACAGCCTTACCTCAGGCTATGTCCTTAATGACTGGTGCACTGCTACAGTCATCCTGCTCCATAAAGGGGGATCAACTACAGTCCCTGGGAACTATCTCCCCATTAGCTTGATGAGTCTGGTATGCAAAACTATGGAGCACATCATCATGGACCTGCTTAACAAAGATAGAGGCAATCTCCAAACTCTTGACCCCACATAGTTTGGCTTTGTCAAGAGGAGATCCTGCCTGCTGAACTTGGTTGACTTCTTTGAGGCAGTCACCAAGGCTGTGGATGAGGGTAAGGCAGTGCCTACAACCTATCTCCACCTGGCCAAGGCCTTTGATACCGTTCCCCACTCAGGTATCATTAATAAACTCACCAAACTAGGCATCAAGTCTTACATCACAAGGTGGGTTGCAAATTGGCTCACAGGCAGGACCCACAGAGTGAAAGTTGTGGATTCCAAGTCAGACTGTCAACCAGTCACGAGTGGAGTACCACAGGGCTCAGCCCTGGGCCCTCTCCTGTTTGGCATCTACTTCTCAGAAGTCTAGGCCAACACCCAAGCACTCTGGCTGACCAAGTTCATTGAAGACTGCATGTTAGGAGTCATTATCAACTCCCCAAGTGATGCAGACATCCTACAAAAGGGCTTCTCTGAGACCCATGACTGGTGTCAGAACCATGGCCTGAAGCTTAAAACCAAAAAATGCATTATCATCCCCTTTGGAAAAAACTCAATTCCCATGAATTACCACATTGATGGGAGCCCACTGAACACTTGGGGCCATAAGAGATCTGGGCACCCAGGTCAACAGCCACCTCACCTTTAACCACCAAATTGCCACTGTAGTCAAAAATTTCTTCTACGTGGCACATCTTAAAACGAAAGGTTTCACATCCAGGAAGAAAGAGGTCATCATCCCTCTCTACTCATCCCTCATTAGACCAATCATCGAATATAACTAGAAATCTTGATGAGTTGATGGGTAACAGAAAGTTCACCCCAGTGATCACTCCAGTTGCCCTACTGGATAAGGGCACTGTGAACTAAAATCAGGTGGCACAGTGTCTGGGCAATTTTTTGAGGCTAAGCTTGTAAAGCTCCAGGGCCATTAGACTAACACACACCTATGAACCTATAAACCTTGTCCATAACATCATTTAGCTTTACTGTTCTCTAAAATGTTTTTTAAAAAAATCCTTCCATCCCTGCCTTACCCCAGAGTTGTTTTTCATTTGGTCCATCATCAACTTTTCTTACCTGTTTTGCTGTTTCCTTCCTTTTTGGCCCTGGTATAGGCCTGCTTCTTATCGTCTGAGGCCATTCCTCTATTTCAACATTATTAACTTCTGATTACTTTCTTGAGCTCACTGTTTGACCATGTTGGCAATTTTTTTAAAGCTTGTCTTTTTTCCTTTAGCTACACTACTATGTATACCTTTTAGAATGCAGACTATAATCTTTTAAACAGGCTATTTATTCCCTCTGCTTTTACACATTTTCCTAATTCCCTCACATTCACTTTCAGGTGTCTGCAGTTCCCTTTTCCATAGCTATGCACTGTCACATTTGTCCCTTTGTTCTCCATCTTACTTCTTAAGGTAAATCAGTGTATCATTACCATATTTCAACAACAGAGCGCTTACATTCACATCATGCAGCCACTCAGTGTCCAAAGGACAGTGGAGCTTATTAAATTTGTAACATACAGAACAGTGAAATTCAGCAAGTTGCAAATGTATTTGGGTAGGTGAAATAAGATGGTCTGAAGTTACACAAGACCCATAGTTGGGTTTGTTGCAATTTCAAAATAAAAGCAGTGGGTCCCCTATGTATCAGCAGAGAATAGTAGATTACTTTATAGAATGAAAAACTTATCTAAGGCAAGTATTTTGAGTTGAATTTTTTATGACACTGATGATGTCTGTTTGATCTTTCCAGAATAGTAAGCTGCACTTGATGTGGCAGTCAAGAATTGCTGCTGAGTCTTATCTGACTACAACACACTTGGTGTAATCATTAAGGTATTCATGTATTTGCCTCTCATGCACAAGGTAAAAGCTCATTTTCTGATCTCCCACTAATGCCTGTATGGAGTTTACATTTTCTTTCTTTCTTTCTGTAGGGTTACTCCCACCTCCCAAAAAACATGCTGAGTGCTTCCACATCAGACTCATCCAAATCTAGACTTGTGGGCAGCAGCACAGACAGATGGTGCCCTTATAGAAGGAAGACTTGTAAAGACTAATCACTTTAGGCAACAGGTGTGGTGCATATTATCTTCTAGATAGGAAAATGTGGATCCCAGACTATGCACTGTCTCAGGCTAGCTCTCAACAGTGTAAAAATTGTCTCTGTGTGACTCAGTCATGTTGACTAATGTCACCAAAAATAAGCATGGGTATTTGCCAGTGATAAGTGGATTGACATCCTGGCATACTCCATCCTATGCCAGGGATCCAAACTAAAGGTGAAAGGGGTATATGTGTCCTTATAATGCCAGTGTGTGCCTGCCATAAAGGCCAGCAGCTTTGGTCAACTAGCTACTGGCCAGCTAGTGTCTAGTTCATCTTCTTGGGTTACCAGGGATAGCTCTGTTGAGCAAAAACTGGACATAACAAAAAACATCAACCAAAGATGCATTGGCAATTGCTAAACTCAAAGAAGGCTCACTGAGAGAATGTGGCTTGAAAGTGGATGGCATGATGTTAAGAAGGAGGGTGGACATCCCATGTATCCAGGAGACAAACTCAAGAACTGAAAAAACAAAAAACGAAGACTTATGTCTGAGATATTAGGTGCTCAACAACATTAATTAATTAAAACAAATAATTTTAAATACCATTAAAAATGACAATTACTTTCATTTTGATCTATGTTAAAACGTCATCAGATAAAAATGATACATAAAATCAGAATTAATGCGGTACCTGTATTTATATTTCAAACAATAAACGTCTTCCTTCCATGACACACCTTCAAATCTAGTCCAATAGCAATCCTTCCTTCTGCTTTTTTTTGTCCAGTCAAGTTACACTAATAAATAAGCCCACCAATAAAATGAATGATCATTACATTCTTAAAATCAAGTCTTAATACAATTCATATTAAGATTAACTAGCAAAATTAAAATTCAAACAACATGTTTAAGCCAAAAAATAATCTTGGTAAAGCTTTTAGCTTAAGAACACAAGCAATAGATGTTTGGTCATTCAATCCTATATAATTGGTCGTATTCAACAGAAGTTGCCAATAGAGTTCTCTCATTTCAATACTATATTAATTCCGATTTTATGTATCATTTTTATCTGATGAAGTTTTTGGCTCTCCAGCAATGACCTTGATATTTTTTATTTTATTTTGACTAATGACTCTATTCTTGTATTACTTCTATGTCCTCCTAACTAATTACGACTCTCTACATTTTATATGTATTTTTTCTGCTTAAACTTTGTATTTTATATTTTATTACTTGTTAATAATGTGTGTGGAGCTTTTTGGGTTCCTATTACATTATCGAACTTCAACAAGTTTGAACCCTATATGGTCGAAACCATATAGTCGAACTGGCTGAAGTTCGAATACAGAAAAAAATGAAAATAAAAGATGCAAAAATAATGTAACTGTTGCAAGAAGGTGGCAAGCCCCCCTGCACCCCCCACATGGGGGGCTGTGCCACCAC
>NC_056726.1:1074104898-1074192498 GCF_019279795.1 Protopterus annectens | reverse complement strand
TTCTTCTTTGTTTGGATCCAGTTTGCACATTTCTTTTTCAGTATAATCTAACGTGATTTCAGTATCTGACGTTACCTGGATGTCACTAGGACATCCTAGCACTCTCCTTGTGCAGCTAAATTGTTTTGCATAAGATTTTGTAAATATTTCTATAATCTGTTAGGCGAAGAATAACTTTTAGAGTCTACACACAGTCTATCAATGTATTTGTCTTTACACCTTCCATTCCTATTATGGTCCTATTATGCTCAATATTTTTATATACATTTTCTTCAAATTTTTGTTGATCTTGTCTCGCTCTATGCTTAATTTTTGTCCAGCTTGTTTATTTCCGTTTTCAAAGTTGTAGTTCAGCCTCTCTTCCATTCCTTATATTTTCTGCCTCTCACCTTAATCCAGTATCTTGTTCCTATGGAAATATATCCCCCTCGCATTGTATGCCTAGATAATGATGTTAACCATTTTTTGATTTGTTGTACTCGAGCAATTTCTCTTTCAAAACTTTTCACATTCCATCTGCAGTTTTTCCACTAAACATATGACTCCAGTTAATTTTACATAGTGTCTGTTTTCCTTCCATATAATCTGGTACTAATCTTCTGTGCATTGGAACCTTTATAACCCCATGATCACTTACATCAATGGTGGTAAATTTTGACAAGAAATAACAGTCATTTTTTAGTAACACAAAAAACATCTTTTATGTTCCATTCCCTGGTAGTTTTTTTTATTTTTTTTTTCTTTACAATCTAAAGCAATAAAAGTTGTTGAATCAATATTATTCCAGTCTATTTCTGGTAAATTTAAGTCCCCAGCCACTATAATTCTTTCTTCTAGTGTTTCATGTAAAATATATGAATTCCTCTAGGTCATCAGCTCTTGACTTTGGTAGTTTATACAATTCTTATCTGTTCTAAGGTTGTCTTTATTGTCACAGTTACACAATCTATAATACTGGTGCTATCATCGAACATGCAATAATCACAGGTCTCATAACTATTTTTAATCCCTATCATAACACATCAGCCTGATTTTTTGTTAGAATGTCTGTTACAGTAAAAACAGTCATAAGGTGACAGAACTAGTTTCCAGTCATTATTCTTTAACCATGTTTCTCAAACAATAAAAACATCATTCTTGTGGAAAGTAGTATTTTTTCCAATAAAAATATTATTAATGTTCCTAGCATTAACAACCATCAGAAATGCATTAAATGCTGCTGTCTGTGAATTGTAACATTTTTGAACTGGAAAAAATCTTGCCTTGCTTTTGTCAAATATTGCTAAATATTTACTGCAAAATCTTCTTCTGTGATCTTGACAAGTGAACACCATCCTCTCTGAACAGGTCTACTTCTTTTTTTTTTTTTTTCAATAATAATTCTTTATTTTTCCTTTCTTTTCCTTCTAAATGTTAATACAATACAACAACCTATTTACAATATATACATGAATGCTTCCAACAGTTACATAGAGTCATTATACGTAACTGTACACTTCTAAATAGATATTGCAGGAAAGGAAAAAAAAAAAAAAAAGAGTAAAAATCTAGTATCAATATAAGGTTTAACTATAGACAACTCCATAGTTAGTCTGTACTTCCCGGAGAAAAGTGGAATGGAACCTTAAGCTAAGACAATGTTAAAGATTTGCTCCCATATTTTTGTATTATTTACACTTTTCTTATGATCACTAATTAATAATGTATGTGCTAGGATATGTTTTATCGCTACACTCTTGAAATTTTCCCATGAAGTCTGGGATGGATTCAACCGATTTGTAGCAATATACAGCTTCATTAACAAAAAAATATTTATGAGTATGATCCTTTGGGATCTATCCAAATTAGTTGGTGGAATATGCAAAATCATAAACTCCCAAGAGAGTATAGACTGTTGATATCCCATTTTTTGTAGTTGGAATTTCAAAGAATTCCAGAGTTTAAAAATACATTTACAACTCCAGAACATGTGTAAAAGGTCAGCCATTTGATCTATACAATATGGACATTTGGGTGAGTTTTTTGAGTTAAATTTATGTAAAGTGAGACGCGTATAATATGCATTATTAAATATCATCAACTGAGTAAATAATAAATATAGCATTTATTGTGTTTTCTGCCTTTCTGTAAAAAAAATCTTGAAAAAAAACAAAACAAATATCTTTGTTTTCCATACTTTCCTAGCTAGTTTTCCAGAGACCAGATTTTGCTGATCCCTGGGCTTTGTCTTGGTTCCTGTGTTTCTCCATTTTCCTTGTTTGGTCAGCGGGAAGTTTCTTTACTCACCAGTGAGAGTGGGGAGTACTGAGCTGCCTGTTTGTCCTTAGAGGAGTGGTTTAAGGCAGTAACTTGTAGTTTATTGGCCATTTTGGGTCATTTCCTGTCTTTTCCAGCCCCCTGCTATAAAGCGGGCTTTAGCGCGGAGTTGCCACCGTTGCACACTAGGGCAGCGGTGGTTAATCAGGTTTAAACTATTCGGGCTACCTAAAGTCCACTCTTCAAATTTTCCCTTAAAACTACCTTCCTCGAACTATACTACTGATCTAATCAGCGTATCCTATAACTAAAAAGATTATCTCTACTTGACTCCAAAGTAGACTATTCTCTATCTGTAAAGCCCAGCACTTGCTCCTACAGTACTTATCACCTTGATACAGCACTCTTGTTATAGATAATACCCCAAAAAGGCTAACCCCATTTCTCGGTCACCCACATCCCCTGGAATATTTTTTTTTAAGTTTTTTTGTCTATTCCTTCTAGCATGTCGAGGGATCAGTTGCTAGTGTCCTCTCCTGCTCAGCTGGTGAACCTGGGAATATTGAGGCAATGTTACAATTGCCTCATGTACACAGACAACCCTCTCCTCCTCCCACAAAACACAAATACATGCGAGAGATGCAACTATACGGCCAAACTGGAGGCTGAGCTCTCTCAACATAGGACTGGCAAGACCAGACAGGAGGAGAAGGTAACCACACACACACTACAGACCCAGTCTCACATAGTACCATCACAACCTCAAATCATACACATAAACACACAAAGACATACTCGGAGGCTCTGATCAAAAATCTACCAAAACAGCAGAGGCCACCAAAGCAGACACCCAAACAACTACCACCTCAGAACACAACACCTGCAACACATAGACCACACAGTCAGAGTGTCAAACAGTCACAGCCCTTAAGGCCAAACACAATGCCAGACACACTAGTCATTGGTGACTCCATAGTCAGACACACTGACGTCCCGCTCACCAGACTGAGTAAGGAGAAGGTCATAGTAAGCTGCCTGTCGGGCGCTAGAATCCGCCACATAAAGCAAGCACTCAGGTCTCTCAACAGCAGATACAAGTACGACTCAGTCATTGTCCACGCTGGTGTAAACGACCTGAGACGTACCTCCTTGGACTACATGAAAAGAGACATTGAAGAGCTCTCTGATTATGTAGCCCAAGCAGGTATGACCCTGACCTTGAGCAGTATCCTACCTTCACCAAGAATGATGCCACAATACAGAGATAAGATGATCAGCTTTAACAATTGGCTTAAACTCTGGTGTCATTCAAAGGGGATCCAATGTCTGTCTGCCTGGGATGACATGCTGGATAAGCCACGCTGCTTCACAAGGGACGGCTTGCACCTGTAACCCCTGGGATTCCGGATATTGGCAAAGGCTCTTGCCACCCCCATAGTGCCTTTTTTAGGCAAGGCTCAAATTCTAAACCTACCACCCTAGAACACAATAAAGAAAAAAAACTAAGGGTAATGCTGCTCAATGCCAGAAGTCTCAACCTCAAAATGCACGCACTCGAGGCCCTTCTCAGTATGGAGAACATCGATGTCTATGCTGTGACAGAAACCTGGTTCAAGGCTCCTGAGAGCACCCCAGCACTATCAGGTTTTACCTCATATCATGCGTTCCGGCCCCAAAATCCGGACAATACCAAGAAAGGAGGGGGGGTATCCATATTCATCAAGGACACCCACACCTCAAGATTGGTGGCAATGCACGATGCATCGGAGACCATCCAGGTGCAATTAACCATAGGCAAGACTGCTCTGCAATTTGTAGCATGTTACAGGCCACCCTCGCAAACTCAGGAACCTCACATGGCTTTCCATGAAAACACTTTTGGGGATAAATGTATCTCCGAACACCATCATACTAGGTGACTTCAATTACCCTAATATAGACTGGGAACACTACTCAAGCCCAAACACTCTAGCCCAAAAGTTCCTGGAATTCATAAACTCAAATGCCATGGAACAACTAGTCACCATCCCCACAAGAGGAGAAAACATACTTGATCTCATCATCACGAACATGGGAGCACAATGTTCAACACCGGAAGTATACCCCTCACTGGTGAGATCAGATCACAAACTAATCTCGCTGGAGGTCCTCATCCCGCCCCCACCAGAAATAAAAAAGACCACAGTAAAGAAATTCTCAAAAGCCGACTTCACACTTCTAAAGACTAGTGTGGTCTCCTTTAAGGCCCCCGAGCCGGCGGTAAACATTACTCAAGCCGCTGAATCACTTACAAATGCCTTCTACCAGCACCTGCAGGGCTGCATGGATCAGGCAATCCCAAGCAAAACAAAGACTCTTTGTACCAAAGGCAAGCATCCAGTCTGGTGGACCCCAGCCATAAACAAACTCTACAACAAAAGGAGGAAGCTACTACAAGATAGAGCAAAATCCTTAAAAGGTAAGACACAGCTGATCACTATAAGTAAAAAGCTAAGAGCTCTCATAAAATCATCCAAAGCAAATTTTGAGAGAAAAATAGCTAAGGACTCAAAAGACAATCATAAGGCATTCTTTAGCTATGTTAGAAACCTGGGAGGAAACTCCCAGATATGCTCAGAATTAGTTCAAAATGATGTGAAGATTACTGATCCACAGACATTGCCAACATACTGGCTGACAGGTTCAGTGCAAACTTCTCCCCTCCCCCCAAAAGGAGAGATATCTATACCAAATGATTGTAGCCCCCCAAACATCTCTAACACCCAGGTGAGAACTGCTCTCTCCAAGGCAAAAAACACAGCATCCATGGGACCTGATGGTGTCCCCGGCTGTGTGCAACGAGGAATTAAACCCGCAGTTAGGACAGCTGTTTAATCTTAGTCTCACCTCCGGATACGTACCCAGGGAGTGGCGCACAGCGACTGTGGTCCCACTTCACAAAGGCGGTGCCTCCACCGACCCTGGAAATTACCGTCCCATTAGCTTGACAAGCCTTATCTGCAAAGCCATGGAGAGGATCATAATGGATCTCATAAATAAAGACATAGGGAATTTGCAGACTTTGGATCCAACCCAGTTTGGCTTTGTCAAAGGCAGATCATGCCTTTTAAACTTGGTTGACTTTTTCGAAACAGTCACCAAGGCCATTGATGAGGGAAAGGCAGTCCATACAGCCTACCTCGACCTGGCGAAGGCCTTCTATACAATACCCCACCCGGGTATCATTGAAAAACTCATCAGCTTAAATGTAAACCCATACATCACAAGATGGGTTGCAAACTGGCTGAGTGACAGAACCCACAGGGTCAGAGTTGCTGGCGCCATGTCAGACTCAAAGCCTGTCACAAGTGGTGTCCCACAGGGCTCAGTCCTGGGCCCACTCTTGTTTGGCATCTACTTTTCTGAAGTACAAGCAAACACAGGAGGGTTATGCCTGACAAAGTTTGCAGATGACTGCAAACTGGGCGCCGTAGTCAAAAACACATCTGACACAGATATCCTTCAGAAGGGTCTCACAGAAATGGATAACTGGTGCCAGAGCCATGGCCTAAAGTTAAATGCCAAGAAATGCATAGTCATACCCTTCGGGAAAAACAAGGTTACCCCTAGCTACCATATAGGTGGCAATCCACTGAGCAGAGAAGAAGTTATCAGGGACCTGGGGACCCAGGTTGACAGTAGCCTTTCATTCGACACTCATATTGCTAAAGTAGTTAGGAAGACCTTCTACATTGCCCACCTTATCATGAAGGGATTCACATCTAGATCAAGGGAGGTCATAGTCTCCCTATACTCATCACTCATCAGACCAATGATTGAGTACAATGCCCCATTCGGAATGTATCTGACCCGACACTTGCAGCAGCTGGAGAGGCCACAAAAGTTCCTCACCAAAAGGATAAAGGATCTCAAAAATCTGTCTTATGCTGCCCGACTGAAAGAACACCAGCTCTATTCAGTTGCTTACCGCTTGCTCAGAGGTGACCTGTGCCTGACATACAAGGCCATGTCAAACCCAGATTTGATGAACATGCTTCACCTCAAAAAATCTAGATCCCTCAGAGCCACAAGGGCGGGAGACTTAAACCTCGACACGGTTATTAATAGGACGTGCTGGAGGGATAGATTCATCACCCAAAGACTCCCTATGCTGTGGAACAAAATCCCGGTATATGTGAGGCAGAGCACCTCGCTGGCCTTGTTCAAGAGGAATCTTGACCAATGGATGGGAGATCGCAGATATACCCCAGGGATTACCTCAGTGTCACTGCTCGACAGAGGCACAGCAAAATAATGGGCATAGTTTCTCCAAACTAAAGGGGTGGCGTAAGCCACAAAACTATGGGCTAGGCTTGTAAATGCCCTCGGGCAGATAGCCTAGTATGAACCTATGAACCTATGAACTTATAACTTCTGAAGGGACACTGATTTTAAGGTTAAGTTAATTGCTCTCACTATTTTACTATCTTCAATCGTTAACAATTTCTCCTTCCAGTATTTTGATAAAAGTATTTGGTTATTGTATTTCACCTCTTTCATCAAACTATATGACGCTGTTATATATTTACATTCCTGTGTTAAGGTTTGCCATAAGTTTAGGCAAATGTTTAAATCTTCTTCTTTAATTTTGAAATTCCTATTACTAACATAGCTTATTGATAAGTCCTTTAACGGACTTATTATAATTAAATACGAGTTAGGGAGATCCAGCTCTTATAGTATGTTATGTATTGAGATACCTAGAAAGGGATATAAATCGAGTATGGTTAAATTACTTATAAGTGGGAATTTCTTAAGGTCTATCAACTGATTACCAATTTTCAAATTTGGGTTTTTATGAAATGGTTGAAAAATCATCATATATTGTAAAAGATTTAGTGAGTTAAACAGACTTTGTACTGATATTATATATATTTTGATATGCTCCATCAAAGCGTACATTTTAAGGGTATCTTTGTTTAAAAAAGGTAATGCCTTACAATTAAAACCCAGACCAGCAACATGTTTATGATTTAGAATCAACCACTTAGGAGCCCATTTCGAATTGATCCTATCAAAGTTAACTACTCTTAGAATTCTATTAGCATTCATTATTAAATAATATGTTTCAAAATTCGGTAGTTCCAACCCACCCCTATTTTTCGGAGTCATCAGTTTGTCATAAGATATCCTAACTTTTCTAGGTTCCCATACAAATCTAGCTAATTTTGTATGAAGTTGTTTGAAGAATTTCTTGGAAATTTGAACTTAAGTAGCTCTAAAGATATATAATATTCTGGGAAGTATGTTCATTTTAATAATTGAGGTCTTTGCCATTATTGGTAATTTCAGATTATCCCATCTTTTTAAATCAGAGACTATCTGTTCCCAAATTAACTTAACATTATTTAGGTAAAAGTCTCTATTATCTGTTGAAAAAACAACCCCTAAGTATTTTATTTTTTCTTCGGATTTTACCTGCCCTACCAATGGTAAAAGCGAGAAGGGTGTAGGCGTCTTTAATGGGAATACCTTGGTTTTTTTTAAATTTATTTTGTAATTAGATATTTTTGCAAAGTCTTTCACAGCTTTTAATATTTTCTTGATATCTGAAAGCGGTGTTGTGCAGTAAATATTCAAATCGTCCGCAAAAGCAGCCATGGAAATCTTTGTACCATAAATTATTGGAGCATTATCATAAATATTTTGTTTGATATGTAGAAATAATGGTTCTAAATATAAATTGAATAATGTAGGAGATAACGGACATCCTTGATGGGCACCATTCTTAATTTGAATTCTTTTTGAGAGATTCCTATTAATAACTAGATTTGTATAAGGATTATTATATAGTTTTTTTAAAGTTAAAATGAATTCTTGTGGTATATTAAAACATGCTAAAATATCAAACAAACATTCTAAGTTCACTCTATCAAAAGCTTTTTGTGCGTCAATTATGAGTGCATATGCATTAAAGTTCCTGTGAGTGGCATAAGAAATCAGTGTATGAAGTGATAACGTGTTATCTGTAGTTTGTCTGCCATTTATAAAACCGGCTTGTTCATCTGATATTATCAGGTTAATTACCTTCTTCAATCTATTAGCCAAAATCGATGTCATAATTTTCATATCTATAGTCAAAAGTGAAATAGGCCTATAATTATCCGCGTTATGTAAATCAGTATTCTCTATCGGTATAAGAATAGTTTTCGAAGCATTAAAGTGCGGATCAGTAATTTTATTATTAGTTATATAGTTGAATACCTGTGGAAGTATTTTCCCCAATATATCACTAAAAGTTTTACAGAATTCTGTGGTCAAACCATCCAGTCCCGGAGCTTTATATGGCTTCAACTTCTTAATTGCATCAGTTATCTCCTCTGAAGAAATTGGTTTAACTAAGTTCATATGAAGCTCATCACCAATCTTCGGAAAGATAATTTTCTGCAGAAAATCATTATTACTCTTATTTATATTTACTTCCTGTTGCTCAATATATACTTGTGAAAATATTAGTTCAAATGCCTTCGTAATATCTTCAGTATTGGTATATGTTTTATTATTAAAGTGTATTTCAGAGATTTGAGAAGGTATTTTCAATTGATTAATAATACGTGCTAGTGCTTTTGAAGGGGTCTGTATGTGGTTGGCGCATTTTACTGAACAGGTCTACTTCTAAAGCATGAAGACCACATCACCGAAGACAAAAATCCCGAGGTGAAAATCAGGAAGCCTCGGAAACCCGAACATCGGCATTTTACCATAAGTAAACAGATGGCCACTGCTAAATGGAACCCATGCTGAGGCCAATATGCCCTTTTCTCCACTGTAGTGCAATCCTGGCGTGGGTATGTTAATTAAGGCATGGTGTAGGGGGCTATCCCCCACCTAATTGGATGTTACATACCTCACCATGATTTTTGATTCACAGTGGACAAGTGTGTACTTACCATGGTCAAACACTGCAGTTTTGTGATTGTGGTTTTTGGGATTTCCATCTTTGGTAATGTGGTCTTCATGATTTAGAAGTAGACCCTGTCTAAACACTTGTGCCCAAAATTAGGCTCTGATGTTCTACGCATTTCCATTTTTTTTAAATTACATATTTTTTATATAGGTATTTTCCCAAAAATATTTTTGTTCATAGTGACATGACTCTGGCATGTATAATATATATATATATATATATATATATATATATATATATATATATATATATATATATATATGTATATATATATATATATATATATATATATATATATATATAGATATATAGATATATATATATATACAGATAGATATATATATATATATGTATATTTGTTTGTGTGTGTGTGTGTGTTTATATATAAATATATATATATATATATATATATATATATATATATATATAGAGATATAAATATATATATATATAAATATATATATATATATATATATATATATACAGAGATATAAATATATATATATATATAGATATATATATATATATGTATAGATATATATATATATATATATATAAACAAAAACATCCTAACTTACGCAAGCTATGCTATCTAAGAAGGCTGCAAGTTCCAAACTAACAGAGAGCCCTTACGGATGAGATCATTTGCACTGACATGAATAAAAACAGATCCATGCTTTCTTACATTAGGGCATTCTAAGGTCTGCCTTACATCCCCTGTTCTCGTTCCTTGCAGGCACAGCACTATCTAATCTTCATTATCTTTCTACAAATGTAAGTATCAGTTCCTCTAATAATTGAATCTCCAGTTACAAGAATAACTTTTCTGACCAGATCTGAAGAATCTTCAGTTTCTAATTCAGTATATTGGCTCTATCATTTGTTACCAAGGAATGATCTTCATCACCATTAATCTTATTAATGAACTGTTTTTATTGCTTATTACATTTGCAAGCCTACAGATCCCATCCAGCTGGTTGTATACATCCACAGTTTGAGCCATGATGTCAATGTCTTTCATCTCTTTTTCTTACTGTAATGTTCTACAATACTTTGATGTTTAGTTTTGATTTCTTCATTTTCACCTGCCCCTTGCCTCTTTTTTCTACCTTCTCTTTTCAAAAAACGATGCCTTTTTTCTGAAGACTGAAGGTTTTCTGATAGAAAAATGTTATCATTCGTTATAATCAGTGTGTTACATCACAAAGCAGTGTCCTTTTAATATGTATTCCCTTTGCTTTACTGACATTTATCAGTTTATTTTTCTTCATTTGTTTTTTTTTCATTTCCTTCTATTATGCTCTGAATCCTCAGATTGCTAAATACCTGAATCCAGAATTCATGGAGGTTACAGACAATAGACACATCCTTTCCTAACTGTGTTCTATTTGTTCTTTGCTGAACATTATTTACCTCCTCAGTGTAGTCATTAATTTAAACAACAGTTCTCCAAGCTGTACAATTGCACAAGTGCAGTCATCATCAGTAAGTCTAGGTTTACGTCTAATAATCGTAAGCAAAATCATTCAACTTCTGACATCAGGAACACAGTTCACCAGTGTTATCATGTGTTACCTTTAAACATGCAAAGAATTTAGTACACTGTACAAGATATTTGTGCTTTAGCAAATCATCAGTGGTGTACTCATTTAAGGAATCCATATTCAGCTGTAAATGAATAAAAAATTATACGAGAAAACAATAATCAAAATCAGTTACCAAATAATTCAAAGAGAACTTAAATCAGCTTCTGAGAGAAAAGTCATACAAACAATATACAACTAAATATTAAATTAAGTGCAGGAAAGCTGTTCCTCTGACCGCACAAGTTGTGAAAGTCATACAAAAGCTGGAATTCCTTTACATCACATCCAAATGTGCACAGTACCTTCGGCTCACTATTGCTCGCAGTTGCACCTCTTTTTAGCATTAAAGATCAATAAATTACAAACCAAAACAGGATTGTTCAGATATGCTCTGGATTGGTCTGTCTGCAGTCTGTGTGAATCTGTAGCTGACTAGGCCTATTTGGATGGCTAGAGATTGCCTGTCTAAAAACCTACACCTTCTAATCACTAACAGTGACTAGGTAGAACAACAAAATATAATTCACTGTAAACCTTCTTGTCTACATGCTCTCCCTTCCTTCCAACAAATAGTGAAAACAGAGGTAAGAAATAAAATGTAAATTCAAATAAAACTGGCCTTACCAGAGAACTGCACAGAAAATCATAAACCAAAACAGGATTATTTAGATAAACTCGGGATCGCTCTGTCTGCAGTCTGTGTAAATTTATAACTGACTAGGTCCCTTGGAATGGCTAGATTTTGCCTGTCTAAAATCTATCCCTTTGTAACAACCAACAGTGAAAATTAAATGTAAAACAACACAATTAAATCAATGCAAATCCTCTTGTCTAGAAGCTGGTTACCTTACAGACACAGGGTTCAGGTTTTGATTCTCACAGGCGTAATTGACTAGGCTTAAAATGGTCCACAAGGGCAGTTAGCCTAGTACTAATCTATCAACCTACAAACTGTGAAATACAGTTATAAAATATAAATTCAAATAAAAGTTCTCTTACCATACTGCACAGTCAATCACAAACCAAGACATGATTGTTTAGATAAACTCTTTAAAACCATCAAATAACTTTGATAAGTTTTATGCAGATGTGTAAATATGTGTAAACATACATACATAATCTTTAGTGTTTTTTATAAGTATAGTAGGATGTTTTACCTTGATATGAACTACCAGTGGCATAGCTGGGATGTGGTGAAGATTATAGCCACTGTGGGTGCAAAGTGTCAGGGGGCAGATTTGGCTGATCAGTGCATATTTGTTTTTATAAGCTGGGAGGGTGGCCTAATGGTTAAGGTGTTTGCCTTACAAACACAAGTTTCCAGGTTCGAGCCTCACAAGGGATAATTGGCTAGGCTTACAATGGCTCACAAGGGCAGTTATCCTAGTACTAACCTATGAACCTATGGTATTGCATTTTTAGTCAAAACCAAAGTGATATGATGCTCCAAGTGTGGTATAAACTGTTACAGACAGCTTGATACAAATATTGTAAGGCTTTTTTTGCCCTTCAAAAGTAGACAAGCATGTTTGGAGAGGAGATAGATTGGGGCATATTATTGAGTGAAAATATAGCGAGCTATGCCTCTGTGAGCTAACACCAACTCAGAGAGATGGTGTCTCAGGTTAAATTCTTATCTGAAGGAGGACACACTCAGGAGTGCTGCACCCTCCTTATCAGTACTGGAAAATTAATTCACGTACCTGAGAAGAAAAGAACCCACAGTTTTTTCTTCTACCAGCACCAAAGGTAAGTGTGTTAACCTATTGAATCACTGACATTGACAAGTTACTACCTGCTCAAGTGTTCCTGGTCAGGTTTGCTCAATGATTATTCAGGGATAGTTTCATAAGCAGCTAAATGAGCATTCTGATTTTATTCTGATGAGCTGTCTGTCATTAGGATGAAAGTACTCGATAAAAAGTATAATTTGTGTTGCAGCACTGCATTTGTGTGTGTGTGTGTGTGTGTGTGTGAGTGTGTGTGTGTGTGAGTGTGTGTGTGTGTGTGTGCATTTGTGTGTGTTGTTGGATTTTAATATATAGAATAACCTTTCAGAATGCACAGCCAGCATAGGATCATAGGATCATAGGAAGTTGCTAAACATTTGGCCTTGAGGCTCTTACAAGCCTAGCCAAGAGTCTAGTCCATGTTTAGACAAGTCATCACTCGATCCCCATGTCCAGCAGGTACACAGGAGGAATCCCAGGGATGTATTTTCTATTTCCCATCCAGTTATCCAGGTTGCGCTTAGAAAGGGGTAAAGAGGCACTCTGTTTGATGTGGAGAGGACGTTTGTTCCACAGATGGGGGAGCCTCTGGGGCACAAATATATCCTGCCAACAAATCCTATTGATGTCGCAGTCCAAATTAAATCTGTGTGCGCTGGTTACTTGAGTGGAGCTTGACTTGTGGATATGTAGCAGTCCCATCAAGGCAGGGTCTGAGATTGCCTTGTATGTCAGACAGAGATCATCTCTGAGGTGTCTGTATGAAAGAGAGTAGAGGGATAGGGCTTTTAGCCTATTTGTGTATGGAAGATTTTTAAGGCCCTGGATTCTCCTGATGAGGAACCACTGTGATCTCTCCAGCTGCTGCATGTGCTTTGCGAGGTGCATGCTGAATGGAGCATTGTCCTCAGTAATGAGACTTATAAGGGAAGAATCTCCTAACCCGCACTCTATTATACCTATATTATGCTTCCCTACCCCTAATACTTTCTCTAAAACCATCCTTCTAACACATACACGTACAGGGAGCAATGCTGTGATGTGTGGCAGTTGCAACTTGAATGGCATACTGGGAAGCTTGCAGGGGTGAATGAAAGATGATTCTTTGCACTCTATGAAGAAAGAGAGAGAAACAGTTAAGGGAAATTTACAAATAGCATGTAGACTGGCAGAGAGTTCTTAGTAGAGGCGCCAAGGGAAGTAGAATACCGAGAGAGAAGAGTACAGTTTTACATAAGAAAAAATAACATAAAGACTTAACAGCTAGTGAATGTTATTATACGCATCCTAAAATAAGAAGACATGGCCGATTGCTACCAACAAAAACACAATAGTGATAATATAGTGATGCAAACAGTAATATAACTTTCACCATACTATACAGAATATGCTACACATGTGAAACTTTTTTGGAGATATTA
The DNA here is from genome assembly GCF_019279795.1 of Protopterus annectens. NCBI lineage: Eukaryota > Metazoa > Chordata > Ceratodontiformes > Protopteridae > Protopterus > Protopterus annectens. The sequence continues at coordinate 1,074,178,559 of NC_056726.1, read as the reverse complement.
TAAATGTGCTCCTCTCTAGTACTTGTGCTAGAATACTTTAAATATGTTTATTTATTTATTTTATTTTGATTTTTATTTTTATTTGCAGTTTGTTTGCCAGGATGGTCCATTGGGCCTGGAGGGGCCCGTTTTCAATGGACTTCTGGGGAGAAAAGCTCCAAGTTACATTATAGATAATAAAAAAAAAATAGTAACAACATAATAGATAGAAGTTATTAGAAAATACAGAAGTAATGGTATTAATAAAACAGTACAGGTGTTAGTAGGTGCAAAACATTCAATAATATTTACAAATAGTTTTATGGAGGTGATTTAGAAAGTTTAAAATACATAAGTATTGGCACTATTCATGCACCAAGTAGAGGAGATACATGTGAATATTTAAATAGAATGTAAATTAATTTTGAAACATAATCTTTAGTGCCATATTGTTTGAATGTACATATTAATTGGAGTTGCTTGTTAATAATAATTTATTGTGTACTGCATTTATGGGATGATGTCTCTTTAAGAAAGTGTTATTTGCGCTTGTTGCTGAACTAATTATTTAAATGTCTAACTGGATTGATTAATTAAGTTTATCAAGTCATTTTGAGAATGTGTAAAACTATTTGTCTCCTGGTGAAGATAGTTTGTTAAAGTGCTAGGAGAAAAGTATATTAAACAGATGCTCATTTAAGTGTGTGTGTGTGTGTGTGTGTGTGTGTGCGTGTGTGTGTGTGTGTGTGTGTGTGTGTGTGTGTGTGTATGTGTGTGTGTGTGTGTGTGTGTGTGTGTTTAAGTTGTAAATTGTTATTGGTTTTAGTTTTATCAGCTGATCATTGCAATGTGGTTTAAAAGAAACGTAATATCATTGTAATCTATTCTGAAGAAGTTATTGTGAATATTATTGAACAAAAGTGCTCGACTTTTTTTGTTTGGCTTTGACTGTTCTTAATATGCTTTTGCTATCTTATGGCATGCTTATTGTTAATGCTGTAGGGTCTTGCATATTTTATTGTTTGTACAACTGACTTTTTAACCATGTGAAATGTAAAGCTTTGGTTTTGACCAACACATAATGAAGATATTAAGAAAATAATTTATGTCACTCAACGTATAAGTAAGGGCATGGCATCTCGGTCCTTAGAAGTCATTGCACCACTATACTCAGCCCTCATCAGACCCATCATTGAGTATAATGCTCCCTTCTTTATTTGTCTGGTCAGACACATACATCAACTGGAACATCCACAGAGTCTACTCACAAAAAGAATACAAGGTGTAAGCACAATGTCCTAAGCAGATCATCTCAAAGCCGTATCCCTGACTTCTGTTTCCTACAGGCTGGTGTGAGGCTATCTATGTGTACAAGTTATCCATGGATCATGCCCTGATGGACCTTTTGCATATGTGCAAAATGGACAGCTTTAAAACTACTAGATCCAAGGATTTAAACTTTGCTTGTAATTTAAATAGGACAGGTTGGAGGCACAGGTATGCATCAAATAATTCCCATTCTCTGGAATAGGCTTCTCATCCATGTGAACCAAAACCCTTCTCTAACTGTATTCAGGCATAACCTGGACCAGTGGATGGGAAACTGTAATTTCACCCCTTGTCTGATAACCATGTCTCTGACGGATAGAGGAAGCAGTTAAATCATAAACTCATAAACATATACCTCTTAAAAAACTTATAAGGCAAAATAACACATGGGATACATTTGAGTTGAATGTCTAGGTTTTAAAAGACCACAGTGATTGTTAGCTTAGTATCTACCCAGGAACATGTAAACCTATGAAATAGACAGGGCTTTCAGTGTATTGCAACTGCGTCTCAGTCACTACAAAAATATGATCTTGTTCTTTTTTAAAGGGTGACAAGCTTCTCTGCAGCCCCCATGTGGGTCTCTCCTTCCTACACAACTGTTTATTCAGGAAATGCAAGTATGGGTTGTGACACCTTGTGGATAGAAGATGTATACACTTTGCTGTAACAAATAAAAAGAAAAATATAAATAAATAAATGCATACATATGTACATACATGCATAAATAAATAAATACAAGTCTGTATTGTGGTTCCTTCAAGTGTGGTTTCAATGAAATTGCTCTTATTCGGAACAAAAACAGTGATTGCCTGAGACTGCAGTGCACTGCATTGAGGAGTACCTCACTTCCCAATGTTGTGTGATATGGGGTTTGGTATTTAAAATGTACGCAGTATGTCGGAGGCTTTGCTCCCTCATGGCTGAGCGGGGGGGGGGATTCCTGTAAAATAAACTGCTTTTGATCTATGAAATTGCAATGTATACCATATATGTTTTGAATGGTTGTGGTAACAGAAGTGATTTACAAAGAGTCACGTCCTTATCTTTTAAAGTAGAAGCAAATAAAATATGCTGTAATCCCCAAGTGTGGCACATCCCCAGATAATTAAGGAAACATGCATTGGGTGAAGCCCACCTACCACATATTGTGCTCATGGTGCTTAATGAACTGATACTTTACTACTGGAATCACAGTACATTGTTATTTGTTACTTGTATGAATTGGTATTATTTCTTATGTGCCAGTTTGTCTCATTTTAAGAGTTTGGACATTTGTCTTTATGCACTGCTCTTTTTTCTGTATTTAGAATAGTAATGGAATCATTTTGAGGTCATGCATTTGTCAGTGTTGGTTTTATGGTATGTTATGATTTGTGTAGATTCTGGGTTCACGTTTTCACATTGTTGGCATTTTACCATCTTTGTGTTTCAGTTTTTATTGATTTCAGTTGGTGCTTTAAGGCAGAGTTATTTAGCTGACACATTTAGAATGTGTTATATGACATACTAATTTCTGAGAAAACACTGACAATATTTCTCCTCATTTCTCCACTTAAATGAAATTTGTTAAAAATATCTTTCAAGCAAAGATCTGGACAAGGAAGGTGAGATAAGGTGTTAAATGAGCACCTAGTACAAAATGTAATGAAGGCAGTAAGTGTCACGTGATCCCTGTCTTCCAAAACTACATGCCACATGCATCTAAACATTATCTTTCTTTCCATGTTGAGCAATTTATGTTATTTCTTATTTTACATTATTCCTTGCATTTTAATAAAATCCAACATGTTACTACATCTTAGAGAGTATTTTTTGTTTTGTTTTGGCCTCTTTCTGGGGGATAACCATGGTGTCATTCACATTGACTAGGATAAATTTGACAAGGATGCCTGAAAACTTCTGCTCCTCATTAGGAGACTATGGCTTCCAATCCTAACACAGTGGCTGCTGGGAGAACAGTACTCAAGGAGATCCAAGATGGAAGATAGCACACAGAAAAATGGCGGTGCAGTATTTGAGGCTCTACATATTCTGAAAAGCTGTATCAGCAAAATTAGTTTTGTCAAAGTAATTCTGTGTTGAATTTTATTTCCAAGTTAAAAGAAATGCTTGCTCATAGAGTTGAAGCTTGGAGTCCCTGAATATACATATCTGATTAAGATCCTGAAGGGCTGCAACTAGCCCTTGACATTTAAGGTCAACAGTTAGGATAATGTCAATTCACTCAATCATAAATTTGTGATAAACCCCTTAATCTAGTTTATAGCAGAGAGCTGAATACTATAATCGCACTCAATGAGTACAAGGCAGGGAACTAACCCCCCTCACACACACACACACACACACACACACACACACACACACACACACACACACACACAGACACACACACACACACACACACACACACACACACACACACACACACACACACACACACACAGTCAGACATTGCCATCACATATATGAGCAATTTGCAAGACTGCCATTTCACTTACAAAATGTCTTGGGGAAGTAGAGAAACCCAATAAAATCCAACATGGACAATGGGAGTGTGACGACCGTGTCCTGGCCCAGCAATCAAGGAGCCTCAATCCTCACCACTAACACCAAGGAGGGCGTCTCATATAGGAGGGAAGGATAACAAATACAATCAGTAAAGTACAATTTCCCTTAAGTCCACACAGAGATCACAGTCAGTCTGGTGCTGGTTGTTCCCTTGCTCTCCGGGTCCCCAATATGACTCCCCACTGGCACAGTCATAGGGTCCAGATCTCATTCTAGCTGGCATGGTAGCCTCCAGTACCCTCTCTATCCCACCAGTGCTTTGTGTTCCTGCCCAGGTAGCTGACACACCACACACACTTTGAGATAAGTATTTATACACTTTCACAGACACTCCTGGGAAAGGCTGACACAGTTTCTCCGGCTGGGCCCCTTTACCCAGACTACACGGTAGTAATTTCTGCCACCACCAGCTAATACTTATCCGCTACCCAAAGGCCCTTAAAAGGGTGTCCAATTATTACTGTGCAATATCATTATCCAACTGGCAATGTGACTATTCAGTCCAAGGCTTATTAGAGTGGCTTATTTATTTATTTATTGACATTTGTTAACCGGGTTTGTACAACTGGGCTTGTGGCCCATTTGCAGTGGAGACCTGAGGAGAAAAGCTCCAGTAATACATTTTAAAACAAGTACAATTTTAAACAATATTGATATAATAGCAGTTATAGCAAAACAATTCACATATGTTGGGATACATGCATAAAGTTAAAGTTGCATTAAAAAGAGTCTAAGTAACAATTTTACATTGATATAGTTCAATAGGTCAACAATGAACATTTTTTGTTTGTATAAAATTGTGCAAATGCATAGTAGACACATTTGAGAGAGAGGTGTAATGAGGTACTAAGTATGGTCCTTTTGAGGGTATATAAAGGGAAGGAAGACTAGGTAGGGTCATGGCAAGGGCAGGTTCTGGAATTGAGAAAATAAGCTTTTAGTTCATTTTTAAAGTGTGAGGTGTGGGAGATTGAACGTAAGTCAAGGGGAAGTTTGTTCCAAGCATGGGCAAGGGAGTGTTTGTAGAGTAGTTTGCCTACTGACCTTTTTGGGTGGTAGATATCAAGTAATTGTTGGTTAGAAGTACGGAAGGTCTGGGATGGGATGTAGATGGAGACTAAGGAAGATAGAGATGGACAGAAGGAGGGTTCATAAAGAATAGAGTGTAGCATATGAAATTGATAAGATAGCAGAAACCGGGGAAGTTCAAGTCATTGAAGAGAGTTTAAAGAAATGCAGTGGTGTGAGTTGTATGGGGAGTTAGTAATGAATCTGGCTATTTTATGGTAAGTCTGTTGCAGTTTGTTTAGAGTGGAGGCCTGAATATTGGTAAGAACTGGGGCGGCGTATAAAAGAGAGGGGAGGAGGAGGACAATAAACTATAAATATGCAATGTACTCTAGAGTTTACTTATCTCTACACAAACCAACCACAGGTATAGGGTTTAAAAATATTTACTAATAAATAATTAAAACACAACACAATACTACTACACCACAATGATATCTAAGAGTTCAGAGACCACACAGAAACTTAAAACAATACAGTAGGAAAGTTCTGATATAACAGAAAAAACACTTGTCTAGCCTTCTTCTAGGTTCCTAGCTCTTACTACAAGAAAACATACTTCTAAGACACTACTTACATAAGACAACAGGCAGAGTGCTAATAAGTGAGATATCAAGATCAAAATGCTCACAGTCTCTCTCTGAACAATAGTTTTTAAACTCACTAACAAACATCTTTGTTAGGCCCACCCAAATTACATCATTGTGACCCTTAGGTTTCCCCAGTATACACATTACATCATTTTGACACTTAGTCTGGAGTTCCCAGGCCAACAAACTGCATTATTTAGCAATCTAACACCTGCTCAGGAAACTACAACAATAAAAGACATTTCACATGTACACTCTAGCAATTATTCCGTAAGTTAAGACAATAGAAAGAATGTGTTCAGCCAGCCGCTTTGGCACCACTATTTAGATAATTTTCCTTCAAAGACATTTGAAATGATTGGCTTAGTTTTCCTTACAGCAGATGCAAATGTTATAACGATCTTGAAGTTCACATTTTACAGTGTTTTCTTTCATTTAAGAACACAAGCCTGTGTTTTACATTTATATATACAAATAATAGAATTATATATCAAATTCTATTTGACTAGGCTGGCAGCCTTCACCCATCTTCCCCCAATCTTCACATATCTTCCCCCCTGGAGAACTCAAGCTAGTTTTTCAAGTGACCCTTGAGAAACGCCGCTTGAGAGGGTTAGGTCTATCTGAGGGTACCTCACACCATTCCCTGTCTTGATAGCCCATCAGCATTGGCATTGCTAATCCCACTGTGGTGCTGCACTGACATATATGCTTGCAATTCCAGGCTCCATCTTAGGAACTTGGCATTTTGCTGACTGGCTCTGTTTAACCATGTTAGAGGGATGTGATCTGTCATTACAGTGAATTTTCTTCCATACAGATAAGGCTGAAGTTTCTTACTTAGCCCCAACCAGCTGCTCTAGGGCCTCATCTGTTGTAGGCATGGGGTAAGCATCTGACTCTGTGTGACTATTTCATTTCCTGTAATCCACACAGCACCTGGTGCTGCCATCCTTCTTTGGCACCAACACCACTGGGGAGGCCCAAGGACTGTTGGACTCTTGAATCACCCCTAGTTCTAACATCTGCTGTACCTCTTCCCTCAGAGTTTGTCTGACTCTTTCAGGCACCTTATAAGGGGCCTGCCTAATAGGCCTTTGGGGTCTTGTATCCACCTAGTGCTGTACCAGGTGGGTGCTTCCTGGTTTCCCCTTTGAACAGGCCCTCAAATTCCTGCAACAATGCTCGGATTTCTCGAACCTGGAAAGGAGAGAGCTGTAGGGATATTGCTACCCCTTCCACTGAGGTGTAAGCCTGAGCACTGAGGAGATCATTCTCCAGATCTCCCTCAGACTCCTCCTGCAAACCACTGCAAACACTCAGCACAAGGGCCTCCCGATTATGGTAAGGTTTCATCATGTTAACATGGTACAATTTTTGCCCCTGCTGTCTGCCTAGCACTTCCACCATGTAGTTAACATCACTTACCTTTCTTACCACCTTGCAGGGTACCCCCCAAGCTGCTTGCAGCTTGTTGTGACTGACAGGAATGAGAACCATTACCTGCTGCCCCACAGCATACTCTCTAGCTTGAGCATTCCTGTCATACCACACCTTTTTCTGTTGTTGGGTTTCTGCAAGGTTCTCCTGGGCTAAGCTCATGAGTTCCCTGAGCCTTGTCCTGAGGTTTAGGGCGTATGTCACAACAGACTCCTTATGAGACTCACACTCACCTTCCCACTCATCTCTAATTAAATCTAGAGGTCCCCTCACCCTATGCCCATAAAGCAACTGAAATGGTGAAAAACTTGTGGATTCCTGGGGAACCTCTCTGTAAGCAAACAACAGATGGGGAAAATATTTGTCCCACTCCCTCTTAAACTGATATGCAAATGCCCATAGCATGGACTTGATTGTAGAGTTTAACCTCTCAACAAAATCATTAGTCTGGGGAAAGTAGGAGGTGGTCTTCATGTGCTTCACCCCACAGGACTTCCACAGACAAGCCAGCAGGTCTGACATGAAATTGGCACCTCTGTCAGACAGTATTTCTTTTGGGAAACCCACCCAGCTGAAAACCTCTATAAAAGCATTTGCCACCTTCTCTGCCTCAGTGAAGGACAAAGCCACTGCCTCCGGGTATCGTGTAGCATAATCAACTACCACTAGGATATACTTTTTCCCTGTGGAACTTGGGGTACTCAGAGGACCCACAACATCCATCAGTATGCTCTGAAATGGCTCCTAAATCACAGGCAAAGGCATCAAAGGAGCTCTCACCTTGTCTCCTGCCTTGCGTACCTTTTGGCACTGCTCACAGGTCTTGCAGTAACCTGTTACATCTCTGGAAATTCTGGGCCAATAGAAGTTTTGCATAATATGCCTCTTTGTATGCTTTATGCCCATATGACCTGCAAAGGGAATATCATGGCTGTGGTTAGAAGCACCAGATGGTAGGCTCTAGGCACTACCAACTGCTGTACTCTCTCACCTTCAAGACCTCCCACAGGTGTCCACTCTCTGTATAGTAACCCTTTGTCCCAGTATACAGATTCCCTCTTCTCTTGAGAATCAGGTGCCTCCCTAGCTACCTGCCTCAGGCCTTGCAATGTAGGGTCTGAGAGCTGAGTCTATCTCATCTCTCTCCTTGTAACACTTCCCAGCTCCCCTTCCACAGAAATTCTGGCATCCTCTGACAGTGGTGCCTCACTGTCAGCCTGGGTACTACTACTCACATCTGCCTTTGCAGTTACCCAGTCCAAGGGAACATCAGTACCCACAAGCAGCTGTGGCTCACCTTCAGTCTCCACTGCTATAGCATAGCTCCCTCCCTGAAGTAACCACTTCAGCAGTCCTGGCTGCAAGTATGTAGTCTATCTGGGTCTCCCCCAGGCTACCATACCCACATGTTTGTCTCCTAGCCTCACTGCGTATAACTGCATTGTTACATGGTACTGCCTCTTCCAAATCCTTCCCACTCAGGACATCTGCAGGATGGTAGTTCCATACCCCTGTTGTCTCAAGACAACCTACTGTTGGCATTTTGTCTTTCCCACTTACTGGTTCTCTCACCTTTGGTTCCCCACCTTACCTCCGTGGACACCTGTATGCCATATGGCCCCAATGGCTGCATTCAAAACATTTCACCCTAGTTTCAGGATGTGTACCTGGACTAGTGGCTTCCCCTGCTACTGGCAGATTCTGTTGTGTCTGTCTGTGCTGCCCACCATGGGTTCCTTTAGACCCATGAGCAGTACTGGAGGTCCCCTTCCTGTGGAAAGCTGCCCTGCTTGCCAGGAATAGGTCTCCCTTCTTTCTCAACTCATCTGAAGTAGCACATTGTCTATCAGCTAACCAGATCCTCATGTCCTCAGGCAAAGTGCTAAAGGCTTGTTCCCTCACCAAAAGCTCTGCCAGCCCTTCAAAAGTGTTGGCCTGACATCCACTCACCCAGCTATGAAAATAAGTGCTCAGTTCAGCAACATATTCACATACATTTTCATCTGCCTTGCGTCTATGCTCATGAAACTTTTTCCTATATATTTCAGGTGTTAGCATAAAACATTCTAACAGACATTTCTTTACAGCAGTATAATCAAAACAGACAGATTCAAGCATTTCTGATATACAAGTTACAGCTTTCCCATGGAGTAAGGGGGTCAGGAACTGTACCCAGAGCCTTTGGTCAACACTATACTGTTTGCATACCCTGTCAGACATGTGAATGAAACTATCAAAAATATCCCCCTCTTTAAAGTGTGGAAGAAATTTACTGACCTGTTGTGCTTCTGAGGTCCATTTACTCCCTTCCCCATTACCTCCATGACTCTGGTGAAGAGTCAGCATCTCCCCCTCAGGCTTCCTCTGATGCTCCTTTTCTTCGGCTTCTATCTCCAAATGCCTGGCCTCCAGCTCAAGTCTCTTTAACTCCATCTGGACTTTTAAGTCCACTGCAGAAAGGTTGAGCTGTCCATTCTCTGAGGATATTGTATCTCCACTGCCAGTTTGATTGTCCTCTTGGTTGCTGTTTTCTGATGCAGCTGTAACCAAGGCTGCAGTCAGGTCTGCCTTAGTCAGGTTTCCATGCACCAGTCTCCTAGCCTGGCACATCTCCACCGGCTGGCTCCTTGTCAGCTTTCCATACTCCTCTGCTGACATGCTGCCTGGTCACCCTGACTAACTAAGCTAACAAAAGAAATAAAACAATTGTGATCAGAACTCTGAGTATACACTGCATGGCTGATTTAGAGTACAAAACACCTTCCAAGATCACTGTACATAAGCTACAGGATTCACTCTACCCACACCACTGCAAACCACAAGTGAAGATATCTTATCTCAACCACTGTGAACTGCAAATGTCAGGATATCTTATCCCCACCATTAATGTGAGGATATCTTATCCCAACCACTGCCCCCAGAAATGTGAGGATATCTTATCCCAACCACTGCCACCAGAAATGTGATGACCATGCCCTGGCCCAGCAATCAAGAAGCCTCAATCCGAATAACTAACACCAGGGAAGGCATCACATATAAGAGGAAAGGATAACAAATACACTCAGTAAAGTACAATTTCCTTTAAGTGCACACAGAGATCACAGTCTATCTGGGGCTGGTTGTTCCCTTGCTCTCCAGGTCCCCAATAAGACTCCTCACTACCACACCTATAGGGTCCAGATCTAAGCCTAGCTGGCAAGCTAACCTCCAGTACCCTCTCTTTCCCACCAGTGCTTCATGTCCCTGCCCAGGTAGCTGATACATCACACACACTTTGAGATAAGTATTTATGCACTTTCACAGACACTACTCGGAAAGGCTGACACAGATTCTCCAGCTGTGCCCCTTTACCCAGACTAGAAGGGTGTCCAATTATTACTGTGTATTATTATTATTATCCAATTGGTAATGTGACTATTCAGTCTAAGGCTTATTAGAGTGGCTTATTACAATAAACTCTATAAATATGCAATGTACTCTAGAGTTTACTTATCTCTACACAAACCAGCCACAGGTAAAGGGTTTAAAAATATTTAATAATAAATAATTAAAACACAACACAATACTACTACACCACAGTGATATCTAAGAGGTCAGAGATCACACAGAAACCTAAAACAATAAAGTAGGACAGTTCTGATATAACAGAAAACTACTTGTCTAACTTTCTTCTAAGTTCCTAGCTACTACTACAAGAAAACATACTTCTAAGACACTACCTACATAAGACAACAGACAGATTGCTAATAAGTGGGATATCAAGATCAAAATGCTCACAGTCTCTCTCTGAACAATAGTTTTTAAACTCACTAACAAACATCTTTGTTAGGTCCTCCCAAATTACATCACTTTGACACTTAGGTTTTCCCAGTATACACATTACATCATTTTGACACTTAGTCTGGAGTTCCCAGGCCAACAAACTGCATTATTAAGTAATCTAACACCTGGTCAGAAAAGTACAACAATAAACGACATTTCACATGTACACTCTAGCAATTATTCCTTAAGTTAAAACAATATAAAGAATGTGTTCAGCCAGCTGCTTTGGCACCACTATTTAGATAATTTTATTTCAAAGAACATTTGAAATGCTTGGCTTAGTTTTCCTTACAGCAGATGGCAATGTTGCAACAATCTTGAAGTTCACATTTTACAGTGTTTTCTTTCATTTAAGAACACAAGCCTGTATTTTACATTTATATATACAAATGATACAGTCATGTATCAAATTCTATTTGACTAGGCTGGCAGCCTTCGCCCATCTTCCCCCAGTCTTCACAGGGAGGACATGCACACTCTGCATAGAAGGCATTATGGGCAAGAACCAAACTGGAGAATTAAGTATTTTGTGTCATCATTACTAACCACTGTGCCACTGTGCCACTGTGCCAACCCTCAGGGTCATATTCATAGGTGATTACTAGGCTAACAACCCTAAAGGACCTTTTAGACCTAGCCATGCTTCCTAAATGTATTAGTCAAGGTATGATACAAGCAATTTTCTATGTAGTATAACTTGGGAATGAGTGGTCAATAAATCTCCAGTTATTAACCAAGTAGGCCCACTGACAGTCTCTTTCAGAGGTGACTTTTGAGCGATGTCCAGTTAAGTTACTTGCTCATGGTCACATAGTAAGCAAATAAGGGCTGAGAAAACTATACCTTGTACAACAGTAACTGCAATTCACGTCCTTACTGGACAAGTAGCTTGTGCTGTGTTAATAGGGTTCCCGCAATGCTCTTACTTGGATGAGGATTATCACCTTTGTAGAATGTTTCTCTGAATAGTTACTGATGGATTGTCCATTGCTAGTTTGACTCATGAACACAGATTTAAAGTATGCCAGTTCAAGATACTGCAAGTGATATAACACGATGGGCAAAAATAACCAACTATATTCTTTCATTGTCCTAAGTACAGACACATAACTGGGTGACTCATTTATTTATTGTCATTTCATTGTGAGGAAAGTCTGACTGGGTAAGTGCCCATTTTAGCAGGGGGCCGGGGAGAAAAGCTCCAGTGTATTTCAAAAACATTTAAAGAACAATCATTTTACAAACTTCAAAAATAATACAAAAACATCTACAGTTTAAATCTTTATACCAAATTTCACATAACGTGACAACATTCGTTAAAACAGATACAATTAATATGGCAATAATTTAATATTTATAGAAAATTTAGCCAGTTTAGAGAAATGAAATGTAAGTTAGTATAATGCAAACAGGAACTGCAATGTGAAGGGAGAGAAAAAAAAAAACAGCGTTATGGCATACTTAGGCAGACGGGGATAGAAACTAATTGAAGTTAAGAAAATAAGTGAAGTGGTAACTGGGAGGTAGGGAGAGAGGATGGAGTGCCATTTTAAAGACTGATACCTATGGAACAAGTAACCTTTCAATTATAGAAGGATGAGTTGAGACAGACCTAGTGGGGACATTTGAAGTGGACATTTACTTTAATAAACTGTGTCAAAGGCTGCAGACAAGTCTAGAAAGAATGAGGAGACTAGTTTGGCATTTCTCTAACTTTATTGACAACATCTATACAAGTTTGAGGTGCAGTCTTAGTACTCTGGGAGAGATGGAAGCCATGCTGTGTGGTGCATAGGAGTTCTTCCTGCAGGAGATAGCTTAAGAATTGTTTTACATGTATTTTCAAGTATTATGGAGAGGGGGATAAAATTGTTATAAGTCTAAATGTAGTGATGTCTGTTGAATTTCTTCCTATGTGTAGAGGGATAATATCTAATTTTTGAGAGTGAAGGAAGATAGGATTCCTGGATTGACATTTATAAGGAATGAAACAGGATAGGCAATGCTATCAGCTGCTATTTTAAAGTACTCACTTTGAAGGTCATCAGCTGAAGTAGGGCATGGTTTGAGTTTGAGTAGTTTCATTCAGGATATGGGCACAGGTTTGATAGTGAAATTGGACGTGGTGATATGTGGCTGTTGGACAGGGTTGGCATTTGAGTTTGTGAAGTCCTTGGTTACTGATGCTATGATGCTATACTTCCTATAGAATAAGAGTTGAACTCTATTGCAATTCCAAGTGGTGAATTATTGGACTGGGGTTAGGGTTTTTTTAGAGTATTTTTCCACTTAACTTTATTTTGATTTGAGATGAAATAGAGTTAATCAGTCTATATTTGTGGTAAAGGTGAGGGGTGTCATTAAATAGGTTTAGTGAGATATGAATAGTTTAGGAAGAAAGTATGGATAAGTGGATGGGACAGAACTGGAGACATGTTGAGTGCTATTACTGAGTCATTAAGAAGAATGCAGTATGTCTCAGTAGGAGGAGAAGAAGATCACGTCAGTTGCCCTGATAGACACGGGTCCAGGGAATTAAATATAGTGGTCAGAAACAGCCAGGGAATTGTTATGGCTCAGCTTGTAGAGGCCCTAGGCCTAGTACCAACCTATGAACCTATAAGACTGGAGATTAAGCTGAGGAGTAATGTGATTAATTAAAGGCATCTGAACTTTATTGATGGTAGACAAGGGAAACAAAAGCAAAACATTACAGGGCTGTAGGAAATGTAGTGGTGGTGGTGGTATCTGGAGTCTGAAAGCTGATAGATGGTAGGTATGAAGGAAGTATTTTCTATGAAGGAATACAGTTAGGTTGTCCTGTTTTCTTCTTATATTTCTGATATGTAAAAAAATAGATGGGTTATAAAGGATAGAGGGTAAGGCTGTAGTTAAGATACAAAGTAGTGAGGATTTATGTGAGAAAATTAGGAGTTGAAATATAGAATAATAAATAAGTAATGTTAGGAAGGAGCCTGAGTAGGAATAGATATAGTGCAAAGCAGTACAGGAAGGAAAAAGGTTGGTGGGAATGCTAAGTGGAAAAAGCAAGCTGGATAATAAAAAATAGAATGGGGGGGGTTGTATGATTCTACTCTTTTATATAGCCAAATTGCATTATTGTTTTAGTCTCTTCCTTCTAGGGAGTGTAAAGCTGTTTAGGATGTTTAGGAAAGCTGTATTGAATTCATTTACAGCATTATTTACTGTTAGACGAAAACAGAAAAAAGGGGTGTTAGTAAAGTGGTTTGGGAGGGTTAGGGAATAGGTTTCACAAGTGAATGGTATATGTGAAAAGTGCAATGGTAATGTGAGAGTAGATGGCTGGGAATTGAGGCAAGGGTAAGGTAGAAGAGCGAAATGACGCCAAGCATAGGGAGCTTCCCACCCTCGGGTCTATTAATACACAGAACAATCAATTTATAGCCAGTACAGATCAGTTCACAAGGAGGCACAACACAGAACAGGTTTTCTTTCATTTATTGAATGCAGACACCAAGAAGCTAGGGAAACTAAGTAACTGGCACATACAGTGTAATCTGTTGGTGAAGAAATAGGACAGTGGCGACATTAGTAAGTGGTCCTTACAGCAAAAGGATTACTCCTTTGTGGGATGTTGCAGCCACTTTCCAGCATAGAACAGATAACATATTTGACTAGTTAAAGTTAATACATAGCAGAGATCATCATGTTAAACTCACTTAAAATTGCACAATGTCAATATTCTCAGCGAAAACTTTTGACAGAGTTGGATCTTGTGGCAGACATCCTGCAGTTTCAGGGATGGAGGTAGTGAGCATAGGCTCAAAAAGGAAAGAAAAGAGAAAAACTCTGCTAAACTGAAATACTATATGGAGGCAATAAAGTTAATACTTATTCCTAGAGTTGGAGAAAGGACCATGGTGACTAAGAGCAAGAGAATATGGGCCATTGTATTAATAGAGAGAAGGTAAGAAAGTTGATTAATGTTAAGTCAAAATAGGTTTAGCAACAGAAATAGTAATAGAGTACCACAGTAATGAAGTGCATAGGGCTATACAATGCAAATAGCAAACTGTTCCCCATTGATTAGCAGCATCACACGTATGTTAATATATGAGAATCGTAACACAAAGGGGCCTTCATAAGTTACACCATAAACATCTGCCAAGCATTGTCTGAATCCTGTATACAGGTAATTCAAAGCATTTCAGTTGTTAGTGTTGCCCTGAAGGTGTGCTGTTTAGTGTCATTTCAATGGAATTTGTTTTAAGTGCTGTTTCATGTGTCGCAGTAGTGATGAGTCATACAATTACCTCCTAAAAATGCACCTTTCTCAATATGGGCATATTGTAAATGTAAATTTATTATAAGTCTCACACAAGTAGTGCAAACCAGAACTCCAAGCATTACTATAAATATGTTTCCATGGAATGGTGAGTATTATGGCATTAAACATTTCTAATATTTTTCTAGGGTGTGATTTTCCCAGTGTGCAGCATGACTGGAATGTTAGAGGCCCCTATGTGATATGATTCTCATATGTTAACTTATGTGTGATGCTGGGAATCAATGGGGAACTACTTTATTGCCTTAGTGTTCTACAGAAACTGCTCCTTTTTCATTTACAGCAATTATTTATTGTTTGTTCATCAGCTACATTCCACTACATAATGGCTGCTTGCTTCAGGAGTAAGTGGAAGGGATTTTTGACATCTTTAGATCATGGGAGAATGCTAGGCTAAGGACCCTAAAAGGACTTTTTAAGTCTAGCCACACTTCTAAGAAGTACTACACAGGCTTTGTTCCTTTAGGTTTGTGAGTGGGGGTATATATAACTGGGGCAACATCACCAAGCTTCCTCCCTCTTATACAGACATAGGTGCTAGACCAGGGATACATTTATGATTCTCCATCCACCCAATCTAAGCTGCACTTAAATAAGTGCAGGGAAGAATTCAGATTTGCATGGATGACAAGTCTGTCCCAGAGTTGGGGTAGTCTCTGGTACACATAAGTGTCCCACCAAAAGGTCTATTTATGTTGCAGATGAGGTTTAGGTCCCTGGATTGGGTGCTTCTGATGCCATTTATTTTCCATATGTGCAAAAGGTCCATTAAGACTGTATCAGAGAGGATGGTTTGTAAGCCTGGCATAGACTGTATCTCAGCAAACTGTAGAAGACTGAGTGTAACTATAAGGCTTTGAAGCAGGCTGCACAGGACTTGTATTATACACCATATATTCATTTTGTGATGAGCCTGTATGAACACTCCAGTTGTTGCAAAGACTTGGTCAGGTACATATCAAAGGAGGCATTGTTGCTCAATAATTGGCCTATTGAGGATTGAGTGTAATGGAACAATGACATCTTTGGACCTGAATGCCATCCCTCTGATTATAATTTGTGCAACATAACACAGTGTCCATACTGTAGTACACAAATGTTGGTCAAAGGCTTAGCCACTGCCTACATGCATTCCCAGTTCCCTGACCACTGTCTCTACATGTAGGTGTGTATTATAATGCAGTAGTTTGCAGGGATGAATGTGTTACTCAAACATACAGTTATGAACTTCCTGGCATTGAGCTTCATACTGTTATTCTGGAAGTAGTTATTAATCCGTGTCAGGCCTTCCTGGAGGGTATTTGTGTCAGAGGGATTCAATGGCTGCACCTAGTTTGCAATTGTATGTCATCTTGGTCAGTGAGAGACCTGTGACATTAGCCTTGAATTCGGAGAAGTAGATGCCACATAGAGGTAGCTCCAGCACTGAGCCCAGAGGTACTCCATCAACGTCTTAGCTATCCAGTGAGTGATATAGGGGTTTATACCAAATTTAATGAGCTTGTCTACAATGCCTATGTGGGGTATTATATCAAATGCCTTGTCCAAGTCAAGGTAGCCAGCATGCACCATTTTGCACTTATCCATTGCTTTGCTGACCTTCTCAAAGAATTCTACCAGGTTGAGTAGGCATGATCTGCCCTTGATGAAATCAAATGATTTGGATCCAATATCTGAGGGTTTTCCATGCCGTCTTTTATCATATCCATGCTTAGTCTTTACATGACTTTACATATTAGACACGTTATGCTTATGGGTAATAGCTGCCCAGGTCTGTAGATGATCTACCCTTATGCAGAGAGAGATGACTATTGTAGCCCTCCCTTCATTTGGCATGAAGCCTGTTTGAAGTTCATTGTTAAAAAGGGATTCTAGTTGGCCATATAGATCATATTTCATACTATTAAAGAGACATGTTGGAATAAAATCAGGTTCCATTGATCAGTGTTTTTGGCCTTGAAGAGTACATTTAGGACCTGTTCCTTAGTGAAGAAGTTATCATTGGGGGCATTTCTTGAAGGGTGTAAGATGGTGAAACTTAGGAGAAATTTGATATGAATTTATTGGCAGGCAAATTTACTATACCCAGTGGCTCAGTATAAATGGCTCCATTTCCAGTTCAGTCACAACATTGTTGTGTATCGTCCTTGAGACAGCTGAAGATTGCCTTGTGCTGTCCTTACTCTTGCAGACTGTTCATACCTCAGATTTGACTTTAATAAACAATTAGCTCCTGAGCTGTTCACTTACTTTGATGAGAGAAGTCTTACCCTGCTGGGTATTGCCCTTCCTTTTCTTTGAAATGATTTGCTTCTTTTTGTTATACAACCTATGGTTGTTGGGATTCCACCAGGGTAGCTTGATTTTTCCATTAGACCCGTGCTTATATGGAGTAGGTACTGCTGCATCTCTGCACCTGTATACATGATTGTAATTGATTTTTTTTTTTTTTTTTTTTTTATGAATGACTCCTCATAGTCAGTGGTGCTTGTCTGCTTTTAGGGGAGTTGAAAATATTGCAATCGTGTCACTTAAAAGTAGAATGTTTGCCTTGGAATAATTCCTAAATTTTCCATGTTTATCTGATGTCGTTTTATTTGAAGGAGACATCTTTATGGGCCACCTTGGACAGTGAGACTCCCAGTTTATGGTGTGATAGTGTATGTGTGTATGGTGTTGGGTTGAATGGAAATTGACTCCAGTTCATTTAAGTATTAGGTGTGGACTTCTTGGGTCATTGAGGGGGCTCTATATCTCACAAAGATGTGGTATGGTACTTTGCTTATGGTGAGTTGTACATGAAGAAACTCACATGTATCATATTGTTTTATCGAGCCTTGACATAAGTTTGTTTCAGTACAGATTAAGACACCTCATACCTTTGTCCCTTTCTGTGCAGTAGCTGGTATACATGTGTGAAGGCATTATAGCCCAGTACTGCTGGTGTGCCTCCATGGATTTAAAGCCTGTCTCAGTAACTACACAGACATCTATATTCTCTAGATTAAGAAGAGTTTTCAGGGAGGGGAGGTTTATTTAGATTCCCTGCATTGAGCAGTTTCACCTTTAAATTATTCTGGTTGTTTAGATAAGTGAGATGGTTTATCAGGTTTTCAAGGCTATAAAAATTCACTGTGGTGGTGGACAAAGTTTTAGCCAATATTTGAAAGTGTAGCAGGGATAGTTGCAGCCCATCTCTGGTAAAGTAGCCTGTTCCATTAACCATATTCTCCAGGCCAACAAATTTGGTATCCACTTTGAATAACACAAAAATCTCAACCAATTCTTAAAGTACTGCTCATTGCTAGGCTATATTGGCCTGAGACACATAGTTAGAGAGCTCTGTCATGTCTCTCTTCATATAGTCCACTGAGGTACATTTCAGGTCATTTACACCCACTGGGACTACAAGTCATTCTGATGCTTGTGGTTCAATGACTTAAGTGCGAGCAAGATCTGGCAGATCCTTGCATCTGGCAGGGCATGTTACTGTAACCTTAACCTTACTCAGCGTGATGAGAAGGACATCAGTGTGACTCATACTGGACTCTCATATGATCAAAATATAAGAATGTGAAGTCATTTGCCTTATGGGCCTAGGTGTTGAGAAAGCATGACATATGGCTGATGGTGCATGTTGATGTGGTAGTATGTTTTGAAGGTTGCTGAGACCTTTGAGGTTTAAGCAGCATACTTTTAAGAGCCTCGGCATTGGTGGGTCAATGTGTTTGTTTTGTACTTCGTCTGGCAAGTATTATGTGTTCTATGTTTCTGACAACTTGTTTGGGAGTTCTAGTAGTTTTATGTGAAAGCTCTGCCACCAGAGACAGAGTACAATTAATTCTTTCACATTTTATATCCGATCATCTGAGAACTAAGCAGTTAACAGAAACCATGAGACAGTTTCTAAATTGCATCAGGATGACCAAGTCTATCAAGCTGGCTAGAAAGATAGAAGGAAAACGCAGATCTATGGTTTCAGGTATCTGTGTAGAGGACCACAACATGAGGGGTGGGAGGGTGGCCTAATGGTTAAGGTGTTTGCCTTACAAACACAAGGTGCAGGGTTTGAGTCTCACAAGGGATAATTGGCTAAGCTTAAAATGGCTCACAAGGGCAGTTAGCTTAGTACTAATCTATGAATCTATGAATCTATGTGTAGAGGACCACAACATGAGGGCTGCGATCAGTGACGGTTTCAGGTATCTGTGCAGAGGACCACAACATGAGGGCTGTGATCAGTGATGGCTTCAGGTATCTGTGTAGAGGACCACAACATGAGGGCTGTGATCAGTGATGGTTTCAGGTATCTGTGTAGAGGACCACAACATGAGGGCTGCGATCAGTGACAGTTTCAGGTATCTGTGTAGAGGACCACAACATGAGGGTTGCGATCAGTGACGGTTTCAGGTATCTGTGTAGAGGACCACAACATGAGGGCTGCGATCAATGATGGTTTCAGGTATCTGAGTAGAGGACCACAACATGAGGGCTGCGATCAGTGATGGTTTCAGGTATCTGTGTAGAGGACCACAACATGAGGGCTGTGATCAGTGACGGTTTCAGGTATCTTTGTAGAGGACCACAACATGAGGGCTGTGATCAGTGATGGTTTCAGGTATCTGTGTAGAGGACCACAACATGAGGGCTGTGATCAGTGATGGTTTCAGGTATCTGTGTAGAGGACCACAACATGAGGGCTGCGATCAGTGATGGTTTCAGGTATCTGTGTAGAGGACCACAACATAAGGGCTGTGATCAGTGACAGTTTCAGGTATCTGTGTAGAGGACCACAACATGAGGGCTGTGATCAGTGATTAAAAAAAAAAAAAAGTCATGGTTCAATGCTGCTTTTACATAGAACCACTCTGAGGCAGAACTAAGGGTGTTTATAACAGATTTGCTTGGATGCTGGTTGCATAAGAAATACAATCTTGTTCCAGTCGTGAAGGTCATTGCTCTTCTTCATGCGAACCAGGTGCTCATTGAGCAGCTCTGTACTCAGGCGCTCTTATTGGTTCCTTTTATCTGCACCTATACGAGGAACTCCTAACTGCTGCTGCACAAAGTTTGGCTTTCTAAAATTATAACTTTGGCAAGGTGATAAAAATGGGAAACAAGCAAAATAACCCAGTGGCCAAACACCACAAGCACAGAAGGTGACCACACTACTCTCTACTGTCACCAGAGGGCAGAATTAACTTTTCTAACTTGAAATCAATAAAATGAATCCCAAAGTGCAGTCAATAGTAAACGTGTAATAGTAAAGCAAACAGAAGTGCAGAAACTCAACAGCTAACAACAGCAAAAAAATCTAATGTACTTTAATGTAGAAAAGACTGCCAAAACTCTATAAATAATACACAAACTATGAAGCAGCACTAGTATATTTCCAGATAAAGTGCAATACAGGTTTTTTGTTGTGACTTTCGGCTTTTCCCGGTTAAGGGTCGCCACAGCGGAACTCCGATCCACTAATGATTGGCAGTTGATTTTTACATACCGGGTTGCCAGCCCTGACGCATAACCATCAACGAAGGTACGCCCATTCACACATGTCTCCATGCAGAAGGCGCTCTGAGAGTCGAACTGGAGAGTGTCTTACTGTGAGGCGACAACGCTACCGCAGCACCACCACCGCGGATATAAAGTACAATACAGCAGTGTAGCTTAATTATTTAGCTGCGAATGGATCTTGATGCAGCTTGGCATTCAAGTACAAAGGCAAAAACAATAGCACTTAAAAGTGGCTAAAAGTGCAAAAGGCCTGCAAATAAAACACAAATATGCCAGCAGCACCTGTATATTTTAAGATAAAGTACAAAACATTACTTATCTAACATCTGTTCTTGTTTTGGATTTTCTAGGACTCTGTACTTATTTATGTATGTGTATACACACACTTGTGCATATGTCTTATAGATATATATATATATATATATATATATATAGGTTTACTATGGGAATGTCAGATCAACATTGGTTGATCGTTTACAATGTCAACCTTAACTGTTGAATCCAAAATTCCAAATAGGAAACCACAGCAAAACTGAATACATCGAACTCCATGGTTTGATGTATTCAACATAGCAGGAGGTGATGTCATTGACCTCCTGCTATGCACAGTAATGTACCGTTGAACTATATATTCAACAGTACAGTAATTCTACTATTTTGCAGGGGGGGGCTACACTCCTATGTACAGAGACTTTGTACTTCAGTGAGGAACAGGGAATTAGCCCATTTCCTCACCGTAGTGCAATCTCAGAGTTGGTATATTTAATGTACAGGTGGTGATGGGGCACAGATAGAGCTGTGGGGACTCCAGTTGGGTTATGAAGAAAGGGAGAGAGTTGGTTGGATGATTTAACTGCTTGCTTCCATTCTTGTAAGTAGCTCTGAAACCACTGTATTGTTGTAGGGGAGCAGCCTATGTTGGACAGGGTATCAAGAAGTAGGGGGTGTGAGATTGTATCAAAGGCTTTTGAGAGGTCCAGGAACACAAAGGATACCAAGCATGTTTCATTTCTGACCCTATTTATGGTGTCTGTAAAGGATAATAGAGCTCTGGATGTGCTGTGTCAAGAGCTCTGGATGTGCTGTGTCAAGGCCGGAAGCCATGCTCAGTTTGACTAAGGAAATTGTTTTGAAGTAGATATTTCATTAACAGTTTGTGGATGCACCTTTCAAGAATGGATACATCTTTCAAGAATGTTTGATATTGGAAATAATACTGATATGGGGTGAAATTTGCATATTTCGGTGGATTTCCGTCCTTATGTATTTGGGGTTATATGTTAGTTTCCATATGGTTGGGACTGTGGATTCAGAGAGATATCTATTTATGAGGATGCTGACTGGATAAGCAACTGAGTCTGTGGTGAGTTTTAAGTATTGTGATGAGAGATTATCTGCGGATGTGGAGCAGGGTTTTAATTTGAACATTATTTTTTTTATTGTTGAAGTGGCTATAAGCTGAAAGAAAAAAGAGGTCAGGTTACTTTTGCATTGGTTGTGTGAGTTGTTACTTTTGCATTGGTAGTGTGAGTTGTTACTTTTGCATTGGTGTGTGAGTTGTTACTTTTGCATTGGTTGTGTGAGTTGTTATTTTTGCGTTGGTTGTGTGAGTTGTTACTTTTGTGTTGGTTGTGTGAGTTGTTACTTTTGCATTGGTTGTGTGAGTTGTTCCTTTTGCATTGGTTGTGTGAGTTGTTACTTTTGCATTGGTTGTGTGAGTTGTTACTTTTGCATTGGTTGTGTGAGTTGTTACTTTTGCATTGGTGTGTGAGTTGTTACTTTTGCATTGGTTGTGTGAGTTGTTATTTTTGCGTTGGTTGTGTGAGTTGTTACTTTTGCATTGGTTGTGTGAGTTGTTCCTTTTGCATTGGTTGTGTGAGTTGTTACTTTTGCATTGGTTGTGTGAGTTGTTACTTTTGCATTGGTTGTATGAGTTGTTTTTGATATAGTCTGATTTAGATGGAAAGGAGTTATTGCTGTTAGTATGAGAGATTTATTGGGGGTAATAAATTAGTGTTAAAAATTTGTAGGTCAGCTATGGCTTTTATGAAGTGTTTGTTAAATTCTTCTGCTATTAGTCTTAGGGGGGCACTAGGTGAAAGGGAGTGCTGTTTGTACATGGGTTATGAAGGGTTAATATTGAGTGCCAGAATTTTTTGGGGGGTTGCATTTGTGTTGTAGCTGAAGGTGAGCATAATAGATTTTTTTGTTTACTTTTGTCGACTAGGTTGATTACACTGCTGCAGAGTATTTTGAAAGACAGAAGATTCTGTTTAGTTTCCAACTGTTTCAGGCTATATCTCTTTGTTTCATAGGATCATAGGAAGTTACTAGGCTATTGGCCCTGAGGCCCTTACAAGCATAGCCAAGAATTTAGCCATTGTTCCAACAGGTCAGCACCCGATGACACTGTCCAGCAGGGACACAGGTTGAATCCCAGGGGTGTATTGTCTGTTATAGGATCATAGGTTAATACAGTCTTTAGTTATCCATGGGGTTGTATTTTTTACCCTTTTTGTCTGTACTGGGGCTAGGGTGTCAAGTATTTTCAGGAAGGTAACACTGAAATATTGGACTGCATCATTCAGAGGTACTATTTTTAGAGGTGTCCTGTTTATTTTATGGATTACATCATGAAGTGTTTGGTGGCTAAGTTTGGTTGTGTTTCTAACTAATTTCAGTGAGTGTTTTTGGGTGATGGGTACTGGCTCTGATGGCATATATGGGAAGATGGTCACTAAGTGAGACTGAGAGTGTGCCAGAGGAGGAGAAATTTGTAGGGTGAGATACTAAAATCCAATCTAAATTGGAATGTCAAGTGACATTTTTATTATATCGTGTTGGGCTTGTGATTAGTTGTTTATACCCATACAGGTCAATACTGGTTGTGGGGGAGTCAATTATGAATTGTGATGGTTTGCCAATTGATGTTCATATCACCTAGGATGACTGTTTCTTGCTTGATGTTTTGTGATGTCCAAGACAGTATATCTTCCAGAACTTGTATGTTATTTCCAGGTAGAATGTAAACCACAATGATACAAACTATTTTTGTATTATTGAGGTTCATTGAGGCTATTAGGATCTCAGAGTTAGAAAAGGTTCATAGGTTCATAGGTTCATAGGTTAGTACTAAGCTAACTGCCCTTGAGAGCCATTTTAAGCCTAGCCCATTAACCCTTGTGAGACTCAAACCCTGCACCTTGTGTTTGTAAGGCAAACACCTTAACCATTAGGCCAGTAGTGAGTAATGTTAAGTGCGAAAGGATATAGAAGGGCTATCCCTCCATCTTAGTCTATCTGCTTTGTTTATGGTATAGCTGGGAGGTGTAATTTCTGTATATTTTATGTTTTGGTGCAGCCAAGTTTTTGTTGGGGCCAAGATATCAGGTGTGTTTTGTTCTATCCATGCATGCAGAGGGGTTATCATGTTACATATACTTCTTAGGTTTAATGTGATTCATTTTAGGTTTTTGGTGTCATTTATTTTGTTGGCATTTGTGTTAGGTCCTGGGTTTGAGTGTATATCTCCACTCTGTAATAGGATAGAGATATGATAAGTGTAGAAGTTGTGGTGTTTTGTGCTAGGGGTTTGGAGTTAAGGGCACATGATGGAGTTTGAAGGCTACAATGTTTGCTATTATGGGAGTACAGCTATATGGGAGAGTATAATGAAATAGCTCAAGAGAGATGTTAGAGTAGTGGTTTTGTTTGTAGGGTAGGTTGGTGGTAGAGGTAACTGATTGAAAACAGTGGTTGATTGTTTTGTATGACAGTGTTGTAGTGAAACAAAGAGGTTAAACAGGATAAGAGTAACATGTTGGGTGACTTAACTGTGAAATTTGTGGTAGAAGTCTATCAATTATAATTAAGTGGTAGTATTAGAAGTAAGATGAGTTTTTATGGGACTCGCAATGTTTGTTAGTAATGGCTTAAAATTAATATCAGTGTGCATTTAGAAACCCTAATAAGTATTGTAAAGTAAATAAGATTAGAAATATGCTTATGATTTAGAGGTATTAAAGTGGTGAGGGGTGTAGGTTTACAAGTATTAGTGGAGTGTTCAATAATGTTGTTGGAGGTAATATAGTATGTAGCTGTTTCATTGGATGATGCTGATTGTGGGTGGAGTGTTTATGGGTATGAATGTAGGAGTGTGTAGTAGTGGGTGGGAATTAGGGGTAGGGTAGGGTAGTGGAGTGGAGTGGGTTGAACCATGGAGCAGACAAGCAGCAGGAAAAAAATATCAGTTGCAGTATAAATCCGCAGGTCAGTGCAGTGTTTCTTGAAAGCAAACACGGCACTATCTTACTTATTTAGGTACATGAAAGTGTGTTATGAATTTTGTCAGGTACTATAATTCTTTATTAAGGAAGAATAAAGTGAAATTACTGACTGTAATGTCCCTTTCACTGTGCATGCCACTAGCCTAACTAGTTCTTTTAAAAGTTGACTGTAACTTAAAAATAGCAGCTTAGTAGGGAAAAACAAACATTATTTAAATAAAATAATCCAGCAGTCTATACAATGAAGCAAACACATAGAAGGACCATAAAAGTAAGCTTCAAGCATGTTTATTAAAATGAACCCAGTGCACATGAACAGGTAAGTACTTTCACAATTAGCTTTATCAGACCAAAATATTGCACACCCCATGACCAGGTTTAAATAAAGCAACCTGGCCAATCAAACTGCATGATGAAAGTCATATGATATATCACATGATAGAAGATCACATGATAAAAAAATCACATAATAAAAAGCATTGGATTGCACCTTAAACTTATATTGAATATGATATAAAACATGAGTTTATAACGAACCTTCACTATGAAAGCAAATATGCAAATAACAAAAAACAGCATTCTAGAACAAAAATTAAAATAAATAAATATATATATATATATGGGTCTACCTGAGATGGTCGACAAGCTATTTGATTGACTTTCATTTGGTCGACAATTCATTTGGTTGACAAGCATGTTATGTGGGGGGCTTCACCCCCCACACCCCCCAATGTGGGGGGCTGTGCCCCCACCCCCCTAACTATATATATATCAACTCCAGGGTCGCACAACATTGGGGAGGGGGGCAAATCTGCCTGTCAACCAAATGAATTGTTGACCAAATGAAAGTCGATCAAATGGCTTGTCGACCATCTCAGGTAGACCCATACATATATATATATATATATATATATATATATATATATATAGCTATATATAGATATATATAGATATATGTATATATGATCAAAAATCACCAATTAGAAGGTCATTACACTTTTAAATGTGTATATTTCAATATAGTTTTAAGGGAGGCATTTTCATTTAAGCCTTTCCCCCTATCTGCCCCAAGTTGAATAATCCATCTCCCTTCTTTACTCTAAGTGCAGTTCCTGATATCACCTTCTCTTATCCCAGGGAAGGTATGGTCAATGACCAAAAAACAAAAGGTATGACTGACCCCTTCTTGCATAACATGCTTAGATAGGGCATTGTTGCTAGAACCTATCCTTATGTTGTATAGATGTTCCCTAATCCTGTCTTTGAACATCCTATCAGTTTTACCCACATAATAGTAGGCACACACTACACAATAAGCAAGGTAAACCACATGGTGGGTAAGACAGTTAGACACCTTAAACACATACCTACAACCCGTTTCCGGGTAAGTAAAGAAACCACTATTATCAATGTTATTGCAATAATTATACATACCACATGGCCTAGTGCAAAAATACTTATGAAACTTTGGCATGAGAGTATCCTTTGGTCTACACAGGATTCTTTTCAAATTCATTTTATTTTTAAACAAAAATGTAGGAGTGTCTCTTATAATCCAAAGTGAATCTGTAGTGAGGATGTCTCAGTGCTTCCTGACTATGTGCATGATGGAATTCATGTCAGTGGTATAGTACAAAGGTACTCTTACCTTATTGACAAGCTCATTAGCCTTACTATCATCTGCAGTCCCACCTCCATTAGAAAAATATGGATGGCCCTACTTCTTTGCTGATCAGGTATCTCATTCAAAATGGTGTCAACTCCCCCAATGTGATATCCCCTGGCTAAAAGTGTAGCTTTCAAGTTAACTAACTCAGAGTGAAATCTATCATCAGAGGGATTCAGTCTAGACACCCTCATACCTTGTCCTTTTACCACATTCTTGAAGACAAACTGAGGGTGCATGCTACATCTATGAAGTAAAGAATTTCTGTAGCATGGTTTCCTATGGACACCAGTATTGACCATCCCATTATCCAGCCTTTGTACAAATACATCAAGACAGGCTATTGAAATTGGAGCAAAAGACATGGTAAATTTCATATAGTTTGTGACCCCATTAATCTGTTCATAGAAGGTAAATAACTGCTCCTTTTCCATGTCCAAATTAAAAATAAATCATCCACAATGCAATGATAGAAAGGGGCAGACAGAGAGAACAACTTATTAGTAATTAAGTGGACCTCCTCCCACATGGCCATAAACACTTTGGTGTAGCTACTGGCATGTGAAGTGCCCATAGCTATGCCATCCTTTTTTAGAAATATGTCACCATCAAAAATAAACATATTATTTTCAAGGACAGTCTCCAAAAATAAACACAAGAGATCGATGAAAGCTTCAAACAAACCTCCAAACAATTTAATATCCACTCAGCCAAGAAAACTATAATTGAAAGAGTTCAAGAAAAAAAACTACTAGGTATCATTATCAATAGCAAACTCACTTTTAACCTCCATATCCAGTAAAACATAAAGAAACATAAACATAAATAAACCCCACAAAAACTAGGACTCCTGTATACAAACAGGCAATTCCTTTCCACATCAACCAAGACTATACTATCCAAAACTTTCCTGCTCCCCTCCCTATTTTATGGCTCTTGTATTCTTACCAACCTTCAAAACTCCACCAAGACAAAAATGGAACAATGCTATAACAAAATTGCAAAGTTTGCCACTAACTCCAAATACCATACTCACCACTGAAAACCACTAAGGGAACTAAATTGGGTGGAACTCCTCAAACAACTGGCATATATCCAACTAAATACTATACATAATCTAATCTACAAACCCACCACCTGTCCTGTCATAGACAAGATTTTCAAACACTATATACCAAGCAGATTACTCAGATCAGAAGACAAAAACGTACTATAAATTAATCTCCAATCCTTCTAAACAGTATGGTTAATGCATGTACTCTTACTCTGGTTCTAAACAATGGAACTCTCTCCCTTCAAACATCAGATCAACCCCAAGCCTGCAACTCCTTAAAGCCTTCCTGAAAGCACATCTAAATAAGTCCTGGATTTGCACATTAAATTCCAGGTTAATTCCTGTCTATCACTTCTTCCTCCACCTACCCCCTCTGTCTCTGTCCATTCTCTCCTTACCCCCTGTGCACCATTGAAGTTTACCTAAATCTCTTCTCCTCTAACTCTTACCGCCTCTCACCCCAACCTCTGTCTGCATTCTTCTCCTGTCTCTTTCACCCCAACCTGTCCACTTTCTTATTTAGTCACTCTAGGTTCCCACTATAATGTTAATTTAGTAAATCTTTAGGCTACCCCCCCCCCCCAATCAACACTGTATATATAAACCTGTACAGTCTAATGTAACCTATCCTCATCACATGATGCTAGTAAATGCATCAGCTATTCTCATCTCTAGTAAACTACAGTTAATGCACTGGAATGACTTAGAAAATAAGTTACATTATTAGTATAACTCTTAAGTAACTGCACACAATACTTTCCTAATTTAACCTGTTACACTGTTTTGTGCAAAGTCTATTTATAAATGTAATTGTGATTTATTGTGTAATGTACTATCAAACATTTTGGTTACAACTCTTTTGCAATATACCTATTGCATATCTATAATTGTGGATCTTTTCTCTCCGGGCCTCCACTGAAAATGTGTTATGTGACCTAGTTGGACTACCAAAGTTAACAAATGTCAAATAAAAATAACAAAAATAAATAAATGCATTCTCGACATGTCAACTTCCATTTGCTTAAAATGCTGTTCTTCACAGTATGCATATCTTATACTTTAGCCTGTGCTAATTGTTACATAATACATGCAATTTTGTAATTTTCTGTGTCCTTTGTAATTATTTTTGTGGTTTATCTTATTCAGCTTTATTTACAACCTTACTTTATCCTTATGGCTAATTTGGTAGATCTAGCATAATTCACATTTATTGTTTTGTTCTTTAGCTTCTTAACTTAGCGTTATGACTAAACTTTGAGCATCAGCTGCATCCTTTTGTATTTTTTTTCTCCCACATTTTAATATAGTTTTACTTTGTCTTACAGGCTGGGCTGTGCCTGAAAAGGGCCTTCAACCTAATGTACTTACATGGTTAACAAATTTAAAACTATATAAATATGTATCTTTTGAACAAGAAAAACATGGTAAAATGTTCAAATATGGGTCTGATAAGAGAAGAAAAAGGGAAAATAAGACTTCCTTGAATCTAGAGACAATATGTTTGAAAATTACTTGAGACAAATAGATGTTTTCCAAACTACAAAAAGGAATGATGGATAAAATATTATGAGTTATCAATGAGGCTACCTAGATCCTTTAAGGTGCTATGTGACTGGCAGGTTGTATCACCTATATGGTATAATGTGAAAACGGTTTATTTACAAAAATAAACTATACTACATTTTTTTCACATTTAGCCCAAGACCCTTGTTTTTGCACCAGTTGTTAACCTATCATAATCCATGTTGTAACAGTTGTGAGTCAATGAAAGAATGACTAAAGATACCCGTTTTATATTCCTTCACAATCACGGATGACCATAGACTAGCAGCATTGTGTAAAGGTCTGGAAAATAGATGTAAAATAGGAGGAGACCCAATACAGCCCCGTGGTATATGACTGTTGACTTTGTGCTTTGAGAAGTAGCACCTTCAACTCTAACCACGTAGGTTCTGCTTACTGGTTAGCTATCTGCTTCAAAATGTATGGAGTTATATTCATCCATAATTACAAAGCATGCAGTCCAAGCAGCCATTTAGAAATGGGCTCAGGTTCTAAATTGCCCCAAAGTGCTGTCTGGTAAGTGACATTGCTCTCAGTTTCATACAGTAGTGTCTCTTCATATAGTCCAGAGAAGTACATCTCAGGTCTTTCACATCAACATGAACTATGACAGAGTCATAATGGTACTTGTTACTAAGAGACCTGAGTAAATGTGTGATCTGATGAATCCTGGCACTAGACAGGCAGCAGACAGTGACTTTCTCTTTGTCCAGCCTGGTGAGTGAGACATCTGTGTGTCTCACTAATGAGTCTCCAATGACAAGATAATTTGTTTTTTGAGTGTTACAACTTACTGGCTTGGTGGGTGAGACACTGGTGTTGCTATGTGTCATGGGTGCTGTAGGGAATGTGTTAGTTCTAGCGGTTTTGTGTTTTGGAGGTCTCTGGTGTTTTGGTAAGTTTTTTGAGAGAACCTCTGCGCATGTGGATTTACGTGTTTGATGCTTACTATGTGTATGAGTAATGGTATGTGTATGAGTAATGGTACTAAGAGCATATGCAGTGGTGGGTGAGTTGACAACCTTCTCCGTATTACTGTTTTGAGTGCGAGAGAACATGGATTCTAGATTCTTGGTGTAAATACATCTCTCGCACTCTGTACTAGACTGTGTTATTAGTAGAAGGATGTCTGTGTACATGAGGCAATTGCTACATGGTCTCAAGAGACCCAAGTCAACAAGGTTGGCAGGAGAAATAAGGGTAGTCCAACTGTCCATAATGCTAGGTTGAAGACTGTTGTCGCTAGGGGTGGCTATTCAGAATTGATCACTGAGGGTTCAGTGGATGAATATTTCTGCCTGGGTTTTAGGGAAAATTTGTTGAATTTAACTGCCCAGATTTGGCACACAACTGCTCAGCAGTATGCTGTGCTGCATGATGCACAAACAAGCAGAAACATGCTCAAATGCAGGGCCTAAATATCAGAAACTAAGAACATGAAAAAAAAAAAAACACTTTAAAAAGATTTAAAAGGATCAGTGAGAATGCTGATTCCAAGTCCAAGACTGTCCTCTGTTTACTAGACAGGTCCCAATCAGCACAATTCTCTCACAAAGGTGCAGACAGGACTCTTCCAATCCAAAATGGCCTGGAAAACGTGCTCAGAACAAACAAATCACTACAAACAGTTCCAGAAGCAGCAAACCTGTATCTGGACTATGCTATAGCTACTAGCTACCATCGGTTAAGTGAGAAAACACTAGTGAATGTTTAAAACAGCACAAAAATAGCAGTGCGATACTAAATAATTTTTAAAACCACAGAAAATCAGCAAGGAGGCTCTAAAGAATGTTTTAAACAGTTGAGAGTTCAGTTATTTAACCAATGTTTGGCAGGAAAACCAGAACAAGCAGAACAGATAGCGTTAAGACAATGAAAAATACTAGTAAAGACTTAACAAACAGTCAAACTAACAAAAAAGCTTGGTAAACAGTAAAAACAGCAATACATTTTGATTTAACAGGCACTGTAAAGTAGACAATTGCATTACAATGGTGTAGTTTAGTACACAGTAAATAAATACAGTATAAAAGTAGGTGGCAGGCAATAAAAAAGTTCAGTAAATAGTATAAGTAAGTGGTCAATGAGATGGACGGGTCTATAGTTACCAGTGTATGTGGTTGAGCCATCCTTCTGTAAGCGTACTACAGCGACTATGTTCTAGGCTTCATGAATGTAACCTTTGGTGAGGTTTTTGAGTCTAAGTAGGGGTTCAGCTGGGCCATCTTCTGTAATAATAATCACACAAACTGTTATGTTATAATGGCCTCCAGACAAAGTGTTCTTTATTTATTTATTTATTTATTTTACATTTGTTAACCGGGCTTGTCTAGCTCGATACATATCCGTTTTCAGTAGAGGCCCGAGGAGAAAAGCTCCAATACAAAATGGTAAGTACATGTTTAAATTACAAGATTCAAAGTAGAGTTACAAAAAAGAGAATACAGATTACATTTACAGGAATGAAAAAAATTACATAGATGTTATATAAGACAAAAGGACAAACAGGAGGTTATACAAAAAACATTGATTTCCTTATACTAATGGAAAATAGACTGGATCGGAAATCTTCCTCATTACTATTAGGAATGAGAGGTTTTAGAGATCTGCATTAGGGAAATGGGCTAGGCAGATGTGGGACTAGGGGGGTATGGGATATGTAGTTAGTCAGGTTCACGACATGGGCATAGCCATTGTGTGGCGAGATATTCCTTAAGGTTGTATTTGAACTGATTGAGCGAGGTAGTAAGTCTAAGGTTGTTAGGCAGGGAGTTCCACGGCTTGCCAATGGAATTGGCGTAGAGGGCATCCCCGCCTGAGTTTTTAGCTTTAATGGTTAGGATCTGGGTGCTGTTGGATGATTGGAGACTATTGAGGTTAGTGTATGGAGTCAGAATGCTGCACAGTGAGGGAGTTCTATCAGGATGGTTGATTATTTTGTAAGCTTCGGCGAGTTGGCTAAGTTTGAGGAGATTAGGCAGTTCCAACCAGCCAAGTTTCCTCAGGTTAAGACAATGGTGGGTTCGATAAGGGGAACCTGTAATAAATATAGCAATGTGGTTGTAGGCAAGAGAGAGCATGTTAAGTTCACGTTTATTGAGGAAAGAGAGGACCGGGGAAGCATAGAGGAGGGAAGAGAGGAGATGGGTACAGGCAATAGTTAATTTGGTAGTAAGAGTTAAGAAGTTTTTAATTCTGTACATGGATCCTAGTTTTTTGTTAACAGACTTTACTGTTTGGGTAATGTGTATGTCGAATTTGAGCTTATGATCAATAGTAACACCTAGCAATTTGGTACTGGTGACAGGGGTTATGAGGGTCCCATTATTGGATTTAATATGGAAGGTTATGTTGTTAGTGTTTGGGAAATCTTTACCTAGGGGTGAGAAGACGTTGGGGAAGAATAGTAATAATTTCGTTTTAGCTGGGTTGAGTAGGAGTTTCAAGTCAGTGAACCATTTTTCAACTAGTGAAAAACAGTGTTGAGTGATCGTTTGGAGATTCGAGAGGGAGACGTCTGAGCAGATTAGGGTGGAGTCGTCGGCATATTGGATGCAGGTGGATTTAGGGATGACTGATTGAAGGTCATTTATGAAGATGGAAAACAGAAGTGGGCCCAGTATCGAGCCCTGAGGAACACCTATGGTATTAGGGAGCAGTCCTGATATTCTGTTTTGCCACAGGACAGCTTGTTGCCTACCAGTGAGGTAGGCATTGAACCAGTTTAGTGCTGGAGTGTCCAGATGTAGGGTTTCAAGGATGTTAAGAAGGAGCTGATGATTGACCATATCGAATGCTTTTGATAGGTCCAGAAAGAGGGCAGAGGATATGAGTTTGTTATTACGATTGTTATTGATAGAGTCAACAAAGGAAAGGAGGGCAGTAGTTGTACTATGGTGGGGGCGAAAGCCATGCTGGGCATTGGACAAGAGATGATTAAAGGTTAGGTAGTGAAGACGTTGTTTGTGGATGCATCTTTCCATGATTTTCGCTATTGGGGACAGGATTGCTATTGGTCTATAATTTGACATTTCCATGGAGGTACCGCCTTTGTGAAGCGGAATGATATAAGAAGTCTTCCAAATGGAGGGGATGTTCATCTCAGTTATAGTTCTATTGATAAGGATTGATATGGGGTAGGCTATAACATCAGATGCAATTTGTAAGAATTCCGCAGGAAGGTGGTCAGCCGCTAGGGTGGTTGGTTTGAGTTTTTTTAGGAGGGAGCGTATATAGGAGGAAGAGACTGGCTTTAAATTGAAAGGGGTAGGGGTGTCAACATGCAGTTGAGCAGCAGGTGGGGGAGTGGAGGTTAGTTGACTGGCTAGAGTTTGGATAGTCTCAGTGAAGAAGGAGTTAAAGGTGTTGGCTACTTCTTCTTGCCCTTTCTCTATCAATTTCTCGGGGGTTGGGGTGGAAGTTTTACCTGGGTGCAGAAGGTTGTTAAAACCTGCCCAGAATTTCTTTGGGTTGTTCTGGTGTTTTTGCTGGAGGTGGCAGAAGTATTGTTTTTTATCTTGGGTAATAGCAATTTTAGTGGCGTTTCTTAGTTGCTGAAATTTAGAACGATCTTGGGAGGTTTTTGTGGCTCTCCATTTATCCCAGGCTTGGTCACGGAGTTTGATTTTGGATTTAGTTTCTCTAGTTAGCCAAGGTGCTATACGAACTTTGGATCTAATTTGCCTATGTGGGGCATGTGAGTCAAGTATCTTAAGGAATGTGTCATTGAAGTGGGACACACTCTCCTCTAGTGGTAGAGTTTTTAGTATGGTCCAGTTGCAGGATTTCAGGTCGGCAAGAAATAGTTGTGGGACGAATTTTTTTTTGTTTCTGATTAGTCTATATAGGGGAGGGTTAGAAGTTGGGCATTTATGTTTAATGATATAAGTTATTAGGTGGTCGCTGAGGTCACAGGGAAGGGTACCAGTGGTGTAGTTGTTTGAATCCCTATTAGTAAGGATCCAGTCAATAATACTTTCTTTTTGAAGTGAATTGCCTATTCTGGTTGGGGATAGGATATTTTGGGAAAAACCATGTAGGTTAATAGGTTGTGGAGTTGTATGGGTAGAAAAGAGAGACCAGTCAATGTTGACGTCTCCAAGTACTATGGTTTCTTGTGGGTAGTTGGTGGCTAGCCAGCTCAGGGTTTGCTCCAGGTGTTCTGTGTTCTTCCCTGGTGGGATATAGGTTACAATAAGGTTGATGCGTTTTTGAGTGTTTAGGCAGATCTGTAGGGCAATAATTTCTAGGTTAGAGATTATAGGAGGTTGTAATGGATTCTTAAGGATGTTCAGGGTATTTTTAAACATAACTGCTATTCCTCCACCTTTTTTCTTTGCACGATCAGCCCTGAGAATATTATACCCGGGTGGGAGGATCTCTTCATTATTAGTAGTGGGTTTTAGCCATGTTTCGGTTAGACACATAATGTCAGGGGAATGAGTAGCTATGATGGCGTGAAGGTTGTGAACTTTGTTGTTAATGCTTCTTAGGTTCAGATGTAGTATTAGAAGGGAGTCAGTAGATTTTCGGGTTAATTTATAGGGGTTAGAGTTTGGCATAGTGGTGGGACCTGGGTTTGGGTGAATATCTCCGTCAATGTTAATACGATTTTTCAGGTAAACTAAAAATCTTTGTAATTTAAATAGGATTTTGAGGTTAGTTTTGTTATGTGGAGTTTTAGGGTGTTGAAGTGTGGGGTGGACTATTTTGGGGGATACAGTTTTGTCCTGGTAGAGTGAAGGTGGAATATAAATGACATGGAGATTGTATTGGGAGTTGGTGTGGCGCTTAGGGAAGGGGATACCTATAAGAGTTTGGTTTTCATATGTTGTTAGGAAATAAGTGGTGATGAGAAGTATAACTATGAGGGGGGTAATAGTATAAATGAAATTGGCCATACTGGAGATAAGAAAAGGGTAGTGGGTGAGGGAAGAGACTTAGTGTAGGATTTAGTAAAGGGTGTGGGCCTTGAGGTGGGAGGAGTAACGGGGTGTGACAAGGGAGCCCTGGATTTGTTAAGAGGGAAAGTGGGAGGGACTGTTTGTTCCTATAAAAGTAGGGATACTGGGGGTGGTGGGATAAGGGGGCAGGGAGGGGAGCGGAGCGGAGCCCGAGCGAAGCGGAGCGAGGCCTACACAGCCAGGAGATTCGCAGGGTCTTAGAGGTAACAGTAGTTTATAGTAGAACTCAGCACAGAGGAGTTACAAGTACAGGTCTTTATAATAATGCAGGGAAAGAAACAATTTTCCAGGCTTTATAGTATTTAAGTATTCTAGTGACAGTGCCAGGTTCCTGACTAGAGCACTATACTTAGCTATTAATACGATAATAATGCTTTGAGTTTACCCTGTGTTTTAAATAGAGTTTAGGTTGCAGGTTTTGTTTTCTTTTTGAAGGTATGTACTGGTTATAGGATTCTCTGTAGTTAGTGGTCCAGATGGGCGCGATTTCGGGTCTTGGGAACCACGGGAAGTTAGGTAAGAGAGGGGGCTACCTGTGATACAAGGGAGAGAGATAAGAATGTTAGAGTTACTAAGATTGAGATTAGTAGAAGCAGGCTAAGACAGCTTTACTGTTAAGCCACATACAGTCTGGAGATTGTGATTAAAAACAGTATATAAACAGTGTATGTAACAGACAGTATCACAGCAATAGCATTTTGTGAATAATTTACAAATAAGCCCTTTTGCAAGGTATAGACTTGAGTCACTAGACAATTTTAACCAAGTACAATGCAAGGCAACAATCTCTAGTTAGTTTTGCGAGAGGTACAGCACAATGAAAGTGGTTAGGTGAGTTTGAGGGTCACCGACTTTAACACACGTGCACAAGACCAAGTTACGTAGTAGTTATGGGCACAATGACACCTAGTATACATTTAAAAACACATTCAGATAATATAAAATAGCTTCAAATGACTTCATATACATTAAATACACATTCAGATACTGTGTAATAGCTTCAAATGGCTTCAGATCTAGTCGTATGGGCACAGTGACACCAAGTATGCATTAAAACACATTCAGAATACTATAAAATAGCTTCAGATGACTTCGTATACATTAAATACGCATTCAGATATTGTATAATAGCTTCAAATGACTTCAGACCTTAGTCGCTATGTGTTTTGATAAAAAAAGACGCCAAGTGTGCGTCAACAACACGAGCAAGCCTTTGCGTTGGATCATTCACAGCTACAGCTGGGACAATGACACCAAGTATGCATTAAAACACATTAAGATACTATAAAATAGCTTCAGATGACTTCGTATACATTAAATACGCATTCAGATACAGTATAATAGCTTCAAATGACTTCAAACCTTAGTCGCTATGTGTTTTGATAAAAAAGACGCCAAGTGTGCGTCAACAACACGTGCAAGCCTTTGCGTTGGATCATTCACAGCTACAGCTGGCAAGCAGGCATGCCACAGAGAAATCTAGTATCAGGAGTACAAATATAACACAACAGTGCAAAGCAAAACGCTCCAGATCACACCCGAAGTCATTCAATAAAGGTAATTAGTCCATTTAAGAGTTACCTGTAAGCCTGGAGAGGCGACCGGGCAAGAGAGCAGACAGAACAAAATGCAGATCAGTTTAAAATTAGCGGTGAGCCAGCAGGACTATTTGTAAACTTCCTGACATCAGCATACACTACACCGCCAGGAGATTCGCAGGGTCTTAGAGGTAACAGTAGTTTATAGTAGAACTCAGCACAGAGGAGTTACAAGTACAGGTCTTTATAATAATGCAGGGAAAGAAACAATTTTCCAGGCTTTATAGTATTTAAGTATTCTAGTGACAGTGCCAGGTTCCTGACTAGAGCACTATACTTAGCTATTAATACGATAATAATGCTTTGAGTTTACCCTGTGTTTTGAATAGAGTTTAGGTTGCAGGTTTTGTTTTCTTTTTGAAGGTATGTACTGGTTATAGGATTCTCTGTAGTTAGTGGTCCAGATGGGCGCGATTTCGGGTCTTGGGAACCACGGGAAGCTAGGTAAGAGAGGGGGCTACCTGTGATACAAGGGAGAGAGATATGAATGTTAGAGTTACTAAGGTTGAAATTAGTAAGAGCAGGCTAAGACAGCTTTACTGTTAAGCCACATACAGTCTGGAGATTGTGATTAAAAACAGTATATAAACAGTGCATGTTACAGACAGTATCACAGCAATAGCATTTTGTGAGTAATTTACAAATAAGCCCTTTTGCAAGGTTTAGACTTGAGTCACTAGACAATTTTAACCAAGTACAATGCAAGGCAACAATCTCTAGTTAGTTTTGCGAGAGGTACAGCACAATGAAAGTGGTTAGGTGAGTTTGAGGGTCACCGACTTTGTACCAAACACACGTGCACAAGACCAAGTTACGTAGTAGTTATGGGCACAATGACACCTAGTATACATTTAAAAAAAACATTCAGATACTATAAAATAGCTTCAAATGACTTCATATACATTAAATACACATTCAGATACTGTGTAATAGCTTCAAATGGCTTCAGACCTAGTCGTATGGGCACAATGACACCAAGTATGCATTAAAACACATTCAGATACTGTAAAATAGCTTCAGATGACTTCGTATACATTAAATACGCATTCAGATACTGTATAATAGCTTCAAATGACATTAGACCTTAGTCGCTATGTGTTTTGATAAAAAAGACGCCAAGTGTGCGTCAACAACACGAGCAAGCCTTTGCGTTGGATCATTCACAGCTACAGCTGGGACAATGACATCAAGTATGCATTAAAACGCATTCAGATACTATAAAATAGGTTCAGATGACTTCGTAAACATTAAATACGCATTCAGATACTGTATAATAGCTTCAAATGACATTAGACCTTAGTCGCTATGTGTTTTGATAAAAAAGACGCCAAGTGTGCGTCAACAACACGTGCAAGCCTTTGCGTTGGATCATTCACAGCTACAGCTGGCAAGCAGGCACGCCACAGAGAAATCATGTATCAGGAGTACAAAAATAACACAACAGTGCAAAGCACAACGCTCCAGATCACACCAGTAGTCATTCAATAAAGGTAATTAGTCCATTTAAGAGTTACCTGTAAGCCTGGAGAGGCGACCGGGCAAGAGAAGAGACAGAACAAAATGCAGTTCAGTTTAAAATTAGCGGTGAGCCAGCAGGACTATTTGTAAACTTCCTGACGTCAGCATACACTACACCGCCAGGAGATTCGCAGGGTCTTAGAGGTAACAGTAGTTAATAGTAGAACTCAGTACAGAGGAGTTACAAGTACAGGTCTTTATAATAATGCAGGGAAAGAAACAATTTTCCAGGCTTTATAGTATTTAAGTATTCTAGTGACAGTGCCAGGTTCCTGACTAGAACACTATACTTCGCTATTAATACGATGATAATGCTTTGAGTTTACCCTGTGTTTTAAATAGAGTTTAGGTTGCAGGTTTTGTTTTCATTTTGAAGGTATGTACTGGTTATAGGATTCTCTGTAGTTAGTGGTCCAGATGGGCGCGATTTCGGGTCTTGGGAACCACGGGAAGCTAGGTAAGAGAGGGGGCTACCCTGTGTTTTAAATAGAGTTTAGGTTGCAGGTTTTGTTTTCGTTTTGAAGGTATGTACTGGTTATAGGATTCTCTGTAGTTAGTGGTCCAGATGGGCGCGATTTCGGGTCTTGGGAACCACGGGAAGCTAGGTAAGAGAGGGGGCTACCTGTAAGCCTGGAGAGGCGACCGGGCAAGAGAAGAGACAGAACAAAATGCAGTTCAGATTCTCAGAAGGCTTAAAAGGCTTATCCTATAGTATTTACCCTGACACTGTGGAGCTATAGTTACAGTAAAATTTGCACTAAAATTTGTCAGCTTTTATTAGCTATTTTTTAGGTTAGGGTAGGGAGTATTATTGGGGACTGGCTATAAACATAGCTGGGTGTTAGTTCATAACTTCCTAACATACTTTAATTAAGATTCAGGGGTGGATTTTGAAAATGGTACTGCATCATGCTAAGTGAATTTAAGTAATGACTGGCCAGGTGCAAGGTTTGTGTGACTCAGACAATTATGCTGTGTGCTGTGGGCAGGGCAAACATCATGGCTGTTCTTGTCATATGCTAACGGGTGAATAACGGCATGGTATCTGCAGCCTGCTCATTCTTTAGCTGCTCTTGGTTCTACCTTCTGATTGCAATCTCTTTTCATCCCTTTCCTATACTTTTATTTCCACCCTTTAATCTGGTCAAAAATAAGTCAACACACATCAAACATGCCTTTATGTGGCTTCCACATCAGTTATCTTTTGTGATTTTACTGCAAACGACAGTTTGTGACGAGCAGTGACACTGACCATGTACAACTGTGGAGCACCATCTCTGCTCATCCTATAATAAGGAGACAGGCTGCCATGTTTCATACCTCCAGCTATTAATTGCAATCATTATTACAATAATTACAATCATTACTACAATCACTATAGATAGGCCTTGGCCAGCATCATTTGCGCACATGAGCTGAGTGACATTGTATGTCATTTAACACATACAACAAAGGGTACAACTGTCAAGATTTGAGGACTTCCACGTTCAAAGTATTACACTTCCAGTTATGACTGTGAATAATGGAATAAACATCAAAGGTGGTGCCCTGTGAAGTCATTGTTAAATCTCTTATGCTTTTATTCTTCAAGCGAGTGACACCCCACTGGTGAGTGTTTCTCTGAAGTTATGCATTTTACTGGTCCTGCAACTCAACCTGTAAATTAAGTGCTTTGCACATTAGAAGTAATAATAGCTTTCAGTTCAAGCCCCATGACAGGTGCATATATACACATCATTGTTAAAGTAAGGTAGCTGTTTATGTATAGTACAGGATAAGTGTCCAGTGGTGCCCCCAGCTTTCATACTCCTCTCTTAAAAATGGAACAACTTTGCAGTGTGTACCTGCAATGTAGTAGATTGTGTATTAAACTAGATGTTATATCAGCTGTATTAAGCAACAGTCAAAGACAGGAATACACTACTTATAGGTTCATAAGTTCATAGGTTGGTACTAGGCTATCGGCCCTAGGGCCAATGCAAGCCTAGCCATAACAATTCCATGGCTATTTCTTCCCACACTATTTACTTCCCTGGACCCCTGTCTAGCAGGGTGACTGATGTGATCCCTGGGGTGAATTTCCTTTCTCCCATCCAGTCATCAAGGTCCCTTTTAAAGAGGGCCAAAGAGGTACTCTGCTTGACATGTATGGGCAGTCTATTCCAGAGTCTGGGGAGTCTCTGGGTCAGGAACCTAT
The DNA here is from genome assembly GCF_019279795.1 of Protopterus annectens. Lineage (NCBI taxonomy): Eukaryota > Metazoa > Chordata > Ceratodontiformes > Protopteridae > Protopterus > Protopterus annectens. Next base: position 1,074,138,071 of record NC_056726.1, on the reverse strand, counting down.
CCCTCCAGCATGTTTTGTTTATTGTGATGACAAGGTTTATGTCCCTGGAGGGTGTGGCTCTGAGGGACTGGGATTTCTTTTCGTGTAGCATATCCAACAGCTCTGGGTTTGACATGGCCTTGTATGTTAAGCAGAGATCACCTCTGAGTAGACGATATGCGACAGAGTATAGCTGACGTTTTTTAAGTTGGTCAGAATAGGGCATCTGCTTTAGGCCTGTGATTCCTTTAGTGAGGTATTTCTGTGGCCTTTCCAGTTGTTGCAGATATCCTGAGAGATACATACCAAATGGGGTGTTGTATTCTATAATGGGTCTAATGAGGGATGAGTACAGTTGGACAATGACCTACTTTTTTCTGGATGAGAAGCCCTTAGTGATGAGTTGTGCTACATTGAAGGACTTCCTGACTGTTGTGGTGATGTGTTTATCGAAGGTGAGACCACTGTCCACCTGTGTCCCTAAGTCTCTTATCACACTTTCGGTGTTTAGTGTACTGCCACTTATGTGGCATTTCACAGGTACATGTTTTTTTCCCAAAGGGGATAACTATACATTTCTTGGCATTGAGCTTGAGTCCATGGCTCTGGCACCAAGCATCTGTTTCTGTAAGGCCCTTTTGTAGAATATCCACATAATTTGGGGATTCATTAATGGCTCCCAGTTTACAGTCATCTGTGAACTTTGTTAGCCAGGGTCCCTTAGTGTTGGCCTGTACTTCAGAGAAGAACTTGCTGCAATATACAGGGAACAGCAGAAAATTGGATTCCTACAGCTTCTGCCTGTTAATATTGTCAAACAAATAACAGCAGTGTGTTTTTTTGTAATTATGTAATTAGCAGTACATATCTAGTTATGCTTAGTTGCGGAAGCAGCTGTTTTATGCTTTGGTGATAGTAGGGTGGGCTCTTTTCAGCCCTTATAAAGACAGTTGAGAAGTTTGCAGGTGAAAACATTTGAAGACATAAAGAAAAGGCAGAGAAGGGGTGACAGTTACACAGTATTTACAACACTTACAGAAGAAGGTAATACATAGCAATAGCTCAGGGGTATAAGACAGAAGAAAAGCAGACATTAAGGGGGAAAAAAGGCAGTAAGTGACTTAGTAATTACTTCCAGAAAAGTCAAAAATAATAATAAAACACATATCTATAGTAATATTGAGCAATTCTCTTTAAACATTTAGACAGTTTAAGTACCTACAGGAACTGGCTACATAGAAATGAAGTATTACAAGACAACTTTGATGCATAATGGTGATAACTTGAAATAATAGCTTGTTACAGCAGAAATCTAGTCTGAGTGTCAGATTGTTACAGAAGTATACTATGTGACCACTTCTAGCAAGTTCAGCAAACTAGGCACTTAATCTTATCAAACGGGTTAATAAATTGTTCTATACAGAAAAATAAATAATTGCTCGTGCAAAAATATTTCATTGAAACCTCCAGTTTCAGGATATTCTTTTTATTAAATTGCAGAGTTAGTAATGATGTACATATGGTTATTAAAAAAGAAATAGTTCAGCATATAGTTTTATTCTTTAGGAATAAATTAGCAGGTGAACTTGTATCTGTAGCTCAGTGAAGCAGATGGTAGACTTGGCATCTACAAAAGTAGAGCCCTTTATCCAGTGCTGTAGCACTTTCAATGATATATCGAGTCTCAATGAAGGATCTTGAAGGATACGATAATAATTCATTGTTTTTATAAAATTCACAATGTCTTAATGTGTATCTGCTGTGGCACTTGATAGTCACTTTACTGCCAATGCGAGCCACCCCTTGAGGTATCACACTATTATCCTAGGACCCCTCCAGTTAAGTATATACTTGTCAGAGATACAGGCAAGCACAGGAGGACTATGGCTGATCAAGTTCGCAGACGACTGCAAACTAGGAGCTATAATTGATTCTCTGGCTGATACAGACACCCTCAAGAAGGGTCTCACTGAGATGGATACCTGGTGTCAAAATTATGGCCTCAAGCTAAATACCAAAAAGTGCATAGTCGACCCCTTTGGAAAAAACAAAGTACTTGTGAACTACCACATAGGTAGCAGTGCCCTAAATACAGAAAATGTAATAAGGGATCTGGGGACCCAAGTAGGTAGTAATCTCTCCTTTGATAATCATATTGCCAAGGTGGTTATAAAATCCTTCTATGTGGCCCACATAATCACAAAAGGGTTCACATCAAGAACAAAAGAGATTATTGTGCCTCTCTAATCATCACTCATTAGACCCATCATAGAATGCAATGCCCCATTTGGGATGTACCTTACAAGACACCTGCAACAGCTGGAAAGACCACAAAAGTACCTCACCAAGTGGATTACTGGCCCCAAACAGATGCCCTATGCAGCCCGACTCAAGAAACTCCAGCTGTACTTGGTTGCATACCACTTACTCAGAGGTGATCTCTGCCTGACATACAAGGCCATGTCCAACCCTGAATTGATGGACATGCTCCACCTAAAAAAAAACAAATCCCGGAGAGCCACACACTCTGGAGATATAAACCTCACCACAATGATAAATAGAACCTGCTGGAGGGATAGATTCTTGTCCCAGAGACTCCCCATGCTTTGGAACAGGATTCCAATATACATCAGGCAAAGCCACTCACTAACATTCTTCAAGAGAAACCTTTGCGGGTGGATGGGAGACAGAACATTTACCCCAGGGATCACTGCAGTGACTCTGCTGGACAGAGGTGCAGGGAACTAATGGCTCTACTGGACAGAGGCACAGGGAACTAATCTAAGGGGGTGGCAAAAGCCAACACATTCTGGCTAGGCTTATAAATGACCTTGGGCAGATAGCATAGTACTTACCTATGAGCCTATGAACTTATGTGGGGCTTCTATAGATATCCTACATGGTAAACAAACAAACCAAATAATTTTACCTTAGGAAAACAATAGCAGCTAAAAAGGAAAGATGATCAGTTCTCATTCCAGAGTAATTTATTGCAGCCTAGTATATGTCAAATTTCCACAATGAATCTCCAAAAGCAGACATTCATAAAAAATAAACATTTTCTTCAAACCTTGTTGACCTGGTAAGTCCCACTAGACTAGTCGCCTCTTTTCAGGGCAGACATGAGGTGGTATTGATACTACTAGGGGAAATGTGATCAAGGCTTCGAGGAATTTCACCTAGTCTTTTCAATAAGTGCCATTCGATCTTTTACATCCACCTAAGCTACCACTAACTCAGGCAGATGGGGCCTAGTTTAACATCTCAGCTGTGCCACTGACACAGTTACTCTAATGGTTTCTTCCCACTGAAAGGATGGCTACAATACATAGAGAATTGTAGCTTCAGTAGTTTGATACGTTTTTGTGGTGAGAATAATTTTTTTATTATCACTGGAAAGATTCCAAGTCAGAGTAATGCAGAAATGGAGCAACGTCTTACTCCTACCACAGGTGCAAAGATTTCACACATCTTATGATGTCTGCTGAAACAGCAGCATTATGCAGATAACTAAGATTTCTGCATAGTGTAGTAGTTCAGAACATGGCATTTCATCATATTTCTCTTATTCAAACAAAAGTAATTTCTAAGTGCTGCTTGTAAGATCCAGCTGCAAAGTAGTCATGTTCAAAGTCATCATCCCCCCAACCCCCTCCCCCCCAGCTAGGATCAAACAAAAAAACTTCTCCAAAGCTGATTACATCATCCTGTGGCATAGTATAAACAGCTTCCCAGCCTCCTAGCACCAGTATCCAAAACTATACCAAATTACTATACAACCATTTATATAGTTGCATGGAATCAGGAATACTTGACAGGACTAAATCATCCTCCGCAAGGAAGCGTAAACCTGTCTGGTGGACACCTGCAATAAATAAACTCTATAACAAAAGAAACAAATTGCTGTCCATGACCAAGAAGGAGCAGATGCCCAATTGGAAGCAATATCTTCTTAGCCTAAACAAGCAAATAAGAGGACTACTGAAATCCTCCAAAGCAAACTTTGAGTCCAAATTGGCCACATCTACTAGAGACAATCATAAGGCCTTCTTCACATATGTCCGTAATCTCAAAGGTAGCACCCAGATCTGGTGGTCAAGGACACCACATATACAAATGCCATAGATATAGCAAACTTACTGGCTGACAGATTCAGTGAAAGTTTCACCCTCTGTCCCCCCATCAGTAAATAAGGACATACTCAGTACCTGCCCCCTTCCCCTTATATCTAGGGATCTGGTCATCACTGCTCTCTCAAAGGCAAAATTACAGCCTCCATAGGACCTGATAATATCCCAGGCTGCATCTTACATGAACTCAGGCAGGATCCTGCAGCACCATTAGCTGCCCTATTCAACCAAAGCCTGAGTACTGGCTTTGTTCCAGCTGAGTGGAGGACAACCACTGTCATCCCTCTACACAAAGGTGGAGCATCCACCGATCTGGGAAATCATAGACCCATCAGCCTAACTAGCCTGATCTGCAAGGCCATGGAATGGATTATCATGGATGTCATTAAAAAGGACATTGGCAACCTCCAAACACTCGATCCCACACAGTTTGGCTTTGTGAAGGGGAGGTCATGTCTGTTAAATTTGGTTGACTTTTTTGAGACAGTCACCAAAGCCATGGACGAGGGGAAGACAGTGCACACCACCTACCTTGACCTGGCCAAAGCCTTTGACACTATTCCCCACTCGGGCATAATAGATAAACTCTCTCAACTAAGCATCAATCTGTATGTTACCAGATGGGTGGCTAACTGGCTCATTCATAGAACCCACCTAGTCAAAGTAGGGGAAGTCAACTCAAGCTGTAGACCAGTAACAAACAGTGTACCCCAGTGTTGGGTCTTGGGGCCTCTGTTATTTGGGATATACTTTTCTGAGGTGCACACCAAAACCAGTGGGCTATGGCTGATCAAGTCTGCAGACAACTGCAAGCTGGGGTCTGTGATCAATTCCACTAGTGACGTGGACATCTTCCAAGAGGGTCTCACCCAAACAAATGACTGGTGCCAGAAACATGGCCTCACGTTGAATTAAAAAAAATGCATCATCATACCTCTTTGGGCAAAGTTATATCTTCACAAATTATCACATCAGTAACAATTTCCTAAGCACACAGTCAGTTGTGAGGGGTTTGGGTACCCAGATTGATAGAAACCTGACTTTTTACCACCATGTTGCTTCCATTGTATGGAAAGTTTTCTTCATGGCCCACCTCGTACAAAAAGGTAACTCTTCCAGGGACAAGGAGGTCATAATATTTATTTTATTTATTTATTTTACGTTTGTTGACTGGGCTAGTCCAACAGGATACATGTCCATTTCAGTAGAGGCCCGGGGAGAAAAGCTCCACTAACAGTTACTAGACATATAGATACAATATGTATTTAAGGCAAGGCAATACAAGTTATTTATATGATAGGTAAACATCAGTAAATCAAACAAAAGTTTACAAGACAAATGGAGAAATAATAGAAACAAGAGGTATAGACAAATACATACAATTCAATAGAGAGTATGCGAGAAAAGGACAAACTACTATAGTACCTTCTATGATACTCTATCTAGTACATAACTTTATTACCTGATAGCAAAATACATTCGTTCAGAGGTTAGTAGGATGGAGTGCATAGCAAATGCAGTAGTGAGATAAGTTAGACAAAGTATGAAGGATGAAGTGATTAATCTGGGTTAGTGCATGGACATAGCCAGTTAATTTTAAAGTAATCTTTGAATTGCTTCTTGAAGAGTGGTGTAGAGGACAGAGATGAGAGTTCTTTTGGGAGAAGGTTCCAGGTTTTCCCCATGAGTTGTAAAACAGAGAGTCCCCAGCTTTATTGTGGGACTTATGTAAAGATACTTGCAATTTCTTTGCTGAGCGTAGGGTAGATAGATTTATGTAGGGGGTAACCAGGCTAGTAAGTATAGGTGTGTTACTAAGCTGATAAAAGACAAGCTGATTATGGAATTCCAGCCAGCCCAGTTGTTTTAGATTATGACAATGGTGGGTTCTAAATGGGGAACTTGTGGCAAATATGGCAATGTTGTTGTATGAGTTTGTAAGTTTGTTGAGGTTACTTTTGGAAAGATTGGTATAAATTGGAGAGGCATAAAGGAGGGTAGAGATAAGATGGGTGTGGACAATAGTAGTTCTAGCTGTAGGAGTAAGGAAGGATTTAATCCTATAAAATGAGCCTAGCTTTCTGTTCACTGATTTTATTCTGTTGTTTATGTGTGCGTCAAAGGTGAGGTTATTATCAATTGTTACTCCTAAGAGTTTTATTGTTGGTCAGGTCATATAGCAGTACCATTACTGGTTCATAGGTTCATAGCTTCATACTAGGCTATCTGCCCTAGGGCATTTATAAGCCTAGTCAGAATGTGTTTGGCTTTTGCCACCCATTTTGCCCTTTTTCGAGGTTAGTATACTGTGCCTCTGTCTAACAGTGACACAGAAGTGATACCCGGGGTAAACCTACGATCTCCCATCCACTCATCAAGATTCCTCTTGAAGAGAGTCAATGAGGGACTCTGCCTAACCTGGACTGGGATTTTATTCCAGAGTGAAGTGAGCCTCTGGGTTATGAATCTGTCCCTCCAGCATGTCCTATTTATTTCAGTGCTGAGGTTCAAGTCTCTCGAGCGTGTAGCTCGAAGGGATTTGGATTTTCTGAGGTGCAGCATGTCCATTAATTCCGGGTTGGACATGGCTTTATACGTCAGGCACAGATCACCTCTGAACAGGTGGTATGCCACTGAGTAGAACTGGAGTTTCTTTGACCGGGCAGCATATGGCATCTGTTTGAGCCCTTTGATCCTCTTGGTGAGGTACTTTTGGGGTCTTTTCAGTTGCTGCAGGTGTCTGGTAAGGTACATCCCAAAAGGGGCATTGTACTCAATTATGGACCTGATGAGGGATGAGTAAAGAGGCATGATGACCTCCCCTGATCTAGGTGTGAATCCCTTCATGATTAGGTGGGCTATATAAAATGTTTTTCTAACCACTTTGGCCACGTGGTTGTCAAATGAAAGATTGCTATCAACTTGGGTCCCCAGGTCCCTAATTACTTCTTCTGTACTTAATGGATTAGCACCTATGTGGTAATTTGTGGGCACTTTGTTTTTGCCAAAGGGGATAACTATACACTTTTTGGCATTTAGCTTGAGGCCATGGCTCTGGCACCAGTTGTCTGTTTCTATGAGGCCCTTTTGGAGGATGCTTGTGTCAGTTGGAGAGTCGATTATGGCACCCAGTTTGCAGTCATCTGCGAACTTGGTAAGCCACAGTCCTTCCGTGTTGGCCTATACCTCTGAGAAATATATACCGAACAAGAGAGGTCCCAGGACTGAGCCTTGTGGGACACCACTTGTAACTGGTTTGGAGTCTGACATGGCTCCAGCAATTCTAACCATGTGGGTTCTGTCCTTGAGCCAGTTTGCAATCCATCTAGTGACATAGGGGGTTATATTTAAGCTGGTGAGCTTATCTATAATGCCCGAGTGGGGTATTGTATCGAAGGCTTTTGCGAGGTCCAGGTAGGCTGTGTGGACCACCTTCCCTCGTCAATGGCCTTGGTGACTGTTTCAAAGAAATCAACCAGGTTTAAGAGACAGGATCTGCCCTTAACAAAGCCAAACTGGGTAGGATCCAGTGTCTGTAGGTCACCAATATCTTTATTTATGAGGTCCATGATGATCCTTTCCATAGCTTTGCAGACCAAGCTAGTCAGGCTTATGGGGCGATAGTTTCCAGGATCCATTGAGGCACCACCTTTATGGAGAGGGACCACTGTTGCTGTACGCCACTCTTTGGGCACATATCCTGTAGTAAGGCTGAGACTGAACAGTAGTTTTATGTTTGGGTTTAGCTCTTCTTGTAGTCCATGTAGGACACAGCCCGGGACACCGTCTGCATCCTACAGGATAACACTATGAAGTCTATTTTTGTTGACATTTTTGTAGGGTTAAAGAGCACTAATTTGTTTTTTGTTTTTTTTTGGCTTCAGAAGTAGGCAGCGATGTAGGAACCACTTTTCCACAATGTTCAGTACCTTTTGGGTGAGGGATTGGAGTTCAGTTAAGGAATTAGTGGAGCATATTAATGTTGAATGATCTGCATATTGTATGCAGGTAGCTTGAGAAATATTTAAGTTGAGGTCATTAATGAAAATTGAGAATAGGAGGAGGCCCAAAATAGAGCCTTGAGGGACACCTAGGGAGACAGGAAGATTTGTGGAAAGTGTGTTATCCCATAGCACAGCTTGCTGGCAGTTCTCCAGGTAGGAATAGATCCATTTTAGTGCTAATGAATCAAGAGAAAGAGATTTAAGTACATTAATAAGAAGCTGATGGTTAACCACATCAGAAGCTTTTGAGAGGCCAATGAGAAGATCAGACGACAGAGTGTTGTTATTACGATTTGTGTTGATGCAGTTAGAAAAGGATAAAAGGGCAGAGATGATACTATGGAATGGCCGAAATCCATACTGACAGGAAGCTAGTAAGTTATTTTGGAGAAGGTGGTTGAGTAGTTGTCAGTGGATACATTTTTCCATTATTTTTGCTAAGGAAGAGAGTAAAGCAATTGTTCGAAAGTTGGAAAGGTCAGTGGTGTTCCCACCCTTATGTAAAGGGATGATATTGGAGATTTTCCAGATAGATGGGATAGTTCCTTCAGGAATTGTTCTATTTATTAGGACAGAAATGGGATAGGCTATAACTTTGGCTGCTTTTTGCAGGTATTCGGCTGTTAGGAGGTCTGCTGAAGGGGTGCATGGCTTTAGTTTTTAGGAGAAGCGTGCAAATGAGGGATGTAGGGACTGGTTGTAGGTGGAATGATGGTAGTAAGCTAGATGAGGTGGATGACATACATGAAACTTAGAAGGAATGCAGTGAACAAAAAACTTGTAAACGGAGAATCACCACACACTTCAAAGGAATAACCTCAATAAGGTCCAAGACGCTGTTTAATGTCCAAGCACAAATACAAATTCCAACAACACTTTAACGCTGACACACTGCAAAAACACGTTTTCGTCGTATTACTTCCTCAGAAATGCAAACAAATGCTTGTGATCAACAGCTGTTTATATATACACACCCATTAAATTTAATCATCTAATCAGCTTAATTAACCAATAAACCTGCAGACTTAGAGGTATTCACAAGTAGGTATTAAACCTTCTATTCCTCATAGGAATCGACAGACTATGAAATGTTTTTGTAGTAATACTATACATATATAAGTCATGACTACACATTCAATGACATCAACAATTTAAAAAATTCAAAATATAAAAACTCCTTTCAGGACTTCATTAAAACTTGTTAAAAAGCTAAAACCATATATATTGTATACAAAAAATCCATAGAACATGTACTATAGCACCATCTTGTGGACAAAATAAATAGTTCCAATAAAAATAAAAATAAACTACAAAAGTTTTATCTAATATCATAACTACAGAGGTGTTGTGGTTAAAGTTGTTTAACTAAAACTCATAATTAAATATAATTACCTGAGTTACTTTAATGTAATGTATCTATATTCAAAAATGTGACCCCAAAACTTGAAGTAATAAGTAGAACATAGAGTAAAGTGTGGTGGGTGAATAAACCCACTATAACTTAGCAGATCTCATTTTCAGTACTGGCCCTAGAGAAATCATATCATTAAGTCCCGGTATTCTATTGGCTTTCAAAGTGAGTTGCCAGTACAATTCTCTATATTCGACTAAGGTCTCCCACATACCACCCCTAGGATCTGGTGGTACTACTTCTAATACAAAAAATGAAAAACTACTTTGTTTACAATTCAAGCCGTGTTTGTATAGTGCATTTGTCTCCTTCTTGTTTTTAATCTCATATATATGTTCATAAATTCTTTGTTTTAGTTGTCTTTCACTTTTACCAACATAGAATGATGGACATGCCCTACATGTAGCTAAGTAAACTATTCCTTTGGTGCTGCAATTGGCATAAGTATTTAAAAATATAGTTTTGTCTCTAGTCTCCAAATAGAATGTATTGCCAGTTGTGAGGTAGGTGCAATATTTACATCTCCCACATTTATATAAACCAGTCTTTCCTCTAGTAGATTTCAATTGCTGCCCCTTATTAAAACCACTCTCAAGAAAATTTTTGATAGTTTTCCCTTTTCTGTAAGTATGAACAAGGGGGTCATCAAAGGTGTGTTTCAAGTCAGAAAACTTAGAAAACTTGAGCCATTCTCTATTCATAACCCTCCTAACTGTGCCCGATTGTCCGTCATAAGTTGTCACAAAACCTGAATTAAAATTTCTTGTATCCTTTTTGTTCCTGGATTCATTGTTTAAATCTGTATTTGTTTTCCCAAGTATAGGTGCAAACCTACCACTTCTTTCATCAGTGACCAACTTAGATGTTGCATCAATCAAGTCAGCTGGATAGCCCCTATTCAAGAAAAACCTTTTCAGTAATGCAACCTCACTATTGTACATTTCGTCATCAGAAGTCATCCTACACACCCTAACAAATTGACCTTTTAATACACTTTTCTTCTGATGTAAAGGGTGAGAACTGGTAAAGTGCAAATAGGAGTTTGAAAAGGTGTCCTTTCTATAAATTTTTGATACAAAATGGCCATTAATTTTCTTTATGTTTACATCCAGATAGAAGAGCTCAGTGTTGTCAAATTTATTAGTAAAATCCAGAAAACTAGTTGTCTGCCTCAAAAATCCAGTAAATTCTTCAAATTGAATTTCGTTTCCTAACCATAAAAGCAAAGGTCATCCAAGAATCTCCCATACAAAGACCATAGACTATTGTATGGGATTCAATTAGATATCTGGTTTCCCAATAAGCCATTACTATATTGGCAAAGTAGGGGCACAGTGTGCACCCATGGCAACTCCTTTTCTTGTTTAAAGTATTCTCCTGGAAAAAATAAAGTTATTTTTAACACAAGTTCCATTAATACCAAAATAGTTGAAACTCATTGTGAGTTATTTCTTTGTAATCGGTCAACATCTCTTCAAACCACTCCATACCTAACTCGTGAGGTATGCTAAAATAAATCAACAACATCCAGCGTGCCAAAAGAAATACTTTCTTTGTATAGTTTTGGTTGTAGTCTTCTAAGGAAATCCCATGAGTCCTGAAAAATATTCACATTATTTAATACAAGCCCTTTTGTTTTGGTATCCACAAATTTTGCCAATGGTGCTGTAACAGAACCTTCGGCTGATACAATAACTCTTAAAGGAGGGTCACAGAGGTCCTTATGCACTTTGGGGATACCAAATATGGAAGGAACTTTGGGTTTTTCCACATGTAGAAACTTATAAGTTTTGATATCTATGAGACATTCTAGTAATAAATCATTCAAAGTTGTCTGGATGTTCCTGTAAGATATGTTGATTTCATTTTTCATTTTTAGAAATCCTAGAATATTCCATTATTCACCCACCACACTTTACTCTATGTTCTACTTATTCTTCTACTTATTACTTCAAGTTTTGGGGTCACATTTTTGAATATAGATACATTACATTAAAGTAACTCAGGTTATTACATTTAATTATGAGTTTTAGTTAAACAACTCTAACCACAATACCTCTGTAGTTATGATATTTGACAAACTTTTGCAGTTTATTTTTATTTTTATTGGAACTATTTATTTTGTCCACAAGATGGTGCTATAGTACACATTTTATTGATTTTTTGTACACAATATATATGTTCTTAGCTTTTTAACAAGTTTTAATGAAGTCTTGATAGGAGTTTTTACATTTTGAATTTTTAAATTGTTGATGTCATTGAATGTGTAGTCATGACTTGTATGTATGTATAGTATTACTACAAAAACATTTCATAGTCTGTTGTTTCCTATGAGGAACAAAAAGTTTTAATACCTACTTGTGAATACCTCTAAGCCTGCAGGTTTATTGGTTAATCAAGCTGATTAGATGATTAAATTTAATGGGTGTGTATATAAAAACAGCTGTTGATCACAAGCATGTGTTTGCATTTCTGAGGAAATGTCTGACAACGTGTTTTTGCAGTGTGTCAGCGTTAAAGTGTTGTTGGAATTTGTATTTGTGCTTGGACATTAAACAGCGTCTTGGACCTTATTGAGGTTATTCCTTCGAAGTGTGTGGTGATTCTCCGTTTGGATGACATGCATGGTTTAATAGGGGATAGAGAGTTTGCTAGTGATTGGATAGCTTCAGTAAAGAAGGTATTAAAGGCATTGGCAATATGCTTTGGATTGTTATTGGTGGCATCTAATGGGGTTGGTGTTTTGGTGTGACCTGGGTGTAGGAGGTTGTTTATGCCTGACCAGAAATTTTGTGGTTTATGTTTGTGGGTCTGCTGGAGCTGAAAGTAGAAGTTTTTTTTTTTTTTTTTTAGTCAGTCATTATAGATCTTTTAGCATCATTTCTCTATTGTTTAAATTCTAGATGATCTGTTGGGCTTTTAGAAGCTCTCCATTTGGCCCAGATTTTGTTTCTTTATGAGATTTTCAATCTGGTTTCATTAGTAAGCCATGGAGCAGCTTTAATCCTAATTCTGCATAAGGAGGCATGATAGTCTAGAATGTGTAAGAATTTACTGTTAAAGTATGAAACTGCCTCCTCTAGCTGGAGGTGATGCAGTGCTGACCAGTCACAAGCTTTAAGTTCAGCCTGGAAGCATTCAAGACTAAAATTGTTATTGGATCGAGTAGTCCTAAAGAAATTAGATTTGGGGATGCTGAGTCTTTGTCTGATGACATAGGTTAGTGAATGGTCACTGAGGTCATCAGGAAGAGTGCCTGTTTTATACATAGAGGAGTGATTGTTAACTAGGATCCGGTCTAGGGTGCTTTCTTTGTTGTTGGGTTTATTGATTCTAGTAGTGCAGGTAATGATTTGTGAGAAATGGTAAAGGTTAATACAGGTAGTAGGCTTGGGTGAAGTACAAGTAGTCCAGTCTATGTTAAAGTCACCCAGCACTATTCTTTCTTGAGGTAGGTAAGTGGAGAGGCAGCTAAGTAAATTTTCAAGAGTATTAATGTTGTTTCCTGGATGTAGGAGCAAATTAAATAGATGGATTTATAGGTGTTTGTTTGAAGTTTAGCAGAAAGGATTTCAGCATTAGTGTCAGTAAGGTGTTGCACATTGAAAGAAGTGATGTGTAGCCATGACTTATAAAGAATGGCTACTCCTCCACCTGTTTTGGTTTTACGGTCTAGTCTTAATATATTGTATACAAGCGGAGTGATTTCATTGTCCTTTGTAGATGGGTTTAAGCCATGTTTCAGTAAGACATAGGATGTCAAAGGAATGGACATTTAAGAGAGCATGCAGATGGGGTATTTTATTGTTAATACAACGAATAGTAAGATGAGCTATAAGGAGAGAGTCAGATGCTTTATCTGGGTTGAAAGAGGTGGATGGAATGAGTGTTTGGGGATTGGAGCTATCTTTATCGTAGGGACCAGGGTTGGGGTGAATGTCTCCATCTAATAGGAGATAATGTTTCGGTCTACGTGTGAACTATAAAGTTTTAGAGTAGATGTTTAGGGATTTATTGCATTTGGGATAAGTAATGTGGTCCCATAAATGCAGTGCACAATAAATTATTATTAACAAGCAACTCCAGTTAATATGTACATTCAAACAATATGGCACTAAAGATTATGTTTCAAAATTAATTTACATTCTATTTAAATATTCACATGTATCTCCTCTACTTGGTGCATGAATAGTGCCAATACTTATGTATTTTAAACTTTCTAAATCACCTCCATGAACACCGCCATAAAACTATTTGTAAATATTATTGAATGTTTTGCACTACTAACACCTGTACTGTTTTATTAATACAATTACTTCTGTATTTTCTAATAACTTGTATGTATTATGTTTTTTACTATATTTTTTTATTATCTATAATGTAACTTGGAGCTTTTCTCCCCAGAAGTCCATTGAAAACGGGCCCCTCCAGGCCCAATGGATCATCCTGGCAAACAAACTGCAAATAAAAATAAAAATAAAATAAATAAATAAATAAATAAACATATTTAAAGTACTCTAGCACAAGTACTAGAGAGGAGCACATTTATAATATCTCCAAAAAAGTTTCACATATGTAGCATATTCTGTATAGTATGGTGAAAGTTATATTACTGTTTGCATCACTATATTATCACTATTCTATTTTTGTTGGTAGCAATCGGCCATGTCTTCTTATTTTAGCATGCGTATTATAACATTCACTAGCTGCTAAGTCTTTATGTTATTTTTCTTATGTAAAACTGTACTCTTCTCTCTCAGTATTCTACTTCCCTTAACGCCTCTACTAAGAACTCTCTGCCAGTCTTTATGCTATTTGTAAATTTCCCTTAACTGTTTCTCTCTCTTTCTTCATAGAGTGCAAATAGTCATCTTTCATTCACCCCTGCAAGCTTCCCAGTATGCCATTCAAATCGCAACTGCCACATATCATAGCATTGCTCCCTGCTTAATTTTTTCCAGTACGTGTATGTGTCTTTTTATTTTAAATGTACTAAAACAACTTTGACTTTGCAACCCTTGGTCACCCTCAGCACAATATCAGCATTCCTGCACATTGTTTTAACCTTCCTACCTTACCATTAGTTCCTCCTTTCCATGCCTATCTCCCGTCCTGCCAATTCTTCCCTTGAACTGTTTGCTATGATAACACATTTAGTGTGCGTCCATCTGCTTTATCTTACATCCTGCTAAACTTCACTTCGACTGTTTTGTTATAGTACCCTCACTTAGTGTGCTCTTATCTGCTGTATCTTTCTTCTTTCCTCTTGCCCCCTTCTTAAGCCTTATTGTCTTCCTCCTTAGTTTGTCGTTGGCCCCCCTCTCTCTTAAACTTTACATCTGGTAGCAATCTGTTCATATATTCTGAATGGATAACATTGTCAGCTAGCCGAAGGTATATACTGATTGTTTGTTTTATTTGGTTTGGCAGTTTGTTTTTTCTGCTTTGGTCCAACCCACTGTGTTCACCCTCACTCCGCTTGGGCTCACTCTATTCCCCTACCCTACATCATTCCCACCCACCCCCTATTTTATTACATTTATATTCTTCTAACCACTCCCCCATCACATCATCCACTATCTTTTCCATCACTTCCTCTACATCCCTTCCTTCAGTTATTTTCCTACCACTAACTGTCCTTATGGCAGTGTAGAACATGTATCTCTCTCCTCATCACACATTACTCTTGCTTCCTATTACCTCACTCCTTCTACTCCTAACACATGCCACAGCGATAAATCTGCAAGCTCTACCTCTCAAAACAAACTTTATAACTTGTTTAACATACCCCCACATAACTCTACTCAGATATCTGTTCAAGCCTATATCATATAAATCCTATTCTCTGCCAAAATTTACACTCGCCCTGCATACTTCACCATTCAATATGCACATAACACTCACAACTACATTCCGCGCAACTTATTCTGTATACTTTCCCACTTCATACCTCATCTTTTACATATCCCTTCCACACTTACATGTTCAGGTGACATGCATCCCAATCAAGGTGCATCCATCACTTCCCTCCCTACAAATACAAACATCCCCCAAAACAATAAATCACTTGCTCATCCATCCCAAAGCATAATAACATCAAACCAGTACAAAATCTTTCAAAATGTAATCCCAGTACATTTAGCCACATTCTTAAAACCATTGACTGGAGTATCCTTAAAACCCTTCCTCTAGATGATGCTCTGATGTACTTTAATAGTTCTTTTCTTAAAACATTAGAAGCCTAGCCCCAACCAGAATGAAAAGAACCAAAGCCAATCATGCCCCTTGGCTTACAAAAGCTACTTAAGAAATTATGAACAATAGGGACAAACAATGGAAACTCTGGTTTAAGTTTAAGAATATCTCTGACTTTTACCAGTATAAACAGATTCGTAACCAAGCTAAAAAAACTAATTTCTAAAGATAAACAACAATACTTCCAAAACCAACAAATACATAGAAAAAAAACAATCCCCAAATGTTTTGGTCCCCTTTCAATAATCTCTTTAATCCAGGCACAAAACCTAATCCCAGCCCATACTCCAACATGCCCTCTGAACAAATAGCATTAACAGCCTGCATTTAAATTGCTGCAACCTGTGTTCTGAGAGACTGCCTTCCAGACTATCTGCAAATATACAGAGCTGAGTATATATTTTTTGATTATAGAGTTTGTTAATTGTTGCTTAGATCTCTGTTGAAACTGTTGTCTCACTGTTCTGAGAGACTGATCTGCAAACATACAGAGCCAAGTATATTTTTTTGGTTTTAGAGTTTGTAATGTTAGTTGTTGCTTAGATCTTTGTTGAAATTGTTGTCTCACTGTTCTGAGAGACAGATCTGCAAATATACAGAGCTGAGTATATTTTTTTGGTTTTAAAGTTTGTACTGTTAGTTGTTGGGGCTTAGATCTCTGTTGTAACTGTTTTATCTCATCCCCCCTCCCTATTTTTGGTTTGTAGTTTATATTTGGTGGCTTTTGCAGTTGCCCGCTCCACTGTAGATTTGATCTGTGACACTCCCCCAGTCCCATCTCTTTACCACATTCTACCTAATAAACTCTTTCTGCACTTGCTTTTAGTCCTTTTTAATTTAATTGCATTTTTAAATTGTGTTTGGTCTAATATTGCTACATGCTCAAGTGCGCTGGCTTGCACTGCATGTGAATTATTTTTACTGCTGTTTTTGCTACTTTTCTGTAAAAAAAAAAAAAAAATAAAACTGTAAGCCTGTTTCCTACTTTTCTTGTAACTAGTGTTCCAGATACAGATTTGCTGTATCCAGGACTGTATGTAAGCTTCTGAGCCACCCAAGCCTTTCTGTGTTCAGTGGGAGAGGTAAGCACTAGGTAACCTGTCTACCACATAAATAGTGGTTCTGGCCCAGAAAATGTAGTTATTGGCCATTTGGGCAATCTTCCATCTCTCTCAACTTTCTGATTTGAAAGCCTGCATTTGCACTTGTTTCTGTCCTCTAACTAGTCTAGTGCGGATACAGATTCTTAGTTTTAGCACTTAAATTTGCTTATTCATGCTCAGCACGTGTTCAGAACTTGTAAGCACTAAATAAGCTACTATTTACTATAGCACTCAATATTCCTCATTACCTAGAGGAAAACAGTTTTTGTACTTACTTTTCTCGCTGGCTTAGAGAAAAAAACAGCTCTTGTACTAACTTTCCTCACTTATCTAGAGGAAAATATTTTTTTATTCAGGCTAGTCCAAGGGCCAGCTCCCAGTGTTCTCTCCCATCTATCTGATGAATCTGGGCATCTTGGGGCAATGTAGACATTGCCTCATGTACATAGACAACCCTCTTCTCCTACCACCCAACACTACAATCTGTGAGAGATGCACTTATCTAGCCAAACTGGAGGTAAAGCTCTCTCCAACCAAGACTGAACTTGACAGTCATGAGGAGAAGGTAAACATCTGCACCACACCACACTCATCACATAGTCTCAGTAAATCTACACCACCAAAATCCACACATAGTAAAACAAAAACATTCGCGGAGGCACTCAATAATAATCTGCCTAAGCAACAGAGACCTCCAAAGCAGAAACGCAAGCAACCTCTATGCCCCAACACAACCCAAATGACACATAGTCCACAGTCTCAGTGTGCCACTCAACCACAACCAATAAGGCAAAACAACGTGCCCAACACACTAGTCATAGGTGACTCTATAGTCAGGCACACTGATGTCCCACTCACCAGGCTAAACAAAAAGAAGGTTACTGTCAGTTGCCTGTCGGGTGCCAGGATCCACCACATAACCCACACACTTTGGTCACTCCACAACAAGTACAAATTTGACTCTGCCATTGTCCATGTTGGTGTGAATGACCTGAGATATACCTCCCTGGACTACATGAAAAGAGACATGGAAGAGCTCTCCGATCTTGTAGCCCAGGCGGGTATGACCCTAGCCCTGAGTAGCATTCTGCCATCACCCAGAATTATACCACAGTACAAGGACAAAATGATTGACTTCAACAATTGCCTAAGCTTCTGGTATCATTCTAAGGGGATTCAGTACCTGTCTGCTTAGGATGACATAGTCGACAGACCATGATACTTTGCCACAGATGGCCTGCATCTGTCGCCCCTGGGATTCTGGATACTGGCTAATGCTCTTGCTGCCCCTATAGTGCCTTTTTTAGGCAGGGTTCAAATAACAAATTCACCACCATAACAGGAATAGGCAAGCAAAAACTGAGGGTAATGCTACTCAATGCTAGAAGTCTAAATCTCAAAATGCACTCACTCGAGGCACTCCTTAAAATGGAGAACATAGATATCTGCGCAGTGACTGAGACTTGGTTCAAGGCTCCAGAGAGCACCCCTGCACTACCAGGCTATAACTCATACCACACTTTTCGGCCATGTAACCTGGACCGAAACGCCAAAGTTGGAGATGTGTCCATATTCATTAAGGATATCCACACCTCCAGGCTAGTTGCTCAGCATAATGCATCAGAGGTTATCCAAGTGCAACTAACTCTGGGCAAAACTGCAGTCTAAAAATTGTAGCTTGCTACAGATCCCCCACCATGCCCCAGGATTCCCACTCCTCTTTTCTTGATATACTAGAAAATATTAGAGTTCAACCAAACACCCTAATAATGGGCGACTTCAACTACCCCAGCATTAACTGGGAAAACTACTCGGGTACCAACTCCTTAGCTCAACGCTTTCTGGAATTCATAAACTCCAATGCCCTAGATCAACTTATCCACATCCCCACCAGGGGCAACAATATCCTAGACCTAGTCATTACCAACATGAGTGACTGGTGTTCCACACCTGAGGTCAACTCCTCGTTGGTCTGATCCGCTCATAAGCTAATCGCTCTTGATATCCACATCCTACCCCCACCCCCCATTATGGAAACCACAGTAAAAATATCTCCAAAACCAACTTTATCCTTCTTAAGACAGAAGTGGTGAACTTCATGACACCCATGCAGATGGACAATACAGTTACGACTGCTGAATCCTACACAAATGCACTCTATAAGCACTTACACGAGTCCATGGATCATGCTATCCCAAACAGAACCAAGACGCTATCCTTCAAAAAAAGGAAGCCAATCTGGTGGTCCCCTGCCATAAAGAAATTGTACAACAGAAGGAAAAATCTGTTGCAAAAGAGAGTAAAATCCCATGAGTGGAGGAGCTCCCTGGTTAGCCTCAGTAAAAGGCTAAGATCCCTTATAAGATCTTCCATAACTAGCTACGAAAACAAAATTGCCACTAATTCCAAGGACAACCACAAAGCATTCTATAGCTATGTCAAGAATCTCGATGGCAACACCAAACTCTGCTCTGAGTTACAGCATAAAGGCACAAAAATTACAGAACCAACTGATATTGGTAACATCCTGGCATCCTGGCAGATAGGTTCAGTGTTAACTTTACCCCCCCCAGCCCCTAAAGGGCCCATATCTATACAGGAAGAATGCAGAGTCCCTGTAATCACAACTACGCAGGTAAAAGCTGTACTCTCTAAAGCCAAAAACACAGCATCCATGGTACCGGACAACATCCCAGGCTGCGTTTTACATGAACTTCAGAACGAACTGGCTCCCCACTTAAGCACCATGTTTAATAATAGCCTCGCATCAGGCTTTGTGTCCACTGAATGGTGCACAGCAACAGTTATCCCACTCCACAAAAGGAGAGCCACCACTGATCCCTGGAACTATCGACCTATTAGCCTGATGAGCCTGGTCTGCAAGGCCATGGAACGTATCACCATGGAACTCATAAACAAAGACGTTGTTTACCTTCAAACTCTGGATCCCACCCAGTTTGGGTTTGTGAAAGACAGATCATGCCTCCTGAACCTGATCGTCTTCTTTGAGGCAGTCACCAAAGTTGTAGATGAGGGTAAGGTGGCTCACACAGCCTATCTTGACCTCGCCAAGGCTTTTGACACCATCCCCCATTCTGGAATGATAGCTAAACTCACTAAACTAGGGATAATTCCCTATGTCACAAGATGGGTTGCCAACTGGCTCATTGACAGAACCCATACTGTAAAAGTTGCAGACTCCAAATCTGACCTCAAAGCAGTGACAAGTGGAGTACCACAGGGTTCCATCCTGGGACCTCTCCTGTTTGCTATTTACTTCTCTGAAGTACAGGCTAACACAGAAGGCCTCTGGCTAATGAAGTTCGCAGATGACTGCAAACTAGGAGCCATAGTCAAGTCCCCAAATGATGTGGACATCCTACAGAAGGGCCTCATTGAGACAGATGCCTGGTGTCAGAGCCATGGTCTCAAGCTCAATGCCAAAAAATGCATTGTCATCCCCTTTGGTAAAAACTCTGTACCCATGAACTATCACATAGGCAGCAATCTACTTAACACCGAATGCATGATAAGAGAACTTGGGATCCAGGTGGACAGTAGTCTCTCCCTTGATAGTCACATCATCCCATTAGTTAGGGAGTCCTTCTACATGGCACACCTCATCATAAAAGGGTTCTCATCCAAAAAAAAAAGAGATCATTGTTCCCCTCTACTCGGCACTCATTAGACCCATTATAGAGTACAATGTCCCTTTTGGCATGTACCTCATAAGACATCTGCAACAGCTGGAAAGGCCACAGAAGTACCCCACAAAAAGGATTACTGGCCTCAAACAAATGATCTACATTGACCACCTCAAAAAACTCCAGCTTTACTCCAGAGCATATCGCTTACTCTGAGGTGATTTCTGCCTAACATATAAAGCTATGTCAAACCCAGAGGTGTTGGACATGCTACACCTAAAGAAATCTCAATCTCTCCGTGATACATGCTCTAGAGACCTAAACCTTGTCACCACAATAAACAGGACATGCTGGAGGGATAGATTCCTGTCCGTGAGACTTCCCATACTCTGGAACAGGCTACCCATCTATGTCAAGCAAAGTTCTTCATTAGCACTCTTCAAGAAAAATCTTGATGAGTGGATGGGAAATAAGAAATACACCCTGGGGATCACTTCTGTGTCTCTGCTCGACAGCGGCACAGGAAAATAACTTTCTTGGGTGGCGTAAAGCAGGGAACCTTGTTGGCTAGTCTTACGTAGGCCCTTGGGCCAATAGCCTAGTACCTACCTATGAATCAATGAATCTATTTATCTTTAACTCTTACTTTATTGACACCATTACCTATATTACAGCAGCCTTTTCTCTACCTCTACCTAATATCTCTACTCCCCCTCTTCCAGCACAACATACTCTTTCTCATAGCCATACCAACAATCCTGATTTGCCATTCTACCCTCCCCCAACTATTAATACTCCCCTTCCTAACTGGATACAACTGACTTCTCAGCCTCAGTTTAATCTCTCTCCCATCCCAACTTCTTACTTCAAAAAACTTCTTCAGAAACTAAAACCCTGCTCTAAGTCCACTCACAAAATTCCAGCAAAGTTTCTAAACATTGCAGCTCACTCTGTGGCCTACCCTATCAGCATTCCGATAAACAGATCTATCCCAGAACGTCACATCCATTGTCTCTGGAAAAAAGCTGTAATCCTACCATTGCACAAAGGAGGTTCCTCAATTGACATCACAGATTTCCGTCCCATTGCGATTTTGTCCGTCTCAACAATTCTAGAAAAAGACCAAAAGACCAAACTTATAATCTTTACTCCCAACAGAAATTCTCCTGTTACTAAAGCCAGCTTCGAAATACTCTCCCCTAACTCCACCACAATCAAGTTAGTGACCTCTACTAAACTGATAGTTGTTATACCTGATGACAACCTTAAATATGATCTTCACACACAAAACAATTTAGCAAGACTCTCAAAAAGCTCAGGCTTTTCTATAAACATAAGTTCCTCTCCCTCCCTGCCAAACAAACTTCAGCCCTATCTTATCTTTAGCCTCTCTAACTTATGGCGCTCCTTTACTAACCAATCTACAGTCTTTGCTAAAAACAAAAGTAGAAACCTGCTATAACAAGATTGCTAAGTTTGCAACTAAAAGCTGCCACTCTGCCCACCATTGTACTGCCCTAAAACAACTTCCATGGCTGAAATTCCCCCACCACCTACTCCCCCTTCAGCTCACAACTACTCACAGATTGATATATAAACCTCAAGACTGCCCTGCACTCGGCCTTTTATTCACGCTTTATAATCCTGTCCGGCTTCTTCATTCTGCATATCAATATTTTGTACAAATTCATAAACACAATCTACCTGCAGGTCAACTATTATACTCATGTAACATTGCTAAACTGTGGAATAATCTACCGCCATCTATCCTCTTACAACAATGTCATGGCAGCTTTAAAGCTACACTATACAACCATCTTCTCTCCAAGTGGACATGTAGCTATTACACTACTCACTCAGCCACAATTTAATCTTCCAATTTCAACCCCCAAACTTTACCCCATAGCTTTTTCTAATAATCTTTCCTTTTCTTCTGACAAACCTTTACATTCCTCTATACCTCCTCTTGCCTGCTCTTAATTTAATTACACTTAATTTGTCCCTCGTAATTTCATTACAGCTAATTTGTCACTCATAATTTCATTACACCTAATTCGTCCCTCATAATTTCATTACACCTAATTCGTCCCTCGTAATTTCATTACACCTAATTCGTCCCTCGTAATTTCATTACACCTAATTCGTCCCTCGTAATTTCATTACAGCTAATTCGTCCCTCGCTCCTTTATTCTTCCTTTCCCTTTCGTTTTTCATCCGCCTCTCTCTCTCTCCTCTTTTTCCTTCGTATCCTCTATTACTCCATAAAGTAACTGCTGCTTACCTTTTAACCAAGTGGTATTTACATTTAGATACTCCGCTTTGTTGCCCTTCTTAAGGCCGCACCATACTAATCTTCAATTCCTGCACACATCAAACCAATCTTAATATAATTGTTTTGCTTTACACTAGGTTCTGTTATTATATTACCCAGGTACTACAGATATCCACATTCCCTTATGTCAAGAAGTTTGTAGCAGATTTATTTCATTCTATTGAATTTCTGTAAATTCTTTTCAAGAAAATTTTATGTACATCTTTTTGAACATTTTGAACTTTTATTTTAATTTCTGTTCATTTTTATTGTACTTGCTATGTCAATCTGGAGTGAAAGCTTTTATTTTTTGAACTTTTTGAACCTTTATGATAATTTCTTTAAATATTTTTGTGCTTGCTTTGTCACTAACTGGAGCTTTTCTCCCCGGGCCTCCACTGAAAATGGGCTCATCTTGGCCCAGTGTACCTTCCCGGTAAACGAATGCCAAATGTCAATCAATCAATCAATAAATAAATCTCCGTCATCCTCTCTTTTGAACACCACACTGCCACTGTGGTCAGAAAGTTCTTCTGTGTGGCACATCTCTTTATAAGGGTTTTGCATCCAGGAAGAAAGAGGTCATTGTCTCCCTTTACTCTTCTCTCATTAGGCCAATCATTGAGTACAATGACCCATTTGGCATGTACCTCACTAGACACATGCAACAACTGGAGAGGCCGCAAAAGTATCTCACAAAGAGGATCCTAGGCCTTAAACACTTGTCCTATATGGATAGACTCAAAAAACTCCAACTAGTCTCTGTCTCATATCGCCTACTTAGAGACAATCTCTGCTTGACTTACAAAGTCATGTCTGACCCAGCTCTGTTAGAAATGCTACATCTGAAGAAATCCCAATCTCTCCACACTACATGCTCCAGAGACCTCAACCTCATTACCAGAATCAACAGAACATGCTGGAGGGTCAGGTTCATTACCTAGAGGCTGCCCATGCTAAGGAATAGACTTCCCATACATGTCAAACAGAGCACCTTGCTGGCCCTCTTCACAAGAGAAATCTTAATGAGTGAATGGGAAATTCAAATTGAATACAGTATACTTGTAACCTAATTTGTTTTGTCCCGTGTCACAAATACTGCCTAGACTCCTTTCCATTCCTTTATAATTTTGATTTTGATTTCAATTCAAACCTGTTCCGTATGTTTATGTTGCTGTCTCAAAGTGTTCGTGATGCCGATCTCTTACTTCTAAGGAAACAACAGAAAATCCTGTCAACTGAAAAGTCGTGCATGAGTTGCAGGAGGTAGTACTTCTTCTGTGGAGGGATCAGGCTTATGTCAGGAAGTGCTGGTTAAGTGAAATGACCATTTCTTTCAATAGACAGTGTTGTCTCTAATAAGCTTCTTATGTTTCTTTTCCACTATGTTGTTCGCATGTTGTATTACTTTTGGAAAAATACTGTCATAGACTTCATTGTGCTGTTTGAATAAGCCATGGTCTTGGATAGTTTTGTTCAGCTATTTTTTTAATTCTATTACATTAATTTTCTGTTGGTTATACTAAATCAAAAAATTTAGCTCTTCCAATTCAATATGATTGAATAAAGTAGTATGTTTATTATATACTGCATCAATCTGTGTAATTGCAGTAGAGCTTCAAACTTACTGAAACTTGTTTAACAGTTATATAGTGTTCAGAATATATGCTGCCATATACTTTTTTTCAATTTCTCTAATGGTAAACTAACAGTGGACCTCTGAAAATTCTGCCATGATATATTTTTGGTGACAAGTGCACTGAATGGATTCTTAGGTTGACCCAAAAGTTTATTTACGCAAAAATTATTATCACAAGATTCATCAGCTACCATAGTTCTATCATTGTCTTCTTGACTTACAGATGAATCCTGTAAACTATCCACAGTTATGTTTATGACAGAAGTAGTAAGTAAAGTTTCATGAGCAGGACACGTGGTTAAAGTGCGTGAATCCAGACCCAGCAAGAGGTCAGTTACTAGTGCTGTACCACAGGGCTCAGTGCTGGGACAACTCCTGTTCAGAATATATTTTTCTGAAGTCAAGATTAAAATGAAAGGCCTCTGGATGACAAAGTTTGCCGACATCTGCAAGCTTGGGACAATTATTGAATACCCCATGCTGTAGATATCCTTCAGGAGGATCTAGATGAGATAAACGATTGGTGCTAGAAACACAACCTAAAACTAAATACAAATAAATGCATTATCATACCATTTGGAAAGTCAAAGAACCTTGCAAATTAAAACATTGATGGCACACCCCTAAGAGTACATTCAGAGGTGAGAGATCTAGGTACACAGATAGATAAGCTTCTGGTGTTTAGGCCCTACATCTGAGCAGGTTTCTGCTTGTTTGTACCAAGCTAAACTGATGTGGGCTACCAGACACAACTCTGAGCTGAGATACTAGACAACTAGAGGCTTCTGAGCTTCCAAAAAATATGTTGCCTTTTTTTTTTTTTTTTTTTGCTTATTTATACTATTTACTGCACTTTTTTATTGCCTGCTGCCAATGTGTGCTAAACGAAACTGTTATACTGCAATTCCCTGCTGTACTGTGCCTATAAAATCAAATGTGTTGCTGTTTTCACTGTTCAGCAAGTTTTTATGTTGTTCCCACTGTTTGTTAAGTATTTACTGGCATTTTTCACTGTTTAAAGCTATCTGTTCTGCCGTCTCTGGTTTTCTCACCAAGCAGTACTTAATTAACTGATCTGTTAACTGTTTAAATCATTCCTTAGAACCTCCTGGCTGATTTTCTGCTGTTTTAAACATTTTTCCTTGTCTCACTGCTATTTTTCTGCTGTGTTAAATATTCTTTAGTGTTTCTTGCTGAAACTAAGGTAACTAGTAGCTGTATCATAGTCCAGATCCAGGCCTGCTGCTTCTAGAACTGTTTGTAGTGGTTTCTTTGTTCTGACCATGTTTTCCAGGCCATCTTAGATTTGCAGGGGCCAATTTGCACTTTGTGAGAGAACTGTATTTAATTGGCACCTGACTGGTACAGGAAGCCAGTCTAGGGCTTGGAATAAGCATTCTCATTGGTCCTTTAGTATTCTGTTAGCGTATTTTTTTTTCTTTTTCAAGTGTTAGCTTCTGGAATTTAGGCCCTGCGTCAGAGCAGGTTTCTGCTTGTTTGCACATCACACAGCATTGCGCACTACAGTGCAATTGTGCGCAAAAGCCAGACAGTTAAATTCAACAAATTTCCCTTAAAACCCAGGCAGAAATATCCATTCACGAGCTCATCCATGATCATATTTGAAAAACCACCCTTAGTGACAACAGTCTTCACCCTAGCATTATGGACAGTTGGACTACCCTTGTTTCTCTTGCCAACCTTGTTGACTTGGGTTTGTTGAGGCAGTGTACCAATAGCCTCATGTACACAGACAACCCTCTGCTAATAACACAGTCTAGTGCAGAGTGCAAAAGATGTATTTATACCAAGAATCTAAAATCCATGCTCTCTCTCACTCAAAACAGTAACACCGAGAAGGTTGTCAGCTCATTCACCACTACATATTCTCATAGTACCACTACTCATACACATAGTATGCACCAAACAAGTAAATCCACATAGGAGGAGGTTCGCTCATAAAACTTATTGAAGCACCAGAGACCTCCAAAACACAAGTCTGCTACAGCTAACAAAGTCTCCACAGCACCCATGACATACAGCAACACCAGTGTCTCTCCCATCAAGCCCGTAAGGTGTAACACTCAAAAACCAAGTTTTCTTGTCATCACAGACTCAGTAAATAATGGGAGACATGGATGTCCCACTTATCAGGCTGGACAAGGAGAAAGTTATGGTTAGCCACCTGTCCAGTGCCAGGATTCACCAAATCATGCACACACTCAGGTCTCTCAGCAACAAGTACTGTTATGACTCTGTAATAGTTCATGTTAGTGTGAATGTCCTGAGATGTACCTCACTGGACTATATAAAGAGAGACATGGTCAAGCTGTCTGAGTATGTGTCCCAGGCAGGTATATCCCTAGCCTTAAACAGCATACTACCCTCACCTAGAATGATGCAACAGTGTAAACAAAAAGATTTATTTCAATAATTGGCTTAGTTTTTGGTGTCATCCCAAGGGAATCCAGTTCCTGTCTGCCTGGGAAGCCATGGTTGGCAAATCTGGCTGCTTTGCCAGAGTCTGTTTGTACCTGATACCCGTAGGCTTTCGGCTGTTGGCAAAGGCTTTGACTCCCCCATACTGCCTTATTTAGACAAGGTCTCGAAAGCAACATTACCAATGTGAAATTAACCAATCAGAACAAAGTAAACCTCATTTAAGGTCTCAGACAGTACTCTGACTCTACAAGTTTAAAATGTCTTCCACACCTTTAGACCACAAAATGAACATGTGAAAAACAAAGGAGGCACTGTTTCAATCTATATTAGAGATACATTCACCTCACGTCTAGTTAAACTGGGCAACTCCATGGAGTTACTCCAGGTCCAGCATACGATGGGTTCCAGCTAAAGATCCCCTTCCATGGGTCACGACACCCATGAATCCTACTTATCCAAACTGAAGACTATCCAAAATTTGCTGAACACACTGGTTATGGGAGATTTCAGTTATACCACCAACAACTGGGAAACCTACTCTAGCCCAAACTCGCTAACACAAAAGTTCCTTGACACTGTGAAGTCAAATGCCATGGAGCAAATTGTCTATACCCCAACAAGAGGAACAAACATTCTAAATCTGCTCCTCACCAACATATCAAACAAGTGCACTGCTGCAACTGTTGGACGCTCATTAGTTAAAAGTGACCACAAATCAGTCATCTTCCAACTGACACTAATGCCAGAACTCACAAAGGGTGAAATCAGACTAAAAAAACTTCACCAAGGCAAACTATACCCCTCCTAGGTGTAGGTATAAATGCATTCCAATCCCCACTCCAAGCTGAAAGTGGAATCTACACTGAAGCTTACACTAAAGCCCTGTACAATCACTTGCATAAGCATATAACCTTGGCTGTACCAGATAGAAAGAAAGCCAGAGCCCCAAGTAAAATCAAGCTGTCATGGTGGACTTCCAGTATCAACAAACTCTACAATAAATGCAAAAAGTTGCTGTTCAAGAAAACAAAGACAAGGATCCAACAGTGGAAAAGCACCCTCCTCAGCTTTAACAGGCAAATAAGACAATTTGTCAAATCCTCCAAGAGCACCTTTGAGAGAAACATAGCAAGTACTGTCAAAGATAACTATAAGGCCTTTTACAGCTATGTACATAATCTAATGGGTAGGACTAAAGCATATGCAGAACTGGTGGCCAATGGTATCATGCACACTAACCCCAAAGATTTAGAAAACCTGCTAGTGGATTGGTTTTGAGAAAATTTCACTCCCATATCCTCTCCTAACTTACAAAAAACCCTCCCCCAAACTCTTCCCCCACCTTACATATCTGAAGAGCAGGTCCTCATAGCCTTGTCCAAGGTGAAGAACACATCAACTATGGGATGAGATGACATACCAGGCTGTCTTCTAAACAGGTTAAAACATGAACTAGCATCACCACTAGGTACCCTTTTCAATCATAGCCTAACAACAGACTTTGTTCCTATGGAATGGAGAACAGCTGCAGTTATTCATATCCACAAAGGTGGCCTAGCAACAGACCCAGGGAGTTACAGACCCGTACATCTGACCAGCCTCATCTGTAAGGCCATGGAATGTATCATTATGGACCTCATAATAAAGACATAGTTGACCACAAACCCTGAATCCTACCCAATTTGGCTTCGTGAAGGGCAGATCCTGCCTGTTAAATTTGGCGTATTTCCTTTTAAGTGTGACCAAGATCACAGATTATGGAAAATCTGTGCAGAAAACATACCTCAACTTGGCAAAGGTTTTTGACATGATTCCACATTCAGGCATTACTGATAAACTTATCAAACTGAATGTAAACCCCTTTGCTGTAAGATGGATTGCCAACTGGCTCACAAACAGGATATGCACTATCAAAGTGGGTGACCCCATATGAACCAGCAGACCTGTTGCCAGTGGGGTGCCACAGAGGGCAGTGCTGGGCCCCCTACTGTTTGGCATATACTTCTCACAAGTTCAGGTCAAAAGTAAAGGGTTGTGGCTGACCAAGTTTGCAGATGACTCAATGCCAGAAATCTAAACCTCAAAATGCACGCACTCGAGGCACTCCTCAGTATAGAGAAAATTGATATATGCGCAGTAACAGAAACCTGGTTTAAGGCTCCAGAGAGCACTCCAGCACTACCAGGCTACAACTCATACCACACATTTCGGCCACAAAACCCAGACCGAAATACAAAAGGCAGGGGAGTATCCATATTCAGCAAGGATTCTCACACATCCAGGTTAGAGGCACAGCACGATGCTTCAGAGATCATCCACGTGCAACTAACAATGGACAAAACTGCTATTCAAATTGTAGCTTGCTACAGATCACCCACTATGTCCGAGGACCCAACTCTGTATTCCTGGAAACACTGGGAAACATAAAGGTTCTCCCAAACACCCTGATATTTGGTGATTTCAATTATCCAAACATTAACTGGGAGAACTACTCAAGTACGAACTTCCTGACCCAACATTTCCTAGATGTTATAAACTCAAACACCCTGGAACAACTGGTTAACACCCCCACCAGAGGTGACAACATATTGGACCTGGTCATCACCAACATGGACGACCGGTGTTCCACCCCTCGCTGGTTTGATCTGACCATAAACTAATCATTCTGGATATCCACATTCTGCCACCACCCCCGGCCAAAGAAATCACAGTGAAAAACTTTTCAAAAGCAAACTTCACGTTGCTTAAGACCAAGATGGGAAGTTTCAAAGCCCCCATGCTAAAGGATAATGCTGTCCAAGCTGCAAAATTCTTTACTAATGCACTCTATGGGCACCTACAAGAATGCATGGATTGTGCTATCCCAAACAAAACAAAGACTCACTCCTCCAAGATAAGGAAACCATTCTGTTGGACCCCTGCCATAAACAAGTTATACAATAGAAGGAGGAAACTAGTACAGAAAAGAGTATAATCCCAAGAAGGGAAGACACCCCTGATCAGTATCAGCAAGAAACTGCATTCCCTCATAAAATCATCCAAGGCTAGCTTCGAAAGAAAAATTGCCATGGACTCCAAAGATAACCACAAGGCATTCTTTAGCTATTTAAAGAATCTAAGTGGCAATTCTCAGATCTGCCAGGAGTTAGTGCAGAATGGCACAAAATACACTGAACCAACTGATATAGCCAACATCCTGGCAGACAAGTTCAGTGCAAATTCCCCCCCCCTCTCACCCCCAAAAGATCCCATAACTATACTAGAAGAATGTAGTGCCCCTGAAATCACAGACACTCAGGTTAAAAGAGCCCTCTCCAAAACCAAAAACACAGCATCAATGGAACCGTACGGTGTCCCAGGCTGCGTCCTACATGAGCTCAAAGATGAACTAACCCCTCACCTAAACACACTGTTTAAACTCAGCCTCTCCACAGGCTACATGCCCACAGAGTGGTGCACAGCAACGTTTATTCTGCTCCACAAAGGTGGAGCCACAACGGACCCTGGGAACTATCACCCTATAAGCCTAACTAGCTTAGTCTGTAAAGCCATAGAGCGCATCATTATGGATCTCATTAACAGAGACATTGGAAACCTCCAAACAATGGACCCAACCCAGTTCGGCTTTGTTAAGGGCAGATCATGCCTCCTAAACCTGGTGTACCTCTTTGAGACAGTTACCAAGGCTATAGATGAGGGAAAGGTGGTCTGCACAGCCTAACTAGACCTCGCAAAGGCCTTTGACACTATTCCCCACTCAGGTATTATAGACAAGCTCACCAGCTTGAACATAAACAACTACATCATGAGATGAGTTGCCAACTGGCTCATGGACAGAACCCACATGGTAAGAGTTGCAGGAGCTAGGTCTGACTCTAAACCTGTTACAAGTAGTGTTCCTCAAGGCTCAGTCCTAGGACCTTTCCTTTTCGGCATACACTTCTCAAAGGTACAGGCAAGCACAGGAGGACTATGGCTCATGAAGTTCACAGATGACTGCAAACTAGGGGCTATAATTGACTCTCCAGCTGACACAGACATCCTCCAAAAGGGTCTCATTGAGACAGATACCTGGTGTCGAAACCATGGTCTCAAGCTAAATGCCAAAAGGTGCATAGTCATCCCCTTTGGAAAAAACAAACTATCCACAAACTACCACATAGGTGGTAGCCCCCTAAATACAGAAGACATAATAAGGGATCTGGGGACCCAAGTAGATAGTAGCCTGTCCTTTGATAATCACATTGCCAAAGTGGTTAGAACATCCTTCTATGTGGCTCACCTAATCACAATAGGGTTTGCATCCAGATCGAAAGAGGTCATTGGGCCCCTCTACACATCACTCATCAAACCCATCATAGAGTACAATGCCCCATTTGGGATGTACCTTACAAGACACCTGAAACAACTGGAAAGAACACAGAAGTTCCTCACCAAGAGGATCACTGGTCTTAAGCAGATGCCCTATGTAGCTTGACTGAAGAAACTCCAGCTGTACTTGGTTGCATACCACCTACTCAGAGGTGATCTCTGCCTGACATACAAGGCCATGTCCAACCCAGAATTGATGGACATGCTCCACCTAAAGAAAACCATATCCACTCAAGCCACATGCTCCAAGGATCTAAACCTTACCACAACAATAAATAGGATGTGCTGGAGGGATAGATTCCTATCCCAGAGACTTCCCATGCTCTGGAACAAGATTCCAATCTACATTAGGCAGAGCTCCTCACTAACCCTCTTCAATTGAAACCTTGACGAGTGGATGGGAAACAGAAAGTTTACCCCAGGGACCACTTCAATGGCTCTGCTGGACAGAGGAACAGGGAACTAATCTAAGGGGGCGGCGAAAGCCAACACATTCCGGCTAGGCTTATAAATGCTTTCGGGCAGATAGCCTAGTATGTACCTATGAACCTATGAACCTAAACTTGGTGCAATCACTGAATCCCCAGATGAGGTCAGTATACTCCAGAATAGTCTTACAGTGACCAACGACTGGTGTATTAGTCATGGTCTCAAACTGAATGTAAAAAAAAAAATGCATCATCATTCCCTTAGGCACAAACAATGTCCCTTCACACTATCAGATCAATAACAATAGCCTAAGTACCCATGAAATGGTAAGGGACCTGGGATCACAGGTTGAATGCGACCTTAACTTCGACTACCATGTGTCTACCATTGTAAGGAAAGCTTTCTATGCAGCTCACTTGATTATTAAAGGCATCACCTCAAGAGTAAAAGAAGTTGTAACTCCCCTATACTCGGCACTTATCCGGCCTATAATTGAGTATAATGCCCCATTCAGTATGTACTGTACTAAGCAGCTGCAGCAATTAGAGAGAACTCAGAGGTTTCTGACAAAGAAGATCAAGGGCCTCCAGCATGTGCCTTACATGGACTGACTAAATTCCCTGTCACTATACTCCGTATCATACAGATTTCTTAGGGGAGACTTATGCCTGGCCTACAGAACAACCCAAGACCTAGATCTAATGAACTTACTGCATATCCATAAATCAAATGGGTCTAGGACTACCCATTCTAGGAACTTAAATATGGCCTGTGACTTAAGTAGGACATGCTGGAGGGACAGATTTATCTCTTGGGACTGCCACATCTTTAGAACAGACTACCAATTTAAGTGAAATCGAGCACCTCTATGACACTGTTCAAGAGGAACCTGGAAGAGTGGATGGCGCACCATAAATTCTTACCAGGGATAGCACCCACAACCCTCCTGGACATGGGGAGTCATCACTATATGCAGTCTTGGGTATTGACTAGTACCTCTATGCTATTACATTGTGTTGAAAAGGATAGTCTTAAAATGACTCCGGGTTGATAGCCTAGTAATCTCCTATGATCCTATGATAGTAGCCTGAACTTTGATAGCCATGTGTGCACAGTGGTGAGAAAGTCATTCTATGTGGAATAGCTTATAAGTAAAGGTAATTATTTTTTTATTTAACATTTGTTTACTGGGATAGTCCAATCAAACAGGAACCAATGTTAAGTGGAGGCCTGGTAAGGAAGGCTCCATACACAATTGAACCTTCTCCATAACCCCTTTCTCATCCCCTAATTTCCATCCTCTTTTAATTCATCCTAAATGCTTCGTAACTATATATTTGCATTTTGTAAGCTTTCACATGTATATATACACATTTATTATTTATCTTCACTCTCATCTTAAGTACGTACAAACTATAACCCCTGTTCTTATTTTCATCATCTTTTTACATTTTT
>NC_056726.1:1074086207-1074104398 GCF_019279795.1 Protopterus annectens | reverse complement strand
TTTTTTGTTTTTTGGGGGGGGCCCACCCAGGGGGAAATATTTTTCCCCTACCCGATGTCTTTTGCCTTTGCGGATAATAACACGCACCTAGAAGAATGGCTCTGGGACTGCTGTGTTTAGCAATCTTGGTAGCGTGTTCTGTAAATGCGTTATGCTGTAGTGTGATAGGGTGGTTAGGTGTATGTTCGACTCCCAGCCCTGCCAAGTGTGTGTGTGTGTGTGTGCACACATGCTCCCGTCTGCATGGGGACTCAAGTCATGCTTTTAGATGCCTCACACTACAGATATTTCCTACAGA
The DNA here is from genome assembly GCF_019279795.1 of Protopterus annectens. Lineage (NCBI taxonomy): Eukaryota > Metazoa > Chordata > Ceratodontiformes > Protopteridae > Protopterus > Protopterus annectens. The sequence continues at coordinate 1,074,104,100 of NC_056726.1, read as the reverse complement.
CGTCTTTGCCTTTGCGGATGATGACACGTGCCTAGAAGGATGCCTCTGGGAGTGCTGTGTTTAGTAATCTCGGTAGTGCTTTCTGTAAATGCGTTATGCTGTCATGTGATAGGGTAGTTAGGTGTATGTTTGACTCCCAGCCCTGCCAAGTGTGTATTTCCAGCTGCCTGACAACAGTACATTGCTTTTACAGTATTCACTCACCATAACATCCGTGCGGCGTCTTTGCCTTTGATGCTGCTGTCTGCAGGCTAGATGTATGCCTGTGGGAATGCTGTGATCTACTAATCATGGTTGCAAATTCTATAATTGCGTAATGCTGAAGTGTGGTACAATGGTTACGTTTGTGTTCTGCTCCCAATCCTGCCACGTGTGTTGTGTTTTGTGTGTGTGTGTGTGTGTGTGTGTGTGTGTGTGTGTGTGTGTGTGTGTGTGTGTGTGTGTGTGTGTGTGTGTGTATGTGTATGTCTGTATCTATCATTATATATATATATATATATATATATATATATATATATATATATATATATATATATAAATTCACATATATATATATATATATATATATATATATATATATATATATATGTATGTTGAGATTATCACTCTTGAATGTGCTTTCTTGCATTATCTGTAACGTGATCACGCTTGAATGTATGTACATCTGCTAAGTGGCTCTGTGATAGTGCACATACTCGTGTGCTGTAGTCATGGTGGGTTAAACTTGTGTAGTGTCCGGTTACTGTGTTGCTGAGTATTACAAGGGGTATTGGAAACAATGTTAGTACAGCACTTTTGCATGGTCGTATGGACATCTCGGCGACAGTCAGCAGTGGTTATTACTTTGCAGGGGGAGTATGGCTCATATCCGTATGTTGTAACTGACAATTCTATGCAACTCAGGTTAACATTACTGGCTCATGTTTATCCACAGGTTGTGGTACAGATCCCAGGACTGTATGTGTATACAGTGACAGGTGCAGAACTGGGTTAGTGTTCGATGCAAAGAGTGGTGTCCATGGCCAGTGATGGCGATCTCTACAGCCTGGCAGGTACAGTCTGTGACTGTTCCACAACCTCCTGTATATGGCTGACACGTGCTGTACTTGTGTATATGCAGACACACACATGTACCACAAACGGCTAGGGCTATCACATACACAACCCCATTGCATCACCATTGGGCCATGCAATAACTGTTGTTCCACACACACACACACACACACACACACACACACACACACACACACACACACACACACACCCCTACGTGTAAATTGGATGGCCCAATGACAGCTCTGGAATTGTAACACCACACCTGTGCATATGATTTCACCTGTGCCACCACCTGTGATGTGTAACATTGATGCAGGATCAGACTAACCTGGTGCTAATGCACACGGTGGCTTTATTCCACTGTATTGATGTTAGACTGCTGTTAACACAAACTGAGATACTTCCAGGTGTATATCAGCAGGCATGATGCATTGCAGCTGTGACCATCAATGTAGCATAGTTTACAGCACTGTTAATTCTGATGATGTATTCTCCATCCATGTGCCATTTCACTGATGTGTGTAGTATTGGCAGCATGTGTGTCTGAGTGTGCAGTACGTGTGTGATGTGTGTAGTACACATGTATACATGCTTACAAACACATACTCTGGCATATACGACATTACACGGGCTTCACCATTCGTACACTAGCTTACTCGGGCTTACTGGCACACATGGGCATGGGCACACTGTGGGCAGGTTTGCAGATAGCATCGCTGGTATCCATGGCGTACACTGTCATTCTCCTGACTTTCCTAGGATACCTCATAACATGCCTCTTCCACTGAGTACTGACAGCAAACATGTGACACTGCTCCGGTAAGACTACAGTGTTTTATACATACACACTCATGTTGCCACCTATCTTATACTCTACTAGTCCCCTTATCCCACACTACACTGTAGAGGCTTAGGCCCATATGGCATGACATGTTGTGATTCACTATCCTCAGCCTCACTTGCATCAGATTGCCTACAAATGCTTCGTTACATCTCTGACAGAGCGCTTCCACACAAGACAACCAGTACGCAGTAGCCATGTTGTCTTCAGCTTGCCATTCATCTGCATGGTATACTAACATCTAACTAAACCTACATTTTTTTATGTATATTATACATATTTGATTTGTTTTGAAGTGCAGCACATTCTAGTGGCGCTGCGCTATGCTTCCACACCGGAGATCGGGGGAGGACAACTACAGTTTTATTGATGTCCAATGGACAATAATACCACTGGCCTTAGATTTGGACATTGGCATGCTTCTTCGACTGTATTCATAATGTATTTGCAGCTGTCATTGCTCCGTTTAGCAATGTGCAGAACGTTAGTCACCTATCATCCGGGTAAATTTCTGCACATAACACTGCTCTTGCACGGACAGATGACTGTTTCATGGATCACATATTTGCATAGCTTTCACATACAAATTGGGTATGTTGCAAATCCCAACATTGTCCGTGCAATGTTCGTGTTACGGGCGGTCTTACACGCCCCCTACGGGTGTTTGCTGAATAGCCTGGCAGACATCTTTCCTTGCTGTACTCTCACTGTACTCATACACGCCGGAGGCTTCGTGTATCATGGCCTAGGCTTTGCTGTGTTTTATGTCTATTTGTGGTGTGTGCATGGCTGTGGGTATGTCCCACTGCCATCATTTGTAAAGGTGACAGCCCTATAGGTACTTCATGTAGACTGCTGTGTCATTTGACATGTCAGCACATACCTGAGGCCAATACTGAACTTCCTACTACAGCGCTTTTCATACCTTCTGAGTTATGTTGCAGTCAACAATGCTGTTTCCTCAGACATGTATCCATCTCTGATCATACCTCTCAACCTCCTAGAGCAAAATTCTGGACAAAGCCTAAATTGATAGGGGGACAAATAGTGGCAGATTTTAAATATTGCTCTTACAAATGTAGACAGTTGACAAAATAATAGGTTTTGCATTAGTATGACTTTTCTGAGGATTTGGAGTCTTAAACTCAAATGTTTGTCATTATTTAATGGCTTCAGTTCTCAGGCATTTGCCAGAAAGGTACAGATTTTTAGAGGAACACACCAAACATATGAGGCAAAACTCTGCACATTCTGTGTAAATCTGTACAGTTGCTAGGTATGTTTCTGGTACAGGTTATCCATTTTCTTACACCAATACACACAATGCATGGTGGCATCACAGGCCAGATGCCATTACATTTATATTGCAGGACACACCCACCCAGAGGGTTGTATTCCCCACAAAGGCCAACAGGTGCTTATCCACACTAATTATTCTATCATGTACCTTATGTGTACGCCGGTATTTGCACTTTCCATCAGTGGCAGAGCTCACGTACGAGTATGGGGGACTGGACACTGCATGACACCCTGAGGGACACATTTCTTTTGAGTCTATTAACCGTCCACATTGACTTTCACAGGGCATACGTTGTCATTAACATTTGTCGAGGTACATGCTTTTGACTTGTACATGTTTTGTCATTTGTCCTGACGTCTTTCTTCTCACCTGTCCACCTAGTATCACTAGTTCTGTACATTTATTTAGGAAGGGTTACCTTCATACCTCTCACCTGTACACATTATGGGTAAAGGACCTGAGGTTTGACCTATGATCTTGTTACATTTGTCATAATAATGTGCCTTTCTGGTAAATTACTGGCAAGGCATTACGGACTGTGCGGTTAGTTAATAATGACTGACATTTCTATTTCACGATTACTAACCCTCATAACATTTGTATTCCTGACTACACCATTATTTTATCAACGTTCTGACTTTGTCTGTTGTATACTTAATATAGTTCCTATTTGTATTTCATGTACTATGCCTTAGTCCAGCTGTCTTATTCTGACAGTTTGGCAGGTATGGTTACCATCTTGGTCATATGCATGTCCATCCACGATAATCACCTACATGACACTGGTATAGGTCCCTACGTCTTCCCCCAATGGATACACAATATCCAGTAGATGGTTTGAACCTTTCTGAAGAATATAGGCATGTGCTATACCCACATCACTCCCATGGGGCGGACCTAATAAATCTGTGCCAACCAACACCTAGGCCCATTTCTGCATACCCATGATTCCCATACCTGACACCCCTCCACAGTACCCATTAGACATGTTTAATGTGAGCGATAATAAAGTGTGAAGACACTTCTAAGCACTCCCCACTCTCCAGATATCAGGTCATACGTCATACATTCTATCGACCCATGTGTTATTACCCTTGCACCTGCTACTGTTGCATGTACAGCTATATCATATTTGCAGGTGTGACTTCTTTTGCATCAATGACGGTTGACACTTTGTATGGGATCAATTTTTGGGGTCCTGCAATGGACACCTATATTCATGTTTAAAGTGTAGAACTTGCCGGCCTGTCACACTGGTACTTTCCAGCCAATGGTTTGGAAAGCAGCGGTTTATTCACCTTTCATGCATGTCTGTCTGTCTATTCATAATAGCTATACCGTGCCCTATTTATGTACATGTGTTATATCTACAGGGACATATGTTTGTTGTGTATAGATATATACATACATATATACATATGTCTGTACATTCCTCATTTCATAATTTGCTTTGGTTTGCATCTGTGGATTATGTGTATACATATATATATATATATATATATATATATATATATATCCATATCATACCTGTCAACTGTACAGATTGTCACAGAATGCACAGCTGTTTGCCTCTTATCTTCGGTCTGTTTTTCATAACCTTGTGTCTATATGGCAATTTAGTGGCATATCATTAAAAACTGATGTTGGCAAATAATGACAAGCATTTCAGGTTACGATTTCATACCCTTCAGAGAATACATGCTAGTGACACACCTGTTATTCTATCCACTTTCTATGTTTGTGAGGGCACATATCTGGGGATTGTCCCTATTTGTACCAGTTGTTTTTGTGGCTTTGTCTGGTTTCATACTTTATGGAGTTAACCGGTTTGAGCCATGTATATATAACGTGGAGAAAACAGCATTCATTTGCTATGCTGTGAGCGGATTACACACGCGCAGGCACACTTGCATATCCTTATTGTGGGTCACATATGTTTAATAGATATTTGTGCTTACGTGGCCTTTCATACTTCTCACAGTAACAGTTACGTATCTGTATTCCGGTTTCCGGACTGATGCCAAACACACGTTCACCTTTACATATTTAAATGTGTGTACAGCACAAAAGCATTCATTACACTTTAAAGTTATATGTGCAGTGGTCGTAGGTCAACTGGGACTGCATTCACATTAGCCGGATGCCAGAACCACTGTTCGCTTGCTGTTCTGCCTCATTGATATGCATACCCATAGTACTTAGCAACATCAACATATGCCTCACCGCTTCAATTGCAACACAGGCATCCATTCTCCTGCTGGGAAAAATGCGGTACTACATATTACACATTCCCTATTGCCTACTGCTGTGGACCCCAGCTACATTGTTAATCACTCCAAGGATATGCAGAACACCAAGGCATATAGTCCTGGCACATAGAGGTCTTTGATTGTCGGGGTGTTCATGTAGTGATCTGGGTTTAGGCTTGTCCACCTGGTGAACAGAACTTCCCTGGCCGAGTTCAAATGACAGACGAAGCATATGGACAGGGAGTTTCTCCTTATTATGAATTATTTAGCTTTATTTATAGACACAGGTGTTTGGGCTGACACATACCCACGGTCAGTTCGGCAGATGGAACTTACAATTCTAAGCTTAGTCTTGTAGCATTTCGGTGGCTTATTCTGTTTCTTATGACATTTATGTAATATACGTAGGGAGAAAAACTGTTTAATGCAACTATTACATGATGTCTGAGGGACAATTATGTCCTATAATCTCTGGACATTTGCCATGTTTACAAGTTTGTGTCAGGACACATCTGCCCACAGAGGGACTGTCGCTCGCAAACTGGGACAGGTGGTAATCTTAGTCGACGGTATGGATCATACTGTTCCTTTCGGCCTACATGTGTCCTTATTGTTATAGCTGTTTCTATGCTCCTTCTGTTTCGTATACATGCATATTCTATTTCCTATCACATTTGGTATGTGAAATACGAACATACCTTTTGTATGTGACTATTACATCCCTTGTGGGATATGATTCGGACATACGGTCACTACATATATCTACATTTCTCCTCGTGTATTTTGTTATGGACACATCTGTGCAGCTATGTACCCTCCCTCACATTATGGGTCAGCTGGTGACCCTCTCCATTGGACTGGACGTACCTCCTGGCAGCACACTAGCATATGTTGTGTTTCACTTCCACATGGTATAACTATCAACACTACGTTGGACTATGGGCACACAGTATTCATGTCATTTGTTCAAGGGTAGGGACCCATTATTCCCTACCGTGCATTTGTGTTTGCTTCTTCATTTTCTGTTCGCAGGGATTATCTTGCATGCTTTGTATGCATTTCAGTCTCCACGGACACTGATAGGTGCGATTACTATTGCAGGCGGAATATAATATTCAGCAGTTTAGGTTGCTCATCGACAGCCGGCATTGACACGCCTCCCTGCGCAACTTCGATATGCCCCGTGCAGTCACGCACGCACCTTTCCTATGCACGTGGCTGCGGCAGCTGCACACCTTCATTAATATGCATATGGCGTGACTACTCCATATATACACCACACGGCCGATGCAAGCCTTATGCCAGCCTTGCACCGAGCTTCATGATTCCTGGGGAAAATGTTTTTATAACTAAAATATGAGCATCATAGTGATCCATGCAGGCAGGATATAAATTGTAGCAGCTGTTTCCTACATTTTAAAAGAAGAAGGTATATTTTTAATTAAATACATTAAAAGTGTGCACAGAAATGGGTCTTGAATGGCTGGGGCAGGCAGGTGTGTGTGTCATGCATCAGGCCACCTGGTGGATGTGCCGTAGAAGGAATGCCATTTTTTTTGTTTTGTTTTCTTGCTCTTTAATGGAAGAGCTGGGGGCATAGATCTAACAGTAATAGGTGTTGGTTCATATTGCCAGCCCAGGGTACTGGTTGAACCAGCTATGCTTCTGATTTAGAGTGTCTAATCCATCTACTGTGTGTTTGCGTTAAGATAATTTTAGTTCTGACAAAGTTCTAAAACTGCTAGGAACAAAAATGCTAAACTGATGTTAATAAATTGCATTTCATGATTATTTTGCTGGCTACAGTTTTCCTTGTCCAAGACCATCACCAGGGGTATTTGTTCACCATATACTGCATGTCTTTGAACAGGGCATGCAGACTCCACAAAAAAGCCCCCCCCCCCCACAGAGAATTTAACTTGAGAACTTCTTTCTGTGAGGCAACAATGCTATCTGCTAAATCACTGGTGCACCCATTTTTACATATTTGTGATGATGCAAATCCAACAGATTATGCCATTTAGCAAATAAATAACTATATAACTAAATAAATAAATAAAAATCTTTCTCTTATAATTAGCAGCCCCTAAAAAAATCAGTATTAAGAATTGTATGCCATTTGTTTAAGGCTTGAAGGTTTTATACTGTTAGTCCTTTCTGTACATGAGGGGTGCTTTATTCTTGTAAAGATGAATTCAGCACTTTTTATAGTCCTTTTAGAAATCCAGAAGATTCTGTTGTGTACCATTTGTTTAAGTGAAGTATTGAATAACAAAGTGGGACATTTTTCTCTTCCCTTTATTGGATGGATTTGATCTCAGTGAAAAATAGGAAGTGTCAGGTGCCTTTTGCAGGAGCTCCTGTGAATGAGTTGCAAGTAAATTCATTATAATGCTCTCAACTCTTGTTTTCTCACAGCTGACTTTCCCAGCCATGGTAGATCCAGGATACTATGCCTATGCCAACGTACCTTCATAGTCCTAGATACATACAAGTGATTGAGGCTCGCGCCGAGAAAACTGCTATTACGTTAGCTGCTGTCACTTTGGAGACTTTATTAGTTACAAAGCATGGTTAAATAAACTTTGTAATTACAAAGTTCTGCTTCTGGAGCTGGAGGCTTTACTGATGTTTTCCTGACTTCTAGTGGCTTTTCAATGTGTTTTCTCTATCTCGTTTTAGTATTAAAAGTTGTTCCACAGATCATGCACTCAGATATGGCATCTGCATTTGGAACATATCACACCCTTGGATACTTTTGCTTTATTTCCTTATTATAAGTGCAGAAAGCTTTTAGCTTCTAGGAGACATTGTGCTGCTTCTAGCTTCCTGCAGTTCTATTGACCTTTTCCCAAACATTTATTTATTTTATTTTTATTTTACATTTGTTGACCGGGCTAGTCTAACTGGATATATGCCCATTTTCAGTAGAGGCCCGGGGAGAAAAGCTCCAGCATGATTCTTGCAGGATCCTTACTCAGCACCACTGCAATAAAAACAAAATAGATATTAATGTCAGTCCAGCCAATACAATTATGTGACCCTTAACAGCAGTTCCTTTGAGGCCTGTGCCTTTGTCACTAAACAGTGATACTAGCTCATGTCACGTAACTCAAAACTCTCCAGATTTGTACTACACCTTGATATATAGTTAACCATAAAGAATGCACTCTCCAGCCAAGATCAGAGTAGCTGGTCAAGAGGAGAAGGTCAACACCTGCACCACACCACATGCAGCAAATAGCCCTCCAGAACACCCACTATCACAGCCCTCACATAAAAACACAAACAACACACCCACCTTCATGGAGGCACTCAACAGAAATTTACCCAAACAGCAGATACCTCAAAGACAGAAATGCACTCGACTACCACAACACAGCATGAACCACAGGACACAATAGCTTACCTCCACAGTGTGCCCCTCAACCTAAGCCCCTAAAGCAAAACACCTTTCCCAATACACTAATCATAGGTGACTCAATGGTGAGGCATACAGATGTCCCAATCACTAGGTTGAATAAGGAGAAGGTAGCAGTCAGCTGTCTATCAGGTGCCAGAATCCAACACATAACACACACTCAGGTCACTCCACAAAACAGAGCAAGTATGACTCTGTCATTGTCCATGTGGGTGTGAATGACCTGAGATGCACCTCCCTAGACTACATGAAAAGAGACAATGAGGAGCTCTCAGATTATGTGTCCCAGTCAGGTATGACACTAACCCTGAGCAGTATCCTACTGTCATCAGAATGATACTGCAGTACAAATAAAAAATAATTGACTTCAACCATTGGCTAAGTTTCTGGTCATTCTAAGGTGATCCAGTATCTGTCTGCTTGAGATGACATGATTGACCCACCTCGATGCTTTGCCAGAGATGGCCTGCATCTGTCACCCCTGGGTTTACGTGTAGTGGCTAATGCTCTTGCCAGTCCTATAGTGCCTTTTTAGGTGGTGTTCCAAAGACCAAATTACCACCATAACAGTTATAAATAAATGCAATCTGAGGATCATGCTGCTCAATGCTAGACATCTAAATCTCAAGATGCACTCGCTAGAAGCATTCCTCAAAATGGAGAACATCGACATTTGTGCTGTAACGGAGACCTGGTTTAAAGCAGCAGAAATCACCCCTGCACTACCAGGCTACAACTCATTCCCACATTTTGCTCCCAAAACAAGGACCAAAGCTCCAAAGGTGGTTGTGCCTCCATATTCATAAAGGATGGGCACACCTCCAGACTTGTAGCCCAGCATAATGCATCTGAGATACTTCAGGTACAACTAACATTGGGTAAGACTGAGATCTAGATCTTAGCCTGCTATTGGTCCCCACCCATGTCCATAGACTCTCACTCCACATTCCTAAGCACCCTAGAATCTATCAAGGTCCAACCCAACACTCCATTACTAGGAGACTTCAACTACACCTCCATCAACTGGGAAAACTACTCAAGCACCAATGCACTGGCCCAGGACTTCCTGGAATTCATCAATTCCAGTGCTCTGGACCAGCTCATTCTTACCCACACTCGAGGATGCAACATCCTTGACCTGGTTATTACTAACATGGGCAACCATTTCTGTACACCAATAGTCAATTCCTCCCTGGTTAGATCCAATCACAAACTAATCACCATGAAAATCCACATCTCACTCACACCCCCTGCAAAGGTATCCACCATGAAAAACTTCTCCAAAGCTGACTTTGGACTCCTAAAAACAGAGGTGGCTAACTTCATGGCACCCATGCCAATGGAAAATAGATGCATGACTGCCAAATCATACACCAATGCACTGTACAAACATGTACATAAATGCATGGAACTAGCCATACCCAATAGAACCAAGACACTCTCCTCCAAAAAAAGGAAGCCAGTCTGGTGGGCCCCTGCCATTAATAAACTCTACAGCTGAAAGAAGAAACTGTTGCAGAAAAAGGTGAAGTCCCAAGACTGGAAAAATTCCCTTATTAGCCTCAACAAAAAGTTGAGATCCCTCATCAAAACCTCCAAAGCCAGTTTTTGAAGGGAGAATTGTAGCAGACACTAAAAACAATCACAAAGCCTTCTTTACTTATATCAAGACTCTCCACAGCAATACCCACATCTGGTCGGAGTTACTGCACAATGGCACCTACTATACTGAGCCAACAGATATTACCAACATATTGACTGATAGAGTCAGTGCCAACTTTACCCCTCTCTTCCCCCACAAAGGATCAATCTAAATAATGGAAGAATGCAAGGCACCCTGCATTACTGCAGCACAGGTTAAAGCTGCATTGTTTAAGGCCAAGAATACAGCTTCCATGCGACCCGACAATATCCCTGGCTGTGCCCTACATGAATTAAAAAGTGAACTGGCACCGCATCTCTGTGCTCTATTCACTCACAGCCTCACCTCAGGCTTTGTTCCTACCAAATAGCGCACTGCCACAGTCAACCCTCTCCATAAAGGAGGAGTGACTAGAGATTCTGGAAATTATTGCCCCATTAGCCTGACAAGTCAGATATGTAAGGCTATGGAGCGCATTATCACAGACCTAATTAGGAAGGATATAGGGAATCTCCAAACTCTAGAGCCCACACAATTTGGTTTTGTGAAAGGTAGATCATGCCTGCTCAACCTGGATGACTTCTTTGAGTCAGTCACCAGAGCAGTGGATGAAGGTAAGGCAGTTCATACAGCCTACCTCGATCTGGCCAAGTCCTTTGATACCATTCCTCACTCAGGAATTGTTGATAAACTCACCAAGTTAGGCATCAGTCCCTGTATCATTAGATGGGTTGCAAATTGGCTCACAGATAGAACACACAGTGTGAAAGTAGTGGACTCCATTTCAGACTGCTTGGTCCTGGGTCTCCTCCTGTTTGGCATCTGCTTCTCAGAAGTCCAGCCAAACACAGAGGGACTCTGTCTGACCAAATACACAGACAACTGCAAGCTGGGAACCATTATTAACTCCCCGAGTGATGCAGACATCCTACAGAAAGGCCTCAATGAGACCAATGACTGGTGTTGAAACCATGGCCTTAAGCTTAATGCCAAAAAATGCATCATCATCCCCTTTGGGAAAAACTCAATTCCCACTAATTACCACATTGATGGAAGCCCACTGAACACAGAAGGCATTATAAGAGATCAGGGGACACAGGTTGACAGCAACCTTTCCTTCAACCACCACATTGTCACTGTGGTCAGAAAGTCCTTCTATGTGGCACATCTCATTACCAAGGGTTTTGCATCCAGGAATAAGAAAGAGGTCATCGTTTCTCATTAATCGTCCCTCATTAGACCGGATGGAGAGATGAAAAGTCAGCAAGCAAATGAGTGTAGTAGTACTGCAATTGAATTTATCCTCAAGTCTTGGTGAGTGCCTTTGCAAGGTGGACCCTGTTTTTTCATAAAATGTCACCAATGTGACACTGATATATAGACTGTATTTATATAGCATATATCATGGACAGAAGTAAATCAAAAATAAATAAAGATAGCTGGGTGCACAAGACCCAGAATAAAAAAGTGCCTAATCCTGGTAGGCGCACTGGTGCCAGGACTGGAAAAATTGACAGTGTAGAATCCTCAAAATACGGAAACAATCCTATGATAGGGCCAGGCTCAGGGGGAGGCTGGCCCACCATTGTAGAAGGAAGTAGTAGTCCACAAAAACAGCAAAAACTGAATAGCCATAGAAGAGCCATAAAGATGACAGAGTGGACTACTGAGGATAAGAAAGAAATGATGTATTGTTACTATTATGTAAAAAGCCCAGAATTTCCAGGCACAAGATATACAAAATGATTAAGAGAGAAATTAGAGGAAAGAAAAATACTTCCACAGGAAAAACTGTCACAAGCTTCAATTAAAAATTTGCTTTCATTAATACAATGGATTTTTGAAAAACAGTATATAAATAAAGTAACTTTGATCTCTTTGGAAAAAGAAGCCCCTGAGGAAGTGAGAAAATATAAACAACAAAACCTAGAGGTATTTAAAATATATATAAAAAAGAAATATGGACATGGGAAAGAAAGAGAGATTTGATATGGTGCAATATTTATACAAAGGAGAAAGCCAAGTTAACTAATATACAGAAGGTAGTTTCAAAGATATTCAACGAAAAATACAGGCAAAGGCATCCAGATATGAAAAATTTCACAATAAAAAGACTAAAAGCACAAATATTTAATGTAGAAAAGACAATTAGTAAAGTAGAAGTTAAAGAAATAGAAGCTGAAGTTGTGGAGTGCCTGCGAAGTGAAGGATTTAATGTGGAAGGTCTAAGACAGACTACATCACAGCATGATGGAGTGAGTCCCCAGAATAAGGAAAAGCAAGAACATCAGGAGACGTGAAGAAGAAATATGGACATGGGAAAAGGAAAAGAGATTTAGTATGGTGTAATATTTATGCAAAGGAGAAAGCAAAACTAACCAGTACAAAAAGAGCAGCACCAAATATGTTTGAAGAAAAATATAGGCAAAGGAATCCGGATATGAAAAACGTTACAATGCAAAAAAATAAGAAGACAAAGAGGAAAAGTAGAAAAAGAGATTAGTAATGGATAAGTTAAAGAAATAGAAACTGAGGTAATGGAACAGCTGCAAAGAGAAGGATTCAGTGTAGAAAACCAAATGCAGACATCACTACAACAGGATACAGCAATGGATATCCAAATTAAGGGGAAACCAGTGGAACAGGAAGCAACAGATCACGTGCCATATCAAGATATTTTGGAGCCTTCCACAGGAAACAAGTATAAAAGTTTACTTGAAGCTAGACAGGAAGGAATGGAACAGGAAACTGTGGAAACTCTGATGCAGTCAATGTTGAGGAGTGATAGGCCAGTGAGTTCCCATATGACAAAACAACAGATGGCACAGGATGAAATTGAAGAGAAGGTGCCACAGGAAGATGCTATAGAACATTTTATAGAATGTCTGCAGGAAATGGAAAACAAGGGATGTGCCCTCAGTAAGGAAGAAAATGAGTTAGGAGAAGAGTTACTTGATTTAATAGACAAAGAGAGATATATCAAGATCAATGAGAGAAATAGACTGCAGAAGGTTAATAAACCCCCAAAAGTCAGAAGCTTGATAAAACAAATAAACACAGTAATTAGGACTGTCCCTAGAGATCCATACAATATAACAGAGGTAAACAGAATATATTACTGTGCTGCTAAATTAATAACTGATAAAATTCTACTACAGGAACATATGATAGCGAGGGGAAAGGGGGGGCGAAAGCGAATACCATCATGTAAATATCGAATAGAGAAAACTATAAAGCAGCTAAGACAAGAAGTACCATTGTTAGAAGATTATAGAAGAGGGAATAGATCAACAAAAATATTAAGAAAGATAGATGTGATAAAAGCAATGTGCATTATTAGAACAGACCAGGATCTATTATGCACTATTGGAGATAACAAACTAAAAATTCCAAAACAAGCAGAAAGACTCAGAAGATCCGAAGATAAATATAAGGGAAAATCACAAAATAAGCAATTTACTGATGACCCAAAAAAGTTTTATAGAGAATTGGGAAATAAGGTAAAATGAATTGATAGAGCGCTGAAAAAAGAGGAAGTAGATACATTTTGGAGAAATATCTATGATGATCCTGTGGAACATAACAAAGATGCTAAATGGATAGAAGAAGTAAAAGAAAGAATAAGAAGTTTAAAGGTACAGGATATGAAATGGATGAAGTAACAGCCAGAGAGATTCAAACAAAGTTGAGAAAAGCCTCTAACTGGAAAACCCCAGGCCCAGATGCAGTACCTAACTTTTGGCTTAAAGTATTAACTACTTTACATGAGGATCTAGCCATGAGTAAGAACTATTTATATGCACACCCCAAACAGACACTGCACTGGTTAGCAACAGGAAAAACAATGCTTTTACGTAAGAGTGAACCTGCAAGCTACCCTAAAAATTATAGACCAATAACTTGTCTTCCAATGACGTATAAACTATACATGGGGATTGATGCCGACAGAGTTTATAGTCATTTAGAAGAAAACTCAATTATGGCAGTAGAACAAAAGGGCAATAAAAGAAAGTCATATGGTACAAAGGATCATTTGTTGTTAAATAAAATTATAGTGGAGAACTGTAAGAAAGGGAAGAATCTAAGTATGGCATGGATTGCCTATAAAAAAACATTTGATAGTATCCCACATTCATGGATAAAAGAGTGCTTAAAAATGTATAAGGTACAACCTACACTGATTGATTACATTACAGTAACCATGAAGCAGTGGCAGGCCACTTTGCATTTAAGCCATGATAAAGGACAGATTATTATCCCAGGGATAACAATCCAAAGGGGGATATCCCAGGGTGACTCTGTCACCGTTGCTATTTTGCCTTGCCATTAATCCATTAAGCTGTTTACTTAACAGCTTAGGTCATGGCTATAATTTGGTTTCTAGAAAACAACAAAGTATAAGGACTTTTCATCTTCTCTTTGTCGATGATTTAAAATTGTATAGCTCATCAGATGAGGAATTGAAAGCACAGCTACAGGTTGTCAAAACTTTTTCAGATGATATTGGAATGTCATTTGGTCTTGATAAATGTGCAAAAGCAACCTTTAAAAAAGGAAAATTGCAGCTCCAGGAAAACATCAGTTTGGGACAAGAATGTGATATAAAAGAATTTGAGCAAGAGGGGGTCTATAAATACTTGGGAATTGATGAAGGATCAGCAGTAAAACATGAACAAATGCAAATAAAGCTTAGTAAGGAGTACTTTAGAAGACTTAAATTAATCCTGAAAACAGCATTGACACCTAGGAACAAGATCCAAGCTATAAATCAATTTGCTCTTCCTGTCCTAACTTATAGTTTTGGAGTGATTGGCTGGCCCCAAAAAGTGTTGGACAGATTGGATATTAAAAGAAGAAGGATGCTTCATGCTCACCAAATGATTTATAAAAATCAGTGTATACCAAGATTATATATTCCCCATTCTGAAGGAGGGATGGGCCTCCTTGAAATTGATTACATGCATAAATCTGCAATCGTGGGACTCCACACATATCTACTGACCTCACAAGATCCAAATGTGGTTAAAGTTTTGAAACATGAGGAGAATATATCTAAGATGACATCTCTGCTTAATTTACCAGAAGCGTATCAATGTTAAGCAGGAAAGGAAATCGAACCAGAAGTGGATAAAAATCAGGCAGCAACTGAATGTGCTAAAAAACAAAAGAAAGAATATTTTATTTTATTTATTTTTATTTATTTAACATTTGTTGACCGGGAAAGTCCGATTAGGTTCCACAGATCCTGTTTTCAGCGGAGGCCCGGGGAGAAATGCTCCAGCAGAACATAAGGTGAAGGATCAGATGAGAAGGCAAGAAATGTGGAAAAAAACATAAATATAGCTGCAAGTATAGAAAACTCCTGGAAGAGCCTCATGTTGATCAAGAACAAATGCAGGAATGGTTAAGGAGAGGTGAATTTACATCAAGAAATGAAAGGTTAATATTGGCAGCCCAAGATACTGGGCTACGTACACATTGGTTTACTAAGTCCATTGAACATGTGGGAGCAACAGATATATGTAGGTTTTGTGGAACCGAATTGGAAACAGTCACACACCTTATTGCTGGTTGTGACTCTCTTATGGCAGAGGGACTGTATATTGAAAGGCATAATAATGTGGCGAGATTGTTACACTAGAGATTGTGCAAACATTATGGTATCGAAGTGGCTGAAAAACACTGGAAACATGAGCCACAGAGAATCATAGAAAATGATGAAGTTTACATCACATGGGATCACCCAATACCAACAGTCCAAAAGATAGTTGCTAGAAAACCGGATACAGTGGTCCAAGAAAAGAAGACAAAAGTAGCATTGATCATTGAAATTGCCACACCCAGTGACTACAGTGTCTTACGTACAGAGAGCCACAAAGTCATAAAATACCTCGATCTGCAGGCAGAAATGAGAGCCATGTGGAAGAAAGATACCCAGACAGTTCACTAGTAGTAGGAGCAACTGGTCTTATAAAAAAGAATTTACAATTGCATTTAGAGATGTTACCAATTCATGTAACATCGTACGAATTGCAGAAGGAGGCATTACTGGGTACATTGTGGGTGTTGTGAAGAACAGTTTTGGCTAAAATCAAAGAGTGAAATAATATTATTTCATGAACTTTACTCGTACTTTGACTTAGGAATGGGGTCCATTCCCGTCATGGTATTAGAAACCCAAAAGACTTGGAGAAATTAAAATGGAAGAGACCAATCATAGAGTGTAATGCCCCATCTGGTATGTACCTCACTAGACACCTGCAACAGCTGGAAAGGCCACAAATGTACTTCACTAAGAGGATCCTAGGCCTTAAACACATGTTGTACATGGAAAGACTCAAAAAACTCCAGCTATTCTCATATCATCTACTAAGAGACGATCTCTGCTTGACTTACAAACCCATGTCTGACTCAGCTCTGTTAGAAATGCTACATCTAAAGAAATCCCCATCCCTGCACACCACATGCTACAGAAACCACAACCTTATTACCTCAATCAACAGAACATGTTGGAGAGACAGGTTCATAATGCAGAGACTCCCCATTCTCTGAAATAAACTTCCTATACATGTCAAGCAGAGCACCTCACTAGCCCTCTTCAAGAGAAATCTTGATGAGTGGATCAGAAATAAAAAGTTCACCCTGGAATCACTCAAGTGGCTCTACTTGATAGAGGCACTGGGAACTAATGATGGGTGGCACAATGCCAGGGCACTTCTATGGGCTAGTCTTGTAAAGGCCAAAGGGCCATTAGCCTAGTACACACCTATGAACCTATGAAAACAATATAGCATGTAGATGCAGGTAGACATGTAGCTCCACACAGAAGTAAAAGCTCCCCACCTAAGAAAGTAACAGCAGGGGCCAAACAATGTAAGGCAGTAAGAGAAATTCTGTTGCCTGACTGAAATTCTGAGCTGTTACACACACACACATGAACCTAGCACAGACAAAAAGACATTCAGACTCCACAAAGAAGGCACCCAACTAAGAATAAAACCTGGCGACCAAACACTGACACAGCAACAGTAACTACTCTGTCAAGCTGATATCCTCAGTTGTTACACACAAATGAATCCTGCACTTAAAACAGAGAGACAGGAGGATATGCAGACCCCAGACAGAAGTTACCCAAATGTAAAGAAAACCTAAAGACCAAGTGATGGACCAGTAACTATTGTGCCATGATGACAGCCAGAATTTGTAACATGGGAACCTGACAACTCCATAAGACAACCCCAGTAGATGAGAGTCTGACTACACTAAGAGATCAGAACAGTTCTGTTGAAGTGGAATGGGGATATAGCTCAGTGGTAGAGCCTTTAAATGCAGATCAAGAGGTCCCTTGTTCAAATCCCGGTGCCCCTTGCAAGAGTGACTTTAT
>NC_056726.1:1074068269-1074085707 GCF_019279795.1 Protopterus annectens | reverse complement strand
AAGGGTGTGTAAAAACATGATTTAGCTCCCAGTGATATACAACCAAAGCGTGTTTTGCACACGGTGTTCCCATGGCTACACCACAAGACTGAAGATAAAATTTATCTTTAAAAAACAAACACATTGTTACTTAGTACTATGTCTAATAGTTGACATATCATGATGGCTTTATTTCCTTTCAAGTCATGATGGAATTGTAGTAATTCACGGATGGCATCAATCCCTGCATCATTAGGGATTGAAGTAAACAAACTTTGCACATCCATTGTGATTAAAAGATGTGTATTCTGTATAAATTCAAAGTCCAAAGACTTTATAAAATTAATAAGTTGGTATGTGTCTTTAAGGACCGTAGGTATGGCTTCCAAAAGTAGTACAGTTACTGAATTTAAGGCCTGGCTAACTACTCATACCACAGACATCGTAGCAGTAACTGAGTCATAGCTAAAACTATGCATTGCTAACACTGAAATTCTTCTACCAGGATATAACATCATTCACTCTGACAAACTTCACTAATAGGGTGGGGGTGTAGCATTAATTTATCAAAACTCCATATTTATTACAACCTACCCCAAACCAGTCCCTTCTTTGGTCGTCTTCTTCTTCTTCTTGAAATTTTACTTACATCCCTTCATATGAACAGCAATGAACATCTGTGTATTGCCATACTTTACATTCCCCCAAGCTACAACATTCCCATTCTTGAAGATTTCTTATCCTCGATAAACCACAATATCTTACATGAAACCATTCTCCTAGGAGACACCAAAATTAAATTTGGGAAAAACCCTCCCCCTTTAGTCAACAGTATAAATCAAATTAATTTCCAAAAGCTTTTTACCCCCCCGGGTTAAAAAGAAATCTACCTTAGATTGGATACTAGTGTCCCACTCTCACAATTACTCAAGCTCAGGCACCCTACATAACATACTAAGTGACTACCTACCAGCGTATACCCATAGAACTCACACCCAAATAGCCAAAACACACTCCTACAAAACATCTAGGAATCTCACCCACTTTGACCAGACCACTTTCATACACATATTGAAGGCACAAAACTGGATCCCACTAACAACTCTTCCCCTAGATGATGCAGTAATAACTTTATACAAGACAAAAAAGAATACTTTCCCTCTAAGCTAACCACCTTAAATAACAACTGAAAAAAGTTCTGGAAATCTATCTTCTCTCTAGTTAATCCCAGGCACCTTACAAAACCCATCTCCCTCATCTCATAAGAACCCACAACAAATTGTCCATAACTTAAACACCCATTTTATCACTACCATTCAAAAACTAATCAAAGATTCACCAACATAAACAAACTCCCAGAACACAAATAGTTCTATACATGACAACACCATCTTCCCTTCTTCAAACACTTCTAGCAATACTTATACAAATCCTTCCTTTACAATTCAAGCAGTTCCCACCTATCTTATATTCAAACTCCTAACCAAACTAAAACCCTGCTCTCTTTCCTCTGATAACCTACATCCCAAGTATTTACAACTTGCACTAAAAGCAATCGATATCCAACTGGCACTCATAAATCGCTCCATCTCAGAATGTTATATCCCCAATTGTGGAAACAATCTATTATAACTCCATTGCATAAAGGGGGGAATTTCCACAACCTCTCTATCATCCTATCTCAATACTCTGTCCATTATCAAAAATCTTAGAAAAATGCGTACAGATACAGCTACTTAATTACCTCTCTGAAAATAACCTTTTTGCTCATACCCAACACGGTTTCCATCCTGCTCACAGCACTATCACAGCCCGTCTCTCTTTCACTGATACTGTAAACAAAGGCATTGATGCTGGTTACCCTAGTTCAGTAATTTTACTGGATCTGTCAAAGGCTTTCTACACAGGTTCACATACCAAACTGCTAAACCAACTAGCAAAGCTAGAATGCTCACCCAATTCACTTCCGTGGTTCTTCTCCTACATAAACAATATTGAACAATCAGTCAAGTGGCAAATGAACAGAGTATCAGGTTAATAATGTAGGAGTCCCACAAGGATCCATTCTAGGGCCCCTACTCTTTAATATGTTCCAACCATCTTCACAAAGCTTCCCAACAAAGTAGACTCATCCAGTATGCTGAGGATTGTACCATCATATCAACCTCCAATAATTTCTCAAACCTTACAGCTACACAAAATGCATTCACTATCATAAAAAACCCGGCTAAATAATGCACATCTATTGTTAAACCCCAAAAAACAGCTCTTACTTTTCTCAAGAAAACCCCGAGTTATCGATTTCAGAATCTTTTCACTAGATAATACAGAAATCTAAATCAAATTGAGAAGACACAAAATTATTGGGCATAACAATCGACGATAAACTCAGCATTGAGCCACATATTCTCAACACAATAAAGAAAACTCAATTTAAACTAGGCAAACTTTACCATTATAAACTCTACCTAGGCAACGGAACCAGAAGTAAACTGGCCAGTACCTTACTTATTCCTTCTCTTCTATATGGAAATGCCATTTTTACTAACCTTCACTCATCTCTTAGCAACAAACTCCAATCCTGCTATTGCAAAGTAGCTACATTTGCCTCAGGCAAGCCTAACCACACACACCACTGCTAAGCAATCTCAGAATTGAACTGGTTCGAATTTTCCCACTACCTCAGTTGTACCCATTTGACTCTAGCCCACAAACTAATTTTTAAACCCAACAGCTGCGTAACACTCCACTCCAGCCTACATACTTATTTTTTCCAACCAGAACTCTTAGATACACCAGCAAACAGCTTTTAAATGTAACCAAACCTAATAAAACAGTTGGACAAAGTCTATACTCCCATAACATTTATGCATCCTCATCAATGTAAAAAGTATGTTTTTAATGTAGATACCACTTGTGACTCAATGCATGTTGTATACTTAGCATACTGTTTATTATGCCATAAATTTTACATTGGTAAAACAGATAGGACTTTAAGAGACAGAATTAAAGAACATCTATATCATATTAGCAATTTTAATGTGTTTAATGCTTTAGCCAAACATATTAAACAGACCACAAGTGAGCATAATTTTAAGTATATGGTTATTGGGAAAATATATGATAGTATTGGGGGGGATGTTAGTAATTTGACTGAACAACTAAAGACCAAATGGATTATTAGACTGAGAAGTGAATTTGGTCATATTTATATATATATATATATATATATATATATATATATATATATTTTTTTTTTTTTTCTTGTTTTATTATTTTTACTTTTTGTTTCAATATATTGGGATGTTAGGAGGTATTTATTAGACTGTTTGGCACCTTTAAGTATGGGTACTTTGTGATTGGTCCGCTTTTAATTAGAGTTGGTATTTTAGGCTGATTTAGTTTGAGTTTTATTACATCTGAAGAAGCAGTCTCAACTGTGAAAGCACTTATGTGTTGTTTTACAACAATAAAAAGAGTTTATACTGGATGGATCCTTTGTTTTTATCTGAGTCCATGTGTTTTCTTGGAATTATTTGCTTCATTTTGGTTTGTGGACTTGGTTACTGGCTGTTGGTGGTATTATTTTTTACATTTTTCTTATTAAGGTTTAAATATCTTGGTCACTTTCAGGTAATGATGTCCTTGCAGTGGCCCCTGATAAGACACACAAGAATCATGAAAACTGCAGAGTATTTCACCTAAATCTTTAGTATTCCTTCAAATTGGAACACAAATAGAGTAACAGTTCTAAAGAAAACTACATTCAAAATTTGACAAATAACATCTTCATTAGCCTCATTTCTTGTCATATTAAAAAAGTTTCAGATTTTTAATGTAGTCGTCTGTCACAAAAACATCCAAGAGAATGATGATCATGCGGTTTCAGTATTATAACTCATTAGTATCTTGGGGTAAAATTGTCTTCACAGTTCAGTCTATTAGGTTTGGACCAGCGTTGTCAGAACCAAAGGCATATTAAAGCTGTTGTTCATTACAGCTTAGTAGTGCATGTAAACCTATTCCAATGCACTAAAAATGTTACAATGGAAAAATGTGGGACCAAAGTATTTTATAACTGTGAAAGCTGTAACCCAGTTATGAGAGCTGCATAAAGAGTAAACACCACCAAACAGCAGCAAGAAGTAGAAATTTTTAGTTTGTATTCATATACTTCATTTGGCTAACAGAAAGGCCATATGAAGTATCTGAATATATTTAAAAACTCCTTGTGTTTTCAGACACTATTTTCTGGTGTCTACTGACTGCAGTTAATGGTCTGATGGGAGATTAGAGCTTAACAGCAGTGAGGGTTGCTGATGTCAGAAAGCTATTTAACAGGTCTGCATTTACTAAACTTCCATGTATAATTGTGGTGCTCCATGTGTTACAAGTTGGTTATGATCAGAGACCTGATCATAATCCTGTATGCTGAGAGCTTCAGTGAACTACAGGTCCATTCTGCCTTCAGAATGTTGTTATCAATGAGGTGTGTGTGTGTGTGTGTGTGTGTGTGTGTGTGTGTGTGTGTGTGTGTGTGTGTGTGTGTGTGTGTCTGTGTGTGTGTGTCTGTGTGTGTGTGTGTGTATGCATACATGATAAACCTAGTACTTTATACATAGATTTATTTATTCATTTATTTAATTTATTTATATATATTGGCCAAGGGCTCCATCTACGCAGAACATAGTTGCAGTGGAGGACTAAGAAGAATATATCTAGACAGACAATTTTACAAAAATACACACTCTAAACATAAATTCTATAAATGAAGAAATGTTTATACACGTTGGACTATAAAATGAGTATTTCCACCTTAAAGAAAACAGGTGCATGTCTCACCAGTGAATAAATGGCACCTGAAGGGAGCATCAACTACATGTATATGTTTGGTACATCATTAATGATGTTCATTCTAACCAAAATCGAAAGAATTTTTGTATTGAACATTGGTGCTTAACATCTCTGGTAAACAGAACAGCAAATGCAGCAGCTCTAAACTTGGTGTTCTGTTAATTAAACGTTGCTTTCATTTACCCTAGTTTTCACACTTAGCTCTTGATATGATACTGATGCCTGGTAATGGTTCTCTGTCAGACAATGTTTGAATTACCAATACACAGAGTTCAGGTAAGTACACTATAACTATATATATATATATATATATATATATATATATATATATATATATATATATACCCACACACACACACACACAATATATATATATATATATATATATTTATTGTGTGTGTGTGTATTATATATTTTATATATATATATATATATATGTATGTATGTATATATATATATATATAGATAAATATATATATTTTTTTTTACTTATTTTTAGCCATGACTGCAAAAATATTTTTTTTTTTCTATGTATACAATTTATTTATCCTAATAAAATGTACATGATAGTCAGCCTTATAGTGGTATGTTTAAAAAACCATGTTCTTAGAAACATGATTATTGAAATGCTTCTAGGTTTATCATCAACAATTGATGTGAGGACACGATTAGCTTGTAATGAAGTTAATATATCAACAATACCACCATCTCTAAAAGGATATGGCTATTCAAACACTGCTTAACTGAGACCATTTACTAAAGTATCTCTGTTGTCTCTTTTCAGTTTTCATTTAAATTTTAGTTTAAAAGGAATATTTTTTTTATTATTTCTTCAGTGAAAATAATCAGACACCACTGATGCTTTACATGGCTTTCTTAAAATAGAGAATGTGATTAACACATTCAGTGCCCTTTTATTCTATAATGCAGAGACAGTAGAGATTATAATAACATTTTTGTATTCATTGGTAATGTTACCAAAAGTTGTTCCATACTTTAAAGGTCTATCTGATATACTGGATCAAAAGATAAAAACCCAACAAATGTCAACTAGTGCTATATGTTGTATAGGGATAAAGCCCTAACTCCATGCAACCTAGGTCCAATTAGCAGCTTGGGCACCTGACGTGTTGGCAGGGAGAGATGGCTATACCATCTGGAGGGCATGTTCATCAAAGGGGAGGTGTGGTCTGCATAAAGGAGTTGCCCTCAAACATTATAAACAAATGTAGGGGTGAGGAAATAAGTAAGTATAGATCACAATAATCTCCTCAGCAGCAGAAAAAGCTCCCCCCCCCATGCCCTTAAGTTCGACGCTGGTATCAGCTCACTCCGAGAATTCTGGGTGAGAAAGGAAGAGTAGGTAGACACAACAATGGACAGAAGCACTGGGACATCCAGAATGAGTGAAGCAGAGAGGAGGAGGAAAAACAGTAAACATCCTGATTTTACTGAAAAAAACTTGAAAAGACGATACTGTTATTATCAACTCTCCTTTATTTGCTGATCAGATGATCACATCTCATTTAGTATATTGTTCTCTTTCTGTATACCATCTGGAAACATGAATTTAATACATTTAAACACAGTTTTAATAAGGTACCTAAATCTGAAATGGGAATATTATGACAACATAACAGTGTCTTATTTAACTCCTTGTCATAGGTTCATAGGTGAGTACTAGGATAATGGCCCTGGAGCCAACACAAGCCTAGCCCAAAAACATACCCAGATGTCCTGTTGCCAGACTCTAATTCCCTGTACCCCTATCGAGCAAGGCTGTTGAAATGATCCATGGGGTGAATTTCTTGTTACCCATCAACTCATCAAGATTTTTCTTGAAGGGGTCTGCTTGACAAGAATGGGGAGTTTATTCCAGAGTATAGGTAGTCTCTGGGTTAGGAACCTGTCCCTCCAGCAGGTTCTGTTTATTGTGATGATGAGGTTGAAGTCCTTGGACCATTTGGTGCGAAGGTATAAGTCTTTTTCAGATGAAGCATGTCTAGTAACACTGGGTCCAGCATGGCTTTGTATGCCAAACAGAGATTGCTTCTGAGTAGGTGATATGAGACAGAGTATAGCTGCAGTTTTTTGAGTTTGTCCATGTAGGGCAAGTGTTTAAGTCCTAGGATCCTCTTTGTGAGGAATTTCTGTGGCCTCTCCAATTGTTTCAGGTGTCTATTTTCATGCCAAATGGGGCATTGTACTCTATAATGGGTCTAATGAGGGATGAGTAGAGATGGATTATGACCTCCTTCCTCCTGGATGAGAAGTCCTTTGTAATGAGGTGTGCCACATAGAAGGACTTTCTAACTACTGTGGCCACATGGTTGTCGAAAGAGAGATTGCTATCCACTTGTGTCCCTAGATCTCTTATCACATCTTGGGAGTTGAGAGGGCTACCGTCAATGTGGTGGTTCATGGGTATCGTGTTTTTTCCAAAGGGAATGAGGATGCACTTTTTGGCATTGAGCTTAAGACCATGGTTCTGGCACCAGTCATTTTTGTAGGATGTCGACGTCAGCTTGAGAGTCAATAATGGCTCCTTGTTTGCAGTCATCTGCAAACTTGATTAACCAGAGTCCTTTGGTTTTGGCCGGAACTTCAGAGAAGTATATGCCAAACAGGAGAGGACCTAGGACCGATCCTTGTGGGATGCCACTTGTGACTGCCTGGTAATCAGATTTGGAGTCCGCTACTTTCACCATGTGGGTTCTGTCTGTGAGCCAGTTGGCTACCCATCTTATGATGTAGGGGTTGATGCTTAGGTTGGTTAGTCTGTCAATGATCCCTGAGTGGGGGATAGTGTCGAAGGCCTTGGCCAGATCGAGGTAGGCTGTATGGACTGCCTTACCTTCATCGACCACTCTGGTGACAGATTCAAAAAGGGTCTATCAGGTTGACCAGACATGATCTGCCCTTTACAAACCCAAACTGTGAGGGATCCAGGGTTTGAAGGTTTCCTTCATCCTTATTTATGAGGTCCATAATGATGCACTCCATGGCCTTACAGATCAGGCTTGTCAGGATGATGGGGCGGTAGTTTCCAGGGTCAGTAGTCACTCCCCCTTTGTAGAGAGGAATGACTGTAGCGGTGCACCATTCGGTAGGAACAAAGCCTGAAGTGAGGCTGTGGTTGAACAGGGCACTCAGGTGTGGTGCCAGTTCCCTTTGTAATTCATGTAGAACACAGTCAGGTATATTATCAGGTCCCACGGAAGCTGTATTTTTGGCTTTGAATAGTGCGGCTTCTACCTGAGCAGCCAGATATTAGGGATTTGGCATTCCACAGGTATTGGGATGGACCCTTTACGGGGTGGGGGGGTAAAGTTTCTACTAAACCTGTCAGCCAAGATGTTTACAATATCTGTTGGTTCAGTATAAGTGATGCCATTGTGCAGTAGCTCAAAGTACCTCTGCATATTGTTATACAGATCCTTGACATAACTAAAGAATGCCTTGTGGTTATCTTTAGCATTTGTTGCAATTTTGTTTTCATAACTAACTTTGGAGAATTTGATGAGGAATCTCAATTTTTTGCTGAGACTTACAAGGGAATTTTTCCAGTCTTGGGACTTAGCCCTTTCCTGCAACAGTTTTTTTCTTCTGTTGTAGAGTTTGTTAATGGCAGGGGACCACCAGGTAGGTTTCCTCTTTTTGGAGGACATGACCTTGATTCTTAGGGATGGCCTGATCCATGCACTTGTGCAGTTGTTCATACAGCACCTTGGTGTATGATTCCCAGCCATACATCCTTTGTTCTGTTTGGGTGGTTGATTTGAAGTTTGACACCTCTGTCTTTAGAAGCGCAAAATTGGCTTTGCAAAATTTTTGACTATGGCTTCCTTCATGGGGGGGCGGGTGGGATTTGGATATCGACTGTGATCAACTCATGTTCAGATCTGACCAGGGAGGAGCTGATCACTGGTGTAGAGCAGCGGGCACCCATGTTAGTGATGACCAGATCGAGAATGTTTCTGCCTCTGGTGTGAGTGAGAATGAGTTGGTCCAGGGCGTTGGAGTTAATGAATTCCAGAAATTGTTGGGCAAATAATTTGGAGCAGGAGTAATTGTTCCAGCTAATGGAGGGGGAGTTAAAGGCACCCAGTATAAGGTATTAGGTTGTACCCTAATGCTTTCTAGAGTGTTCAGGAAGGCGGAATGGGAGTCTTGGGGCATAGTGAGGGATCTATAGCAGGCTACAATCTGGATTGCCATTTTAACCAGTGTTAGTTGTACCTGAAGTATCTCTGATGCATTATGTTGGGCAACCAGTCTGGAGGTGTGCATGTCCTTTATGAAGATGGATACACCACTTCCTTTGGGGTTTTGTCCACATCTCCTTTGGGGCTTGGTCAAGGTTTGGTGGTCAGAAGATGTGATATGCTGTGTAGCCTGGTAGTGCTGAGATGCTCTCTGGAGCCTTGAACCAGGTCTCAGTTACTGCACAGAGATTGATGTTCTCCAGTTTTTAGGAGTGACTCGAGCAAGTGTATTTTGAGATTTAGGCTTATAGCGTTGTGTAGCATTGCCCTCAGGTTGCATTTGCTTGCAGTTGTTATGGTGGTAATTTTGTCTTCAGGGCATTGCCTAAAAAGGCACTATAGGGGTGGCAAGACCCTTTGCCAGTATCCGGAATACCAGAGGTGACAGATGCTGGCAAAGCATCGAGGTCTGTCGATCATGTCATCTCAGCCAGCCAGATATTGAATCCCCTTTGAATGACACCAGAAACTTAGCCAATTGTTGAAGTCAATCATTTTCTGCTTGTAGTGTGGTATCACAACGTAGGCAGCAGTAGTATGCTACTCAGAGCTAGGGTCATACCTGCCTGGGCTACAAGATCCGAGAGCTCCTCCATGTCTCTTTTCATGTAGTCCAGGGAGTTACATCTTAGGTCCTTCACACCAACATGGACAGTGTAATTAGTTGTGAGGATTGATTGCCTTTGCCTTACGTTGATATCCTGTTCCTCGTGCTTATATGTGAAACTTTTAGTAAGGTGTTGTAATTCATTCCAAAGTTGTGGTATTCATTAAATAGTGAATTTGTCCCATTTTCAATTATTTATCTTAATTTCAATTATCAGGTTACTGACCCTTTTATTGGCTTCTCGTATTGTATGCTATAGGTTCAAGTGTTCAAACAAAATTGAGTTAGACAGCTTTTTATACTTATCACAGTTCCTTTCTAAGTAGTCTGTAAGATGCAGAGAGCAAACATAGTGCCTATAATCACTATAACTCATGTTTTCCAGCCCCCCTGTCTTCTTTGTTAACAGTATTTGAATTTTGTAAACCTTTGTCAGATAGCTAATATTACATAAATGCCATGATCAAATGTATATGTGTATATATATATATATATATATATATATACATAAATATACACTTTCACACACACGCGCGCCCACACACACGCGCACACACACACACACACACACACACACACACACACACACACACACACACACCCACACACACACCCTCCACACACATGCCCCACATACCCCCAGCCACACCAGCGTAACTGTGACTTCCTATTAACTAATAATTGTGCTTTCAGTATAAGGTATGCTGCAGAGTTTGCCTTTCTAACTTTGGCAGCAGTGCAATGGCTAAAGCTTATTGTATTGTCTATGATCCTTAGGTCTTCTGTTTACATGTCTACTTTTAGTGTCCCTCAGTTTATTTTCTTATCGGTGCCTATATATTTTTTTGAAATATTTTTGCATCCTTACAGGAAGTAATTATGTTGCCCATTCAGCCATAATCAAATGTATTTTGCTAACTACAATTAGGAACGGTGCATTTTTGCACTCTTACTTGAAGTAATTTTATTTCCCATTTAGCAATTATCAGTGTATTCTGCCCACTACAAATAAGGCTAAGTACTTTGGGGGCTGCTAGCAAAATGGATCCTGGCACCCCTCCAGGGACTATATATACTGCCACAATCACTGATGCTCCCACCAAATCATTATATCCACAGTCTTAGGATCCATTAAAAGGTCAACAAGCAGCAAACCACAAATCAGGAATCCAAAAACATGCTGCAGCACAATTCAGTGGATGCAAAACCACAGGGGTTTTACCTGCTCCATTTTGTTTTCTGTTTTAATAAATGGTGTTTTTGTTCTATGTGAGAGATGGGCACTTAAATTAGCTGGGCTGCACATTTCATATGTTTCTCATTAGTTGAATTGTTTGAGTTATATTTAAATACACAGTGAATCTCTGGCCCTTTGTCTTTTTTTGAAAAAAAATCAAGCCTGCATAAGCTAAAGCACTGTTGGTGATTCCCTGCTAGGTTTTCCCACCCTCACATTTGTTGATACTTTTCAAACCTGGTGATTTTAAGCTGCCCATCCCTACTATAAATTGAGCTTAATAAGCTCCTCCCTTTATACACATCTGTTGATATCTGCAATTATTTATTTGCCTTTTGTTGTGCTTTTATTGAAAAGTGCATTTTGCCTCTCATTGTCTGATCTACTGATTTACTTGCTCTGTATTCATTATCTAGCTAGCTGTTGGATAAAGCAGTGTATTTTTACACTCTAGCAAGCACTTGTTTTTACATCAGGTGGTCAGTGGATTCTGCAGCTAGTGCACTCGGAGGTAGCCTGGTCTGTTTAGGATGGAGAAACACTTGACTTTTCTGCATGCAGTTTTATTGGCTGGAGGGCTTATTAATCAAGTTATGTTGTCTTATTTTGTTTTGAGTGCCTTTATAAATTCTGTACAGCTGAGTGACTCTTGGCTCATTTATACAAAGTGAAGACTTTTAATGAATAGTCATACTTTTATGTAAGCTGTTTAAAGTACATCACTGTATCCATTGCATTTTGTATATTTTAAGTTTGTTTGTGGTAGCATTTCACTCCTTTGCTGTGCTTTTACATTAGGAGGACTGAGATTATTCATTTTGCATTAGTATGTGTTCCTTCAGAAGTATCAAAATCACTGTTAAACATCAAAGAAAAGTTTAAATTATGTATAAACAACTGGGCAATTCCTGGCAGCACAGTACAGTACAGTGTCATAGCAGATAGCATTGTCATCTCACAGCAGGAGGTTCCCCGATTCGATTCTCTCATGGGGTGCCTTCTGTGAAATCTACATGTCATGTTATCAGTAATGCCCAATGAACTGTAATTAAAAATGTTAGTTATCTTGTTGAAATGTCAATATCTTTTGTAGTTGTCACAGATTTGTTTGTTCCTCATGTTGTTCCAGGCCATGCCACCTCGCCCTCTCCCTCTCATGAATACTTTGTGTGGGAGCATTCCTGTTCTGTTTGAAAGTTCTTGATGGCGGGCTCATCCTATGAGGTTTACAGGCCTGATTCCCCTTTAAATTGATTATCGATTTTGTGGAGGAAATTCTTCCATTACCAGATCTTTATAAAAATTATCATCTTCTATTGTTTCTGTAGCAAGCCTATCTACGAATTCTTTAGTAGACCTTTTATTTTACAGGAGGACTGAGATTATTCATCTAGCATTAGTATGTGTTCCTTCAGAAGTATCAAAATCACTGTTAAACATCCTCACTAAAGGAGGAGGAGCAGGATAAGCTGTTCCATTTTTGGAATCATTAATGTCTCTGGTTATGTTGTTCTCTTTACATAATTTAACTTCTGCATACATTTGTTCTACTTTCTTAAACACTGTGGTATAACACTGTACATAGAATTGTATCCAAAATCACTCTGTATGAATTATTTCCCTACTCTGACACCCCTACCCTCTTCAACTCCTCTTCATCAACATTTCTCCTTACTGGTCTGTTTCCTGTGATTCTACTTTACTGCTTCATCAGTGCACACCAGTCTTCTTACTTGAAACTGTCTTCGTTTAAACAAGCTTCTGTGTCAAACAGCAAATACAGAAACTGTTTTGCAGTTGCCATGTTATTACAGACTTCTGAACCACACCAAGGTAACTAAACCTACAGAGGTCCATTCAAATATCTATTTTGTCACTCCTACAATAAACATTACTGTGGTTTCTCAAAATGTGTTTGCACCAGTAACTGATGTGGACACCATCCTCCAATTGTAATTGGCAACCTCGTATCAGCCAACAGCCATTCATGCAATCATGCATACAGCAGATTAGTAAAGGGTTAACAGACTTTTGCTCAATAGGCTGTTTTCCCATATGCATGGATACTTAACATGAGCAAAAAATTTACCAAGCATACCTTACTGATAATATTTAACTGTAGTTGCAGTGTGTGAACATGCGTCATAATAGCTTCAACACTTGCTAAAAAAAGATATGGCAAGGAGGCTGTATCAGCCTCCACTCGACCAAATGTTATTTAATCATAAGGCAATATATGATTTAACATGCTGACATTCATAGTAACAGCACTGACTACCCTTTTTTAACACATTTTTTTTTTTTATTATTTATTTTACATCTGTTTACCAGGAAAGTCTGATGGGACAAAATGTCCTTTGTCAGCGGAGGCCTGAGGAGAAAAGCTCCACATTTAAAAATAAGAGTACAGTGCATATACAATGTACAGATACAAATGTTGATTTCTCAGATAGATCACAAAATGAAAAATACATGTTAAACATTGCACTAATACAATAATATAGTCTAGGTAGGAGTAAAAAAATAGCAGTACTGTGACCAAAGGTAAAACAACAAGCAGGTTAAGTATACATATGCTTAGTAGAGTATACAATTCATATACAAAAATAACAAATTGTGTTCTTTTAGCTGCCTTAAGTCATATATTTCCTAAACAGGGTTTGTGTAATAGCAGGTGCAGGATTCAGATAGGTGTGAGTTGAGAAGTTTTTTAAATTTGAAAGTGTTAATAGTTGTTCTGATAGTTAATGGCAGGGAATTCCAAGTTTTTGCGATGAAGTTTAAGTAATGTGAAACTCCATCTGCATTGTCAGGTTTGGATATATTTAAGAAGGATTTGTTAGTGAAATGCAATACCCTGTTATTGGAGTAGTGTATTAGCAGCTTTTGAAGTACTGGTGTTTTTTTTCTGGCTGATTTAGTATTCAATAGGCAAACGTGAGTTGATTATAAGCAAGTAGATTTAGTAGTTCAAGACAAGATAGTTGTTTTAAAGCCAAACAATGATGGGACCTGACATTTGCTTCTGTAGCAAACTTTGCAATTTTATTATAGCAACTTTCAAGTTTTGCTAGGTCAGATTTCTTAATATTTGTGAGAATTTGTGAGGTGTATAGTAGCATAGAGATAATATGGGTTCTTGCTACAGTGGCCTTTGAAGATTTGTTTAGAAAGTGCTGATTTCTGTACAGGGTTCCTAGTTTTTTGTGAACATTTTTTTTATTGTCTGTGATACATGAATGCTGAATTTCATTATGGTCAATGACCACTACAAGTAATTTTGTTTGGGAAAGCAAATAAATAATTGTATGGTTTGATGATGATATATTGAATGGAGGGGGTCTGCAGCTCCAGTTGGATAGAAAAGCACAAACGTTGTTTTGTTAGGGTTATGTATAAGTTGTGCATTGTTTACCCAAGATTTCACTGCATTGAATGACTGCTGGGTGATTTTTTGGAGTTTTTTAGTGTTGGGGGGACAAATCAGGGTGGAATTGTCCACATATTAAACTACAGAGACAAGCGGGGTGGGGATGAAGATTGTTAGTAAAGATAATAAAAAGGAGAGGGCCCAGAATAGATCCCTGTGGTCCAAAAGGAAAAAACCTAACGGTAATGCTGCTCAATGCCAGAAGTCTCAATCTCAAGATCCACCCACTCGAGGCCCTTCTCAATATGGAGAACATCGATGTCTGTGCTGTGACAGAAACCTGGTTCAAGGCTCCTGAGAGCACCCCAGCACTAACAGGTTTCACCTCATATCATGCGTTCCGGCCCCAAAATCCGGACAACACCAAGAAAGGAGGGGGGGTGTCCATATTCATAAAGGACACCCACACCTCAAGGTTGGTGGCAACGCATGATGCATCGGAGACCATCCAGGTGCAATTAACCATAGGCAAGACTGCTCTGCAATTTGTAGCATGTTACAGGCCACCCTCTCAAACTCAGGAACCTCACATGGCCTTCCTGAAAACATTGGAGGGGATAAATGTATCTCCAAACACCATCATACTAGGTGACTTTAACTACCCTAATATAGACTGGGAACACTACTCAAGCCCGAACACTCTAACCCAAAGATTCCTGGAGTTCATAAACTCAAATGCCATGGAACAACTAGTCACCATCCCCACAAGAGGAGAAAACATACTTGATCTCATCATCACGAACATGGGATCAAAATGTTCAACCCCCGGAAGTATACCCCTCACTGGTGAGATCAGATCATAAACTAATCTCGCTGGAGGTCCTCATCCCGCCCCCACCTGAAACAAAAAAGACCACAGTGAAAAACTTCTCAAAAGCCGATTTCACACTTCTAAAAACTAGTGTGGTCTCCTTTAAGGCCCCTGAGCCAGTGGTAAACATTACTCAAACCGCTGAATCACTTACAAATGCCTTCTACCAGCACCTACAGGACTGCATGGGTCAGGCAATCCCAAACAAAACTAAGACTCTCTGTACCAAAGGCAAGCGTCCAGTCTGGTGGACCCCAGCCATAAACAAGCTCTACAACAAAGGAGGAAGCTACTACAAGATAGAGCAAAATCCTTGAAAGGTAAGACACCTTTGATCATTATAAGTAAAAACTAAGAGCTCTCATAAAATCATCCAAGGCAAATTTTGAGAGAAAAATCGCCAAGGACTCTAAAGAGAATCATAAGGCCTTCTTTAGCTATGTTAGAAACCTAGGAGGAAACTCCCAGATATGCTCAGAATTAGTTCAAAATGATGTGAAAATTACTGAACCTACACACATTGCCAACATACTGGCTGACAGGTTCAGTGCAAACTTCTCCCCTCCGGAAAAGGAGAGATATCTATTCCAGAGGGTTGTAGCCCCCAAACATCTCCAACGCCCAGGTGAGAACTGCCCTCACTAAGGCAAAAAACACAGCATCCATGGGACCGGATGGTGCCCCCGGCTGTGTGCTTCATGAACTCAATGAGGAATTAAACCCACAGTTAGGACAGCTGTTTAATCTTAGCCTCACCTCAGGATCCCTACCCAAGGAGTGGGCCGCGACTGTGGTCCCACTTCATAAGGGCGGTGCCTCCACAGACCCTGGAAATTACCGACCCATTAGCTTGACAAGCCTTATCTGCAAAGCCATGGAGAGGATCATAATGGAACTCATAAATAAAGACATAGGGAACTTGCAGACTTTGGATCCAACTCAGTTTGGCTTTGTCAAAGGCAGATCCTGCCTCTTAAACTTGGTTGACTTTTTCGAGACAGTCACCAAGGCCATTGATGAGGAAAAGGGAGTCCATACAGCCTACCTCGACCTGGCAAAGGCCTTCGACACAATACCCCACTCAGGTATCATCGAAAAACTCATCAGCTTGAATGTAAACCCATACATCACAAGATGGGTTGCAAACTGGCTAAGTGACAGAACCCACAGGGTCAGAGTTGCTGGAGCCATGTCAGACTCAAAGCCTGTCACAAGTGGTGTCCCACAGGGCTCAGTCCTGGGTCCACTCTTGTTCGGCATCTACTTTTCTGAAGTACAAGCAAACACAGGAGGGTTATGGCTGACAAAGTTTGCAGATGACTGCAAACTGGGTGCCATAGTCGAAAACACATCTGACACAGATATCCTCCAGAAGGGCCTCACAGAAATGGATAACTGGTGCCAGAGCCATGGCCTGAAGTTAAACGCCAAAAAATGCATAGTCATACCCTTTGGGAAAAACAAGGTTTCCCCTAGCTACCATATAGGTGGCAATCCCCTCAGCACAGAAAAAATCATCAGAGATCTGGGGACCCAGGTTGACAGTAGCCTTTTGTTTGACACTCATGTTGCTAAAGTAGTTAGGAAAACCTTCTATATCACCCACCTGATCATGAAGGGATTCACATCTAGATCAAGGGAGGTCATCGTCCCCCTGTACTCATCAGTTATTAGACCTATGATTGAGTACAATGCCCCCTTTGGGAAAGTATCTGACCAGACACCTGCTGTAGCTTGAAAGGCCCCAAAAGTTCCTCACCAAAAGGATAAAGGGTCTCAAAAAAATGTCTTATGCTGCCCGACTGAAAGAACTCCAGCTCTATTCAGTCTCATACCGCTTGCTCAGAGGTGACCTGTGCCTGACATATAAGGCCATGTCAAACCCAGATTTGATGAATATGCTTCACCTCAAAAAATCTAGATCCCTCAGAACCACAAGTGGGGCAGACTTAAACCTTGACACGGTTATAAATAGAACGTGCTGGAGGGACAGATTCATCACCCAGAGACTCCCTATGCTGTGGAACAAAATCCCGGTACATGTGAGGCAGAGCACCTGTCTGGCCCTTTTTCAAGAGGAATCTTGACCAATGGATGGGAGATTGCAGATATACCCCAGGGATTACTTCAGTGTCACTGCTTGACAGAGGCACAGCAAAATGATAGGCATAGTTTTTTTTCAAACTAAAGGGGTGG
The DNA here is from genome assembly GCF_019279795.1 of Protopterus annectens. NCBI lineage: Eukaryota > Metazoa > Chordata > Ceratodontiformes > Protopteridae > Protopterus > Protopterus annectens. The sequence goes on along the minus strand of NC_056726.1, from coordinate 1,074,068,328 downwards.
CGAAAGCCACATAACTATGGGCTAGGCTTATAAATGCCCTTCGGCAGATAGCCTAGTAT
>NC_056726.1:1074027657-1074067769 GCF_019279795.1 Protopterus annectens | reverse complement strand
ATAGAAAATGCAAATGAGGATGATTAGCAATCCAGAAAGCCCAGAACAGCCCGTGTAAGAGCCGTTTTAGCTGCAGAAATGTACTCAGTTGACAACTGAGTACGTTTCTGCAAAAACTGCAATGGAGCCATGTCAGCTCCAAATAAAGGGTGCATATGTGTCAGGCAGCATGCCAATGGCCAAATATGTGGCCATTGGCAAAGTAACCTGATGCAAATATATTAAAAATATTTTTTTTTTTTCAGCGATTGCCGATGTTTAAACCCAGCGCAGCCCTGCACAAACAGGCTGCGCTGTATAGAACATAAAAACGAAGATTTTAAACCTACAAATGTAGGTTTTATGCAATACATGGAATGTCAATGCAGGGACCAGCAGACCAAAACCAACATGGCCACCGTGTAGTGGTTGCTAAGGGGGGAAGCTGAGTCTAAGACATGTAACTAAGCATTAGTAGGCAATCTGATGCAAATGAGTGTAAGGATACTGAATTCCACTGTCACATAGCAAATGAGCACAGTCTGAGTAGTGTAAGAGTTACAGAAGGGGAGGAACAGAGTAGGAGATAGGTGACATCACAGGGGGGAATGGCAGAAAGAAATGCAGTTCATTGGAGGTCAGTGTTACATGACAGATGTCAGACAGATATCATGGAAAGAGGTGTGCCACTAACTAAGCATGAGAAAGTCAAGAAATGGAAGGTGTCCACTGTTGCCTACACCAAAGTTTCTTGCTGGATGTGTATGCACACGTGTGCACGCCATGAAGCGCGAGTAAGGCAGTGTGCATGCGTGTAAGGCAGACTGAGCATGTGGGAGCATGTTGGGAGATGTTTAACACTGTTTGCGCGGGCGTGCACGCGTTTTAATCTGAATAAGCAGATTCTGAACCGTGTAAGTATGTGTGCACGTGTGTAAGCCACTGTGAGCGTGTTTCTGCTGGTTTACACATGGCTCCAGCCTGAGGAAACAGAAAGGAAAAAGGAAGCAACAGATTTTATAGGAAGCTAGCAGGGAATACTGCTGGAGCTAGCAGGTGAAAACAATTAGATGCAGGCAATTACACAGGCAGAATAGTAGCCCAGCCCAGCACTTACAACTCTGCAAACAGCAGTGCAGGATGTTTCTCTCAAGAGACACTGCAAGACAGGAGTTAAGTTATCAGAAGTGAAAACTGAAAAAGCTGAACTCAGAGCAGAAATGTTAGGGGCTGCCATAGCTGTCATAATGAGACATAGGCGACTTGCTGAGGGTGGTGACAATGCAGATGGTGCCAGACAACCCACAGTGAGGAGACGGAGAAGAGTGTACAGGCCCAGGGTCACCTACCACGGGTTACATGACCTGGAGATAGTAGAGCGCTATAGAGTGGACAGAGACCTCCTCCAGAAAATAGTGGAGCTGTGCAGGCCACGCCTCACACACAGACCCAACAGAGGGGAACCCATCCCAGTGGAAACCAAGGTATGTGTTGGCCTAAGAATACTAGCAACAGGTACCTTCCAGAGACCAACTGGTGATATGATGGGGATATCACAGGCATCAACCTCCAGGGTACTGCACCAGTTCCTGTATGCCATGTCAGCACATGTCGGTGGTCATGTATATTTCCCCAATGCCCATGAGGTATTGGCCAGCAATATGCATCTCTTCCAGCAAATAGCGGAATACCCTGAGGTAGTGGGTGCAATAGACTGCACGCACATACGCATCAAAGCACCAGCCGGTGAGTGGGGTAGGGCATACATCAACCGCAAGGGCTTCCCCTCCATCAACTGCCAGGTCGTGTGTGATGCCCAGGGCATAATAATGAATGTGTGTGCTGGCTGCCCTGGGAGCTACCATGATTCCCACATCTGGCATTTGACGCAGCTGTACCAGACATTTGCCAGTGGGGACATCACGCATGTACACCTAGTGGGGGATGCAGGTTATGCACTGGAGCCATGGCTGATGACACCCATCAGAAACGCACACACACCTGAACAGGAATGCCATAATGAGGCACACGCACAAACACGTAATGTAATAGAGCGTGTGTTTGGGCTGCTCAAGTCACGGTTCCGGTGTCTGGACACATCTGGTGGAGCCTTGCAGTACACACCAACTACATGTACCCAAATTGTCATGGTATGTGCTATGCTACATAATATGATCTTGCGAAAACAGCTGCAGCAGGACCAGCATAGGGCCGGGCCAAACAGCCCCCCACCATTGCCTTGGCCATCACAGGCAGAGCGTGACTCGGAGGAGGAACAACCTGAGCCTGCCCCAGTAGGCAGAAGGAGGCATGCCCAGTATGCCCTGGCCTTGGCAAAGAGGCAACACATAGCACATACACTGGCTCAGTAGGAACCCTGGGAATGATACCCCTCTCTGACTCACTCATATAGTAACTGGGATGCCTAACATGACACAACCTGCTCTCAAACATGTACAGGGAAGGGTAATATGCGCATCCGACAGAGGCAGCCCTGCAGCATCACCTGAGGCATGAATGCTATGTGTTAAGTAATGTAACACCATGTACTATATGCACACCTGAGGACCCTAACATCCTACCCTCACCAAGCATCATGCCACAACATGACAATGAGATGATCAAGTGCAATAATTGACTGAAGTATCGCAGTTAGTCAAAGGGGATCCAATGTGTGCCAGTCTGGGATGACATGCTGAGCATGACATGATGCACCACCTGCTAGGACTGGCATGCACCTATCAGTGCAGGTCGTATGGATACTGGCAAAGGCTGTTGTTACCCACAGTGTGCCCTGAATAGGTAAGGCTCAAAACACAAACCTATCTCCATAGGTATCAGAAGGGATAAGAATAAGATAAGGGATAAGTCGAAACAGCAAGATACATGCAGTCTAAACTCACCCAGTATGGAGAATGTTGATATCTGCACTGTAACAGAAAACTGAGCCAAGGCTCACAACAGCACCCTAACACTACCAGGTTACACCTCATACTGTGCTGTACAGCCTCAAAACATGGAACAAGCTACAAAAGGAGGGTGACTAGCAAGAATTGTCAAGGATAACCACACCCCTATGTTGGTACCACAACAAAAAGCAGCATGGACTAGCCATGGTCAAGTAACAGTGGCTAAAACTGCCCCCCAGTTTATAGCCTGCTACAGACTACTGTCCCAACACCAGGAACTGCACCTGGCCTATGCTGGAATACATGAATATATCAAGTCCTCCAAACCACATTATATTGGGTGACTGAAAATACCCAGACATAGACTGGGAGCATTATACTAGCTCCAACAGTGTAGGACAAAAGTTCATAGAATCCATAAACCAAAAGGCCCAGGAACAACGTACCACTCCCACAAGAGGGGTAAGCATACTGGATGTGATAGTCAGCAACATGGGTACTGGATGGCAAGACGAGAAGTGTATTGCTCACTGGTAAAACCAGACCATAGAGTAATCACACTGGATATACAAATCCTGACCACAGTCCCTGGCCAGAAAACCACAGTGGAAAACATGTGTTAAGCAATATTTGCACTCCTCCAAACTGATGTGGAATCCATTAAAGGTCCTGTGCAGGTGCAAAATATAGGCCACACCTCAGAACCTGTAATACAGCCATTCCATGAACACTGCCAGGAATGCTTGGATTATGCAATCCTAAATTAAAACAAGACACAATGCCATACACGCAGGAATCTGGCATGGTGGACACCAGCCATAACCAAACCATGCAAGAGAATGAGGAAGCTACTACATGATAGAGCAAACATAAACAATGAAGTAATCACTGATCAGTAGTATGGCAATAAAATCTGTCCACACATACAATCCACTAAGGCCAGCCACAACAAGTTGAATCTGTGAATCCTGAGGCAATGTTACACCTGCCCCAAGTACACAGACAACCCCAACTCCACCCAAGAAATACAAATATATGTGAGAGATGCAACCATCTATCCAAACTGGAGGCTGAGCTCCCTCAACTCAGTACTCCCAAAACTAGTCAGGAGGAGAAGGTAACCACACACACCACAAACACAGTCCCACATAGACCTATCACAACTGCAAACCAAACACATAAACACAGAAAAGCATTCCGGAGGCACAAATTACAAACACAGCACACCAACAGAGGCCTCTAAAGCAGACACCCAATCAAACAACCTCCAAACATAGCACATGCAACACATAGTACACAAAGCTGGTGTGCCAAACAGTCACAGGCCAGAAGGAGAAACAACATGCCTGATACAGTTGTAATAGGTGACTCCATAGTCAGACACACTGCTGTCCCACACCAGAATGAACAAGGGAAAGGGTACAGTAAGCTGCCTGTAGGCTGCCACAATATGCCACATAACAGAAGTATGCAGGTCACTCCAAAGCAAGTAGAAATATGATGCAGTCATAGTCCATGCTGGTGTGAATGACCTGAGATGTACTTACTAGACTACATGAAAAGAGACATAGATGAGCTCTCTGATTATGTAGTCCAGGCCGGTATGACACTCACCGTTTGCAGCATCCTACCCTTACCAAGAATAATGCCACAGTACAAACATGGAATGATCAGTCATAGCAAGTGGCACACTTACTGGTGTCATTCCAAGGATCCAATGTCTGTCTGCTTGGGATGTCATGCTTGACAAGCCACGCAGCTGTTCTTGGGATGGCTTGCACCTGTTACCCCTGGGCCTGAATATTGGATAAGGCCTTTGCCACCTCCATAGAGCCTTTTGTAGGCAAGGCTGAAAAGACTGACCCACCACCCTAGAAAACATAAGTGGGAAGAAACATAAGGGAAATGCTGACCAATGCCAGATGTGTAAACCCCAATATGCATGCTCCCAAGGCCATCCCCAGTATGGAGAACATCGATGTCTGTGCAGTGACAGAAACCTGCTGCAAGCCTCCTGGCAGCACACCAGCACTACCAGGTTATACCACGTATCATGTGTCATGGCCCCAAAACCTGGAACAAAACATAAAAGGAGGGTGAGTATCCATAGTCAGCACAGACACCCATACGTCCAGGTAACTGGCAATGCACAAGGCATTGGAGTCCACCCATGTGCAACTAACTGTAGGCAAGACTGCTGTACAGTCTGTAGCATGCTACAGACCACACTCTCACACACAGGAACCCCACCCATCCATCCTGAAGACACTGGACAGTATGAATGTCCCACCAAATACCAAACAAAGTACCACAAATTACCACATAGGTGGTAAACCATTATGTATGGAAGGAGTAACCAGGGACCTAGGGACACAAGTGGACAGTAACCTGTTATGTGACACCCACATTGCCAATGTGGCTAGGAAGACTGTCTACATTTGACACCGTATCAGGAAAGGATTCACATCTACATCAACAGAGGTCATTGTGCCCCTATACTGTTCTCTAATCACACCCATAATCTAGTACAATGCCTCATATCTGACACCTGCAGCAGTTAGAAAGACCTCAAAGGTACCTCACCAAGAGGATAAAGGGTCTCAAATATATGTCATATGCTGCCTGGCTGTAGACACCCCAGCTGAATGCAGTCACATACTGCCTACACAGAGGCATTGCATGCCTGTTGTAGAAGGCCATGCCCAACACAGGAGTAATGGACATGCTCCACCCCAGAAAACTCAAATCCATCGGAGCTATGAGAGTGAGAGATGTCAACCTCAACAAATAATGAAATAGGATGTGCTGGTGGGACGGATACATAATCCAGAGGCTTCCCACACCCTGGACCAGAATCCCACTCCATGTTAGGCAGAGCCCCTCACTGACACTCTTCAACAGGAATCTTGCCAAGTGGATGGATGATTGTAGAGTTACACTAGGGATCTTCACTGTGTCATGTCCAGACAGAGGCACAGCAAAGCAAATCATAAATGGCCATAATATTCACATAGCAAGGGGTGGCAAAAACCACACACACTCTGGCTAGGCTAACAAATGCCCTAGGGTGGATAGCCTAGTATGAACCTATGAACCTATGAAGATACAAATTGTACAGGACACTAAGGATAATCCCAAGGCTTTCACAACTGATGGTAGGGACTATGTTGGGAATTCACAGATATGCCCTGAATCACACAAATATCACAAACACACACACATATTGCCAACATACATCCTGACAGGTGCAGTGCAAACCCCTCCCAGAATGCAGAATATCTATCCCAGCAGACTGCTGGCCCCCTGACATTGCAGATGCTGAGGTAACAGCCAACATCTACAAAGCAAAACACACAGCAGCAATGGTATGAGATGGTGTCCTGGGCTTAGTGCAACATGGACTCCAAGATGAACGGAATGCCAAACCACACTACTGCTCAATGTCAGCCTTACCACAGAATATGTACCCAAAGAGCAGTGTACAACAGTGGTCCTTCTCAACAAAGGTGTTGCCTGAATGGATACTGAAAACTACTACCCCAGAATCCTGAGAAGCTCGGTCTGCACAGCTATGGAAAGGATCAGCATGTACCACAGAAATAAAGATATTGGGGACCTACTGACACCGGACCCTACCCAGTGTGGCTTTCTCAAGTGCAGATCCTGCCCCTAAACATGTTTGACTCAATTGAAACAGTCATTAAGGTCATTGATGAGGGCAATGTGGTCCACACAGCGTAGCTGGACCTTGCAAAGGCTTCTATACAATACCCTACATGTTCATTATAGATAAGCTCACCAGCTTAAATATAAACCCACATGTCAGTAGAGGGGTTGCAAACCAGACCAAGGACAGAACAGACATGGTCAGACATGCTGCAGCCATGTCAGACTACAAACCAGATATAACTGGCATCCCATAAGGCTTTGTCCTGGGATCTCCCTCGTCTGGTATATATGTCCCATAGGTACAGGCAAACTCGGAAGGACTGTGTCCGAACATGTTTGCAGAGGACTACAAACTGCTCACCACATATGATCCACCAGCTGACACCAGCATCCCACAAAAGGGCCACATAGAAACAGACAACTGGTGCCATAGCCATGTCAGCAAGCTAATTGCAGAAACGTGTATAGTCAACCCCCGTGGATATACAGTAAGTACCCACCAATTACCACATAGGTGTTAACCCATTATGTAGTTAACATGTAATGAGAGACCTGGGGACACAAGGTGATAGATATCCTGCATTGGACAAACATGTGCTGTAGTGTTTACAGAAACATACCATATACCCACCTAATCATGAAGGTTGTCAGATCTAGATAAGGGGAGGTCATTGTGGCTCTGCAGTCATCCTTCATCAGCGGTACAATTGAATACAATAGCCCCTGTGGGCTGTACCTCAGCAGACACCTTCATCAACCGTAAAGTCCTCAACAGTACCTCACCAGGAGTATCAAAGAGCTTGCACAGATGCCATGTGTTGCCTGTGTTGCTGGTATCAATAAACATGCTGCACCTTGTACAATCTGAATGGCAGTGAGCTATGCACATGAGAGACCTGAACCCCAGCACTGACTTACATAGGACAAGCTGTACTGCGTGATCCATAACACAGAAGCCACCCCCACCCATGAGTGAACCCCCAGTACAGGCTACCCATAGAGTCACTTATCAATCTTCCTCAATAGGAATCTTGATGAGTGGATGGGAGATGGTAGCTTTATCCTGGGTATCACTGTCATGTCACAGGTAGACAGAGGCACAGTACACTAACCATGACATATGTCATAGTAAACTCCACTTACAATGTGTGTTGAAGGACAAACACACTCTCCAACTAGCATTAGACATGGACTAGGGCACATCGCTAGTGTTTGCAAATGTACACCTATGTTGTGGAATACACTACCAATGTTGGACAAGCCTGGTTTAAGTAGTTCATATCTGAACAGAATGCAACATAGTCAGATGTACACAACTGGCCCCTAACCAGGCTGTTGTGCCCACTATCGAAATGTAAAGCAGTGATAGCACTAAAGCCCAGGATACTGTCCACCACAGTCAAAGTACTACCAGTACACTATACAGTACTACAGTGTTAGGTCAGTGTGAAAGGATGTTGACAACTGTATGCAAAGTATCCCATGCAAACACTGCAGGCACAGTATAATCCTGTTGTGTTCACACACAAAGCAGTTGTACAGTAACTACACAACACGACACACAACACACAACCATAAACAGGTGATATTTGTTGAAGATCACACTCATCCACAAATGTGGTGGGCTGCAGAGTCCAACATATGGAATGCTCACACTGGGCATGCTCACACACTTTGATAAATGAGACATATGTTAGACAACATGCCATGGGAAGGCTGAACTGGGCATGCTCACACACTTAGGCCAAATCTCAGTTTTGCAGTTGGACACACATATCTGGTATTTTTATGTGTTATTCCAGGAACCAACCACATTACAGCAGTCTGCCCAGTGCACACAGTTAAATGACTACAGAGACATACGTGATATAGTGGATCCCTCCCATATGCAAACATCTTCCACAGATGCACAAGTTGTTCATACAAACAGGGAATGCTATGGCAATACAGATGTGCAAACAGTCTATCAACAACAAATAATGTGCATTTGACAATTAAACATATGGGTGTAAGAGGTCAACACTAGGCTGTTTGCCCTAGGGAATGACAGCTTAGCCAGAGTGTGCTTGGTGTCTGCCTCCCCACAGGATGCACATTCCCCTTTCTAAACACCGATGATGTCAGCACCCTATAAGTACAGCAGGAGAAAAGAAACTTCACAGTAATGCGAATAGCGTGCTCCGCTAATGCATCTGTTACAAGTGTCATAACATAGTTAGGTAGGGGGTTGAATCCTGCGAATGGCAAGTGTGTGTGTTTGTCTGAGGGGGTTTAGTGTGTGTGAGGGAAATGTCCCTTTTGGCAACTAGGAGAACAGACTACAGGATGCACATTCCCATTTCTAAACACTGATGATGTCAGCACCCTATAAGTACAGCAAGAGAAAGGAAACCTCCCAGTAATGCGAATAGCACACTCTGCTAATGTGTCTGTCTGGAGTGTCATAACATAGTCAGATAGGGTTTTGAATCTTGCAATTGTGTGTGTTTTTGGCTGAGGGGGGGTTAGTGTGTGTGAGGACAATGTCCCTTTTGGCAACTAGGTGAACAGACTACAGGATGCACATTCCCCTTTCTAAACACTGTTCAGCTGAAGGCCATGGCTCTGGCACAAGTTGTCTGTTTCTATGATGCCCCTTTGGAAGACGCTTGTGTCGGCTGGAGAGTTGATTATGGTGGCCAGTTCGCAGTCATCTGCATATTTCGTCAGCCACAGTCCGTCCGTGTTGGCCTGTACCTCCAATAAATATATACCAAACAAGAGAGGTCCCAGGACTGAGCCTTGTGGGACACAACTCGTAACTGGTTTGGAGTCTGGCATGGCTCCAGCAATGCTAACCATGTGGGTTCTGTCCTTGAGCCACTGTGCAATCCATCTAGTGACATAGGGGCTTATATTTAAGCTGGTGAGCTTCTCTAGAATGCCCAAGTGGGGTATTGTTGTGAAGGCTTTTGCAAGGTCCAGGTAGGCTGTGTGAACCACCTTACCCTCGTCAATGGCCTTGGTGACTGTTTCAAAGAAATCAACCAGGTTAAACCTGGTAGTGCTGGTGTGCTCTCAGTAGCCCTGAACCAGGCATCTGTTACTGCACATATATTGATGTTCTCCATGCCAAGGAGTGTTTTGGGTACATGCATCTGGAGGTTTAGACTTCTGGCGTTGGGTAGCATTAATCTTAGTTTCTTATCCCTTGTGATACCTATGAAGGTGGGTTTGTCATTTGAGCCTTGCCTAACATAGGCACTATGGGGGTAGTAAGAGCCTTTGCCAATATCTGAAAGCCCAGGGGTGACAGGTGCAGGCCATCCCTAGCAAAGCAGGTAGTTCAACAGAAGATGAATATGTGAAGGTGTAGTGCCTGTGATTAGCTAGCAGTAGCATATATGACTGCTCACGTGGACACATGCCAGGTAAATCATATGCACTGTGTCACAGGCAATGTACATGTGAACAGGACAAACAGTGACATCCTGCCAAGTGGGACATGGACATACATATAATAAGCTATGCAGATGGCACTAGGAGTCCACAGAAGCTCTATAACTATGCATTGCAGGCGTGATCAGTATTCCAGGGTAATTGCAAGCAAACATGCATGCAAACAAAGCTACAGTAAACAGGGCTGCATGTAGTCCATTGTACAACAAACAAGCTTTACCAGTTCCAGTAGGTAACACTGCAAATATGCAGGCACTATGCACATGTACATGGAAATACACGGGACAGATGGCTAGGGTCCAGTCTCAGTGCACACAAGTGTACAGACCATGTACTGTCAGGATGTACAATAACTGGATGGAAACCCATGTGCTCATACCTGCAGTAATATACATGTCAAATAACAGACACTGAGCCTTCACTCAGTGGTTCCATACTTAGTAGGATGTATGCTACCTGACCTGCCACCACAGTATCCCTGACATATATGGGGACTCTCCCTCCTGTGACAGTTAGTTATGTGTGTTGGGGCTATCTAGCATGGTATGAGATGTGAGCATGCAGTGCTACGGTGCTCCTGTGTGTCCTGTACCAGTCGTGTAGTACTGCACACATATCAACATCCTCAAACATCTGTATTGCAGAGTCTAGTGTGGGCAACATGCCACTTGCAATTTACATGTCCATCATTGTGTATTACTACATTCATTACCCTATCCCCTGTGCTACCTATGTATGTAGCCTTCTGTTGACATCATTACCACCAGTATGCCAACATGTGCAGATGATACACTATGGTACTTACCATGGGTGAAGACAACAGGACATGACAATCACACACTTACTGCATCAGGTATGCTGTGATATACCCACAATTAATTCAGCACACAGTACTGTTAACAACATGATACTATTACTACACATCTATGTGGTCACCCTGTGCATCAGCAACATGTTAACCTGTACCTGCACAGTTGTTACAGATTGCAGGAGGTGGCACAGTTTCACCATATGCACAGGGTGTGAACTTGGTATGCCTGAGTCAGCCACCGATACCACCAATTGACATGTATGTGTATGTGTGTTGGTGAGGGACAGCAGTAGAAGGTGGGGCAATGTTGATGCAGTGTGTGCATGTATGCAGTAGCCCTAGGTGTTGTCAATTCGTATGTGTGTATGGATGCACACAGTTCCACCTCATGGCTGCCATATACTGGTGTTTGTGGACAGCCACAGACTGTACCTGCCAGGTCATACAGATCAGTGTCTCTGGCCACAGACATGGTACCTGTGCCTTGCAGGGGTGCTATGAACCATATCCAGTACCAACTCAGACTGGGTACTGTCATCAGAAGCAGGTGTTCGTTGACTGGACACAGATCCCTGTCGGGCCTGGCCAGAGCCATGTGCACGTGGTCTCCTGGGGTGGTCTGATGACAGCACAGACCCAGCATTGCTGGGGCTGCTGCTGGCACTACGGGGCAGCCGCGGCCCTGTTGTCGTCCACGACGACTGCCAGCTGCTGCTGCTGCTGGCATACGGCCACGTTGATGCCTCAACCACCCACCATCGCCCTGGCTCATGGACATGTAGTTGTGGAACCGGTCTAATATGTCCCCACAATGTCTGTTTATGACATTGGTGAAATTACGGATGGCAGACGCAATGTCACGCATACTGTCAGTCATGGCTGTGTGACATGCTGTCAGCTCCCTCAGACCCTGTCTGGTGTACCATTCCATACGTGACTGTGCCTGCATGACAGCCCGAAACATAGCTGAGGTTGTAAGACCTCTGTGGGCACGTCTGACAGGGGCAGTACACCCACGGATGCTCCCACGAGAACCCCTGGACATCTGTCTGTGTGGTACCATCTCTGGGACATGCCCATGGCTGCTGTGTGGGGAGGCATGTGCCACAGATACCACATTACCCTGGTCAATGCCCACTGTATGCTGTCCATCACCTAGGGACATTGGTGACAAAGGGTGTATTGGCAGGATAACTGTGCGCATTGATGGGGTCGACAGCTGTGTTCTGTCAATCGGCTGACCAATGGTGGACCCTGGCATACATTCCTGTGTCATTACACAGATGTCATCATTATCAGTACCCACGGCATCTGACACAGGTTCCTTGCTACATGAGACCAGAGCAGCAACAGAACCTGTGGGAGGGAAACAGGAAACAAAGTTTACAATGTCTACACATTACCAGCGATGCACACATGCACAGGTGCACAAATGCACACTTGCACACGTGCACACATGCACACATGCACACATGCACGGGTGCACACATGCACACATGCACACATGCACAGGTGCACACATGCACACATGCACAGGTGCACACATGCACACATGCACACGTGCACACATGCACAGGTGCGCACATGCACACATGCACACATGCACACAGTTTCACACAATTGTACAGTACTCAGTTTGCGTGATATCAACACACAGACACAGACACACCTACATGCATACAAAGAGCACTACTAAGTGAGCCAAATAGTACTATTACTATCAACACTATTACAGGAATTGTTAATACACACTCACCAGCATGGATAGGCTGCATTGCTGTTATGCCAGAGGGTCCTGCAGACGTGAAGAAACTAATGTCAGTGGGCACAACTGTGCCAATGTTACTGAGTATGATACAGGTCAGTAGTACAACAGTCACCTTTCACAGGTCAGCTGCTAATATTGAGGATATCACACTTGCACATTAAATACTATGGTGACAGCTACAAACCAAGGACACACCTCACACATGCATTAACTACCAGTGTACACAACAGTCAACTATACATATGGCATATTACCTGCACGTTCACTGTCTTGCTGCTACGTGGCTCCAGCCTCCATCATAATGCATGTCTGCTGCTGTTGTTGTTGCTGGTGGACTGGAGCCACTACACTCATGAGTAGTCCCTCCAGTCTGGTGAGTGGGGGATGTGTAGCCACCCCACCACCTGTGGTGACCTGCTACCTGTGGATATCCGACGCACGCTGACGGACATGTCTGATTAAATTACTGCAGTGATGTCGTACCTGCTCATATGTCCTATTATGCATGCCTATGTCATTTACCCGACGGACAAGGTCTTGCCACAGTGCAGCCCTCTCCTGCTGATTCTGGCTGGTGCGGGAAAAGAGTATTGCATAATCCTGCAACAGGCTCTGGTGTATCTCCTCATCCTCAGCTGTGGAGTAGGTGGGATTCCGTGGGTGGGCCATGTACCTGAGAAAGAAAATAACCTGGTATCAGCAATATATGTCAGCAGAATTTGGCACACATACTACACATGCTACTCAACTGTTATGATACAACATATCTCACATATGTGGCATCTGTCTGTCTACTGGTGGATACACATGTAGATGGCCAGGTATCAGTGCTCAGCCAGCAACTGTGCAACAGTACCTGGCACACTCCATACGACATACTACCAAACCCCAGCAGTCAGAACACTGATTCAGGTCAAGAGCACATCCTCACTCTGGGGGTTTGTATCTAGGTACTGTATGGCCTACATCATCAACTACTGTGAGCTGACCACACACTGATTGCCCTGGATATACATATTCCACCTCCACCACCAGCACAAACAACTATAGTGCATAACATTACAGATACAAACTTTACACTTTGTAACAGTGACATGGTATCCTTTCAGCCCACTGGGCCAGTGGCAGATACAACCCACAATGCTGACCCCTACACAATTGCTTTCTACAGACATCTCCGAGAATGCATGGATCATGCAATCCCATATATGACCAAGACACTCTCCACAAAGGGACAGCATCCTGTCTGGTTGACTCCAGCCATAGACAGATTGTATTACAGAAGATGGAAGCTACTGCAAGACAGAGCATAATTCCATAAAGGGAGGGCATGTCTGAGCAGCACTAGTAAGGATCTATTTTCCATCATACAAAATCCATGGGCAACTTTGAGAGGGAAATCAAGAGGGACACTACAGATAACCAGAAGGCCTTCTTCAGTTATGTTAGCAACCTGGTCAGGATCCATCCTCTATGCCCATAGGTAGTACACAACAACAAATATTTCACTGACACCACAGATATCGACAACATTGTGGCAGACAGGTTCAGTGCAGGTGTCAACCCGCCCTCTCCCCCAAAATAAGGCATAGTTATCCCAGCTGACTGTAACCTCCCTGTCATCACAGATGTCCAGGAGAGAGCCACCCTCAGGACAGCAGAATACACAACATGGATGGGACCTGATGGTATCCCCAGTTGCATGCTACATAAACTCTGACAGGAGCTAAACACACATATAGAAGTGCTATGTAACACTAGCCTGACTACAGGATATGTACCTGTACACTGGCGCACAGCAGCAGTGGTTCCACTCCACGAAGGAGGCACCTCAACATACCAATACAATACAACACAATACATTACATTACAATACAATACTATACAATATGCTATTGCCCCTGGGACTACAGCAGCGTACTGTTCTGCTACCCGACCATTGTGACACATGTGGTGTGATGGTACCCGCTGCTGTCACACAGTTACACAGGGTGACTCATATGGCATATTACCTATCTGACTAACATTCAGCAGGGGTATGTGTGACATGTACTCATGGGGAGTCTTTCTTCTTAACACTGTGTGGTTTATTGCAGGGTATGTCTTATCTGTGGGTAGGAACTCTTACCTCCACATGTGCACTCTATTGCAGTGGCACGGACGACACACAGCAGACATTTAGGTTGTGGATGGTGTGAGGTGCTACTATGGTTGTTGGACATCTGTCATGGGTGTGACTTACATATGTAAATCCGGGAGTGGTAACCTCTATGTGGGTAGCATATGTGTACTCTGTGTTGTTGTCAGTCACTGTGCATTGGTAATGTGTTTGAGTGCATTGTGACAGTGTTGTACATGTCACTGTGTCCTTCTCCATATCTGTAGCTGTCATGTGACGTCCATACCATGGCATCCATTATGTGGTGTGGAGGGGTACACCGACCTACATGTCCATAGCTGACACACCATGTCTGCTGACACATACTATGTGCAGGTATTCCAGGGATAGTGTGCCACTGTGAATATCATTGGGACCACTATTGTACACATTTATGACCCTGTTCACCCCTGACACATGCAGTGGTGGGCAGCCAATCACATATCAGGTGGTTACTGGTGTAGGTGATCTGCAATGTGGTATGGCACTCCGGTTTTGACACTGGTGTTCACTCCATGCCTTTGTCACCAGGCACCTGTTGCAATACATCTGTACACATGTGCCTCACTCAGACTTTATATACATCTCTCTCTCTCTCTCTCTATATATATATATATATATATATATATATATATATATATGTATATAGATATATCTATATGTATATATATATATATATATATATCTATATATATATATATATATATATATATGTCGTATACATATACATATATATATTGATGTACATATATTGCTATAGATGTAGGGGGACACAGAGGGGTGTGAGTGACAGAGGGGGTGGGACAGGCTGTGTTGCAGGTCGTCATATACAGTCATACCTGTAGGTATTCAGATCAGTCTGTCTATGTATATGTATCTACATATATCTATATCTGTATGTGTGCATTACATAGATATGTTTGTACAATATTCTATCTACATCTGTCTATGTATTCCTACATCTCTCTCTCTATGTATGTATGCATATATGCATATCATATATATATATATATATATATCACAAACACGAACACTACCACTGTGAACTGACAAAGGCTCAAAGTCAAAAAATCTTTTTACGCGTTTCGTCCACCTTTATTTCCTGTGAACTTCTTCAGAAAGTAAATGACTCATAATACAAGTTTAAATAGTACCAATACATCTGCTCATAACCTCCGTAGACCAATCAAATGTGTCTAAATTCCAAAGTGTAATTAAAGCCACAGTTACTCTTATTAAATCAATATTTCTATATCTAATTGTTAAAATGTTGTGTCTCATATTGAAAAAACACTCATTTAAAAATCTGTTTAAATGTTCAATATTATCAAAATACATGTATATTTGATGTACTTAAGAACTTATGATACACTTATTTCGGTCTTTGTGCTTGTAAAAAGCACTTAATGTTCACTGCTTCATTTAACCCAGGGTATTTATCTGCATTAAGCAGAATTTGCCAGATAGCTTCTTTACATTCCAATTTGACTTTGTAATTACCACAAAAACATATATATATATATACACATACATATGTTGACATACATACGTATCCATATGTTAGACAGGTATATCAACATATTTGTCTACCATACTGTATACACACACTAACATACTGCTAAACATACATAACTGTGAAACCTACTTTGTACATGGCACTACAACCTACAATCAACCAACATTGATATGTGCACATAGATGCTCTCACATACAAATGTATGTACAGCCTTCGCTGATAGTTGCTGTATGTCCCCTGCCCTTTACACATCTTCATATACATATGGATACAGACCAATGACACATATGGAGGGTTCACAGTATGTAGACCTTTATAGTATTACTTTACATTACCTGTGCTTGTCACAGCTGCTTGTGTTGCTGTCTGGTTCTCTGTCCTGCTGCTCCACTTCCCAGTTGTCAGCTTTCAGGTAGCTGTTGCTGAACAATTTGTTTGTGTCTGCTTAATTGCAGTTTTCTCTGTCTCTCTCGCTCTCTCTCTCTCTCTGTCTGTCTCTCACCTCCTTCTCAGGGTGCAATGAAAGTATTGCATGTGTGGACTGGGAGTACAACATACTTTTGTAGGTATCTGCATATGCCCATGTGATGGCCTCTGCACCAATTGTTAGCCAGCATTTGCTAATTGCATGCAGCCAGTTGTGTACTGATTGCAGTTCTCACTGTGATTTCAGAACAGTGCTATAAAAATGTATGTGAGATAGGCATAGCCCTTTCAGATTTTAAGGCCAGGGACCATGCTGTTATGCTGTGGACAATGTTCTGTGAGTGTAAAGGTTGGTATCTCTCTCATATTTCCAGGTGTGTTGTAGATTAACATTCCTCCATTCATTTCTCCAGTTTCCTGTACTAACTGTGTATGTACACTGACACCTACAACTGCTACTACTGTTAATGTGTGTGTGCTTTCCTTTCACTTTTGCTTGCACTTTGCTGCTAAGGCTTCAATAGTTGCCCTTTACAGTCACTACTTGTATGCCTGCTAGGTGTCTTGACTGTAGTGTGCTGCTGTAGCTTTCCTATTTTCCATGTACATTCACACCTTGGAATACTTGCTATATCTGCTAGGGTGTTACAGCATGCAGTGTGGTCTGGCCATGGTGTGGGCCTTGACATCTATTAGGGTATTTGAGTATGCTGCTGAGCAGGCCCCAGAGACTTTCATGTTCATCTGTTATGTGCCTCATGGAATGGTACATATCAGTGGGGTACACCCATTAAAATGTCTGGTATGCTGCAGTTGTGACTGTGGGTTAGCATGAGCATATGTATTACTACACTTTTTCTGCCATGCAAGTGATGAATACTTTCAGGACTCCATAGTTACCATTGCATGTGTTACACATTTCTGCCTACTGTTTGTACATTTCACATGGGGTCTGTGGGGCATCCCTGTAAGTCATTCACTGTTGCTATGTCTAGGCTCTTAACTATTCAAATATGATGGTGTCAGACCCATCATGTGTACAGATATTTGCAAGTTGTCCACATTTCTGCCTCATATTCTGGTCAATATCTCATGCACACCTTTTTCTGGCAAGTCACTCTGGGCTCAGGTCAGAATATGGTGACAAACATTCAAGTTTCAGACTGCATACCCTTCCAAACATCCCACAAAGTGCAGACCCTGTTACTCTCTGAACTGTCTGTGTTTGTTGTAACATTATTTGTAATGTGTCCCTGGTTTTGGGCCTTTGCTCCACATATTTTATTACTTGGTCCAGATGTGTTCCTGTAAGAGGTTGTGGGGTATGGGCAGTGCTTATCCTGCTGTGAGTATGTGTGTGGCTTGCAAGGTGCTATAGTGACTTTATTACCTACTAGCTTCCAACTAGCATGGCTGTTTCTGTTCACACACTACTATTATGGAAATCCACTAGTTTTGACAGTAATTCTAAATGGCATGCTTTGTGTACTACACATCTATATTCCCTTTACATTCATTCCTACTATTACATGATATATTTATTTTAGCACAATGTTCTTGTATAAGAGTCACGGCTTAGTGGTAAGTCATGCAGACTACTGTTTCCAAAGTCCTGGGTTCGGGACTCACAGTGGGATTTTATTTTTCTTTTGAGCTGAGTACAGGACCTGTCAATCAAAGTGACTAAGGCACTTTTAAGCAGTTGTAACCGGGTTAGCGCTGGTTTGCGCGGAGCTCACACATGCGCACTGGCGGTTAGCTCCACGCACACCTGCTTACAACCGCTTAAATGTGCTTACTCTTGCGCACACCCACGCTATTTTCTTTGAAAGAAAAGAAAATGGGGAGACAGGAAAGTGGTGAAAAAGGGGTCACAAAGAGGGTAAGACAGTAGGGAAACAAACTTGGGATGTGCAGGAGGGATGTATGTAAGGCCCATAGCTGCCCATTTCTTCATAAGCAACAGCTGTGCATATGTATGTAATTTGGTGTGACATTTGAAACCTTCCACCCCTGAGAGAGGTGTCAGGACAACAATAATACTTGTTGTACAGCCAATTGTAATTGATAGGTTCCATGTCCAGCAGACATGTGTGCAGAATGGTCAGCTATGTATGGGGCGTAATTTTTTTGTGGGTACAGAGTGCCCTTTTTTTTTTTTTCAGGTGAGAGTGGTATGTCAGGTGAAGGAAGTCGGTACAGCTGGGGAGGTAGGTTGGGTAGGTAAACAGACAAGACAAACAAGACGCATACAGGGGCGGTGTATGACACATGTGGGGGGGTACACAATTGACGGTGATGGAGGTATGGATATCCAGAGCCCATGAGTCCACAGATGGCAACAGTGGAACTGATATCCCCACCCATAGGCAGTTGCCACTGTTCCTTCACTGCCCAGGACAGGGCTATGCTGGGGGCTGTGTAGGTGGGGCAACAGGCATGCCCGTTAGTTGCGCCACCCGTGCCTCGAGCTGGCGTAGGGGCTAGAGAACAGAGTCCCGAATCTCCCTACGCACCACAGTCCGGACACTACGGAGGGTGAGTGGCGGTTCTCCTCTGGCCACACTTGCAGAGGGGGGGGGTGAGCCCCATTCCCTGCAGCGCTTCCACCCGCAGGTGGCACAGGGCCACTGGAGGAGGGTGGGGACTCGGCACTAGTGCCATGTGCACTCGCCAGCTGAGGTGGGAGAGGTGGGTCCGCTGGAACCCGCCTTCCCTGTCGTACTATGTTTTGCATTATGTCATGACAGTTTGGGTTAGTGACATATAATACCATTCACAATTAGTTGTAACAGCATGCATTAGTATTCCCATTAACCAAACACCCAGATATTCACACCATTGAACAGCATGCATAACACATGCATAATTTGAACAGAAATACACAGTCCAACAACATGCAGGGTTAATTGATGGCAACAGGCCATCAGGTGTGGATGTATGAACAGGGCAGATGCATCAACAGACATGCAAATATATATGACCCAACAGGACAAACATCCAGGGGTGTTAATTGTGATTGCACATACCATTTTCACGTGGAATGGATTACATGTGGTCATAGGGTGGGGTGAAGAAAGTAATATTGACACCTTCGAATAACAATACATATGATGTACATTTCTAATAGCTACAGTTATATACACACTACTGTTCTAACTACAGTTTCCTATATGATAACTATTTCAACTTGGTGATAGGACTGTTACTGCAACATCAATATACATTTTATGGTTCTTCATACACATTCATATCTGGCTTTGTTCAGCTACATCATCCTGCTACATTTGCTTTATATAGCTGTAGACAAGTGTGGATGTTTGGTATATCAGACAAACATCCTATCTGCATATTGCAGACTGAGAGCTACATATCCTGATTTTGGCATACACATTCCAGATGCAGCAACACATTGAACAGATTTTGCTGTTTGGTTTTGAATCTCACATGCATTTCATTCTGTCTTGACTGCAGTATACTTTATTCAGGGGTTATTACTACTGTATTGCTGGATTCATGACACTTTCTCACACTCTCTCACTTGTTTTCATTTTACTATTCAGGATGGTACTTCTAGGCTTTATTGACATGTTTTACCAGTAGTTATTACAATCCTTTCCAGCAGTCTCACTTCTGTCATGTTTCAGTATTTCCACAGGGATATATTTCACACATGTGATTTCATCATCTTCTGCAGCTATACTTTTCAGCCTGCTGCAGGTTGTGTACTATTTTCTTACAGGCAGGGCATTTTTATTTCAGAATATATGTTGGACAGTTTCATGTTTAAGTTAAACTTATAGGCTGGAACACACTTTTGCAATCAAGCAATACTTGCATACACTTTCACACTGTTATTTGCAGATTTTATTCCTTACTGACTACACTGGACTCTTTTGCTGACTGTCATACTTTTATATTTCTTTACAGTTACTGGTAGTGGATTACTGACCTGCCTTGTGGTGCAACCGCACCAGCCTATAGCCATAGGCTCTGCGGTTCGCAGAACGGACACCTGCAGCTGTAATATAAATGAAGTAATATTGGAATACACATCTCCATAATATCAGCTAGTTTAATTTCTTACATACATAATTAAATGTTACTTACTCAGTAGTGGGGCGTTGGTTGTTTGCCGGGCCTCCTGGATCCAAAGGTTCAGTTGGTCCTGCTTGCGCCTCTTCAGGTCTGCATGGTGGTGACGGACCTGCTCACCAGTCCTTGGAATCCCTGTGGCACTGGTGAGATCATGAGCCAACCGGTCCCACGCCTCAGCCCTGTATGCTCCCCAGAGGACCTGGCCCTGCATGAGTTGGGCCTCATGATTATGGACTAGGAGCCAGACCATGTACCTGGACTCCTCAACACCCCACCTCTGTGCTCGGCGACTACCCTCTCCTACTCCTGTCATTCTGCCTGCAGGTCAGTTCTACAATCATTTATTCTGTGTATTCCCGCCTATGGGGCTTATATAGTCCGTTTTTCCCGCACATATCTGTGATTGGCCATTTTGGAATTGTATCAACTTCAGTAAACCTGCATTGTCATGCTTTAGTTTGTATTCATTCCTATATATTAGCTATTATTGCATTTACAGGTACTGCTGTCATGGCTTAGTGGTTATGTACCTTGACTATGGTGTATAGTATCCTGGGGTCGAACCTCGCCGCTGCTTTTTATTTTTCATGACTGTCTAGACATGCTGAGGGGTGTGTCCGTGTAAAGGCAGTTTTGATACGGCTTGCTCAACGTTGCCCGTCGGTTAGCTTGTTTGCCCGGTGCACAGCTCCGCGCAAACAGGGTACGCTGGTTTACGCCTCATTTGGCTATCAGCACGCATATTACGCTCAGCTCAGTGAGGGGCACATAGATTTAGCATGTTAAATCACTGCTCAGCTATGGGCACTCATTTTGCACCAGTTAAACCACTGCTCATCTACGGGCACATGTACTCACTCTGTTAAACTGTAGCTCAGCTATGGGCATATCTGGCATTTTTTCTTCCTTTGTTACCTCACATGTCTTCAATATAAATGGGCTATTTCATTACATTTTACATAACTTGTGGTTTTATGTGTACATATTTGTCAGGGACTTGTTTCCTGCTTATTTTGCAAAAAAAAAAAATTGGTGTTGTGGGGGCTCGAACCATGAATGTCTGCTCTGCGGCCAACATCTCTACTGCTATGCTATTGCTTCCTGGCGTATTTTGCATATTTAGTTCTTATATGCTTTCCCACTGACTGCTAACTGTAGCTGCGCTACGGGCACACCCGCGCAAACGAGCACACTTACGGTTAAACATCTTTACAATTTAAACAAAAATATATAACATGTTCATTTATATATATTTTATGTTCATAGTCTGTGGGGGCATGTGTTGTGTTGTGTTTATTCAGATTTCCGTGGACTCTGTTGTGGGTGTTTACTTTGGGCACTTTTACACTTCTGGGGGCGTGTCCGCTTGCAAGGCTCGGCCTACGGACATGCCCCCTACTGTCTTACACGGACCGTGTTAGACTTAGGTGTGATTCAGCATGCTCTCATGAATATGCAAGGCATGCTGACATCACTCCGTTTAACTGCAGCCTCCGTGTAAGAGTTATAACTCTTACACGGAGGCTTCGTGAATCCTGGGGAGTAAGTACTTCCAAAATTCAGCAATTTGCCAGTGATATACAGTTAGCAATGGGTACAGCTGATTCTTCATTAACCAATTTTAAAAGTGCAATAACATACTTTGAACTCATGTCAGGTCTAAAGTTCAGTTAGAATAAAACTATTACCTTATTAACTAACTAACTAACTAACTAACTAACTAACTAACTAACAAAGATTAAATTGTTTTATGAAAACTAATAACCATTTGTTAACTAGATAGGCCCACTGGACATAAACTCCTGTCTGGTTCAGTGACTTGCTCAGGATACACAGTAGGAAAAAAAGATGTACGGATAATCAATCCATTTCCACAGGAACTGTAATACACAACCTTAATCCTCTGTGCCAACTGCCAGATAATACTACCAGTGAAAAATGTAAATGTTTAGTGGTTACTATCAAATGCAGTTGTGAACAGATTTAATATTTAGTGGGTACTGTTGTATATATTTTTATTTTATTTTATTTAACATTTGTTTGCTGGGAAAGTCTGACTTGGAACAGGTCAACATTCAGTGGAGGCCAATGGAGAAATGCACCAGATGCATGTCTTTGCACATAGTAGTACACAAATATTGGAAATTAATTATATATATATATATACATATACAAGATTTTAGACAATATGAAAAAATAATAAATACATGGAGCACATTATTCTTTTTAGTGGAAGGTGTGATGATTTTAATTAAAATAGTTATTTTACCTAAAAAACATGCATTATTCAAACATGTTCTTTAGTTTCTTTTCAGAACGCATTAAACAATTACATGACATTTGTTTGAAGTTATTGTCACCCCAACAGTCATAGAATAGCTTTGGAAATCATATAAAGGATGGGAAAGATGGTAGAATAGGATTTCTTGACCTAGAAACATTGTATGTAGTTAACAAAACAGTAGCTTCATGTTTAAAGCATTATTTTTAGCTAATTGAAAAAAATGTATGAAAACATTTGGCTAAATAAATAAACGTATCACTATACAGCAAATACTGATCTTAAATAATAATGTGCTGTTAAAGAAACTTTTAGTTATTTAAAGCATTAATGATCTGACAAAAAAAAACAATATAGAAAAAAACATTTCAAATGTTTACATATAAATACACTGAGATAAAAAACTTCTTTCACATTATTCTCTATATTATTTACAAAAACAAATACAGATATTCTGATTTTCAAAAAAGGTTAATGTTACAGAATATGAATTTGATCTTTTGGAATTAAAAGCTAAGAGATGCTAAAATGCTTAATACAGATAATTAACTGCTAAATATGATTTGGACATGAACAAAGCAACACACATTTTTAATGAGTTATGTTTTGTTAATATCAGATATAATTAATAAAGGATGTCAAGCTATTTTTAATTTTCTAAAAAGTCTTGAACCAACTGTTGAGATAGGGATATCCAACATATTTAAATTAATTAAGAACTATAAATTATGTATCAAAGAATATTGTTGTGATAATGCTCTACAAATGAACTTTTCAAATGAGAAGATGAATTTTAATTATAATACATAAAATAATTTTAATTTCCTCAAATAGGATATCAACTTTATGTTGGAAATTAGTATCTTGGAAAATTCTACACTGATTTTGTATCCCTCTACAAAGAATTGAAATTTTATGCAAAAATGAAGGTATTGGTTATTGGAGGTATAAATCCTTAATCAAAGAGCAGGGTGGTAACACCTGGTTTATGACTGCAAAAGTCTACTGTCTTTTCTGGGAAAAAATAATGTTTCATGCAAGAATTTTTGTCTGATAAATTTGTATCAATTAAACTTGTGATGTTGTTTAATGCTTCAATTCCTGTACGTGTCCAAGCTTGAATTTTCCCTTCTTTGAACATTATTAACAATAACTAGAAAGAATTAAACAAATGAGGTTATGTCTCCATTTACAGAATGTATTAATATGGTTACTGCTGTGTGTCAAAAACAGAGGTTTACTATTAACCTGAAAACAAACAAAATAACTTCAGAATAGAAGTACTGGATAAGATTTGAACTTATTATTAGATAAATAGTAATCTATGTTCTATAATCACTTGATACTGTGTGGCTTTTTAACAAATCTTAGCTATATATATATATATATATAATTAATAACTGATGTAGAATATTTAATAAATAGTTACTTGTTTTATTTTGTTAGAGTGCTTGGTGCAGTATATAAAAATTCAATACAATACATCAACATAATTGGATGCTACTTCCCACCTGGCCAAAACATCCCTCCACTAGAAAACCTCCTCAGCTGGTCTACCCACCATCTCCCCCAAGAAACTATCATTTTAGGTGATTTCAGTATTGACTGGCAATCCTGTTCTGGCAACCATCCAAACCACCATGTAAACCTTCATGGCTTCACCCAACTAGTCCAGTCGCCAACCAGGATAAATAAAAACTCCAGCAAGCACACTACCCTGGATTGGATACTAGTCAGTAAGAGCCCCCAGTCATATATAACAGGCTGCTTATCAGATAGCCTCAGTGATAACTCCCCAACATTCCTACTGAAAAATACCTATACCATGCTAAACCTGTCGTCTACCATCAGATACGTAAAAAAATAAACTTTAACCCACTCATATTCATCTCATCCCTCAAATAATGTAACTGGCATCCTCTAAAGTACCTCAGTCTTGATGACGCAGTTGAATTTTTTAATACTACCTCCTGAGCATCCTTAATCACCATGCCCCCATAAGACTTTCCAGAATCAAAGCACAACCCTCCCTGTGGCTACAGAAAACCACTAAGTCAGAAATGAAAAACAGGGATAAAGCCTGGGAGCACTGGCGCAAAACCAAAACCCCCTCAACTAGACAGAAATTCCTAGAACTACGCAATAGAGTAAGCTAATAAAACAGGACAAATTCCAATACTACCAGTCTGCCCTAGACTCCTCCGAACACAGCCGCAAAGAATTCTGGTCCTCCATAAACTCCATCCTCCACTCAGGTAAATTCAGTACCCCTCCTCCTAACATCCCTCACTCCTCAGAACATATTGCTACCTCATTCAACACACACTTCACACAAACCATACTATCACTAGCTAAACAACACAACCCCCCTCCCCTCCAACCTACACCTTCAACTACTAATCTCCCCACTGCCTTCTCTTTTTCTCCTGTACCTATCTCCAATATAAAAAAACTCTTAACTAAACTTAAACCCACCAAATTAGCAGCAGACAACCTCCCAAGTGAATACCTACAAATCGCAGCTGATGCTCTGGCCTACCCAGTATCCATCTTGATTAACCGATCTCTGTCAGAAAGTTATGTTCCCACACTGTGGAAAGTATCACATATAATTCCCCTCCACAAAGGTGGACCCTCCACTGAACTAACCAATTACTGCCCCATAGCTATTCTCTTTCCACTCTCCAAAATACTAGAGAGATGCATACACTCTCAGGTCTCAGACTACCTCCTTACTAACAACCTCCTTTCCAATACTCAGCATGGTTTCTGACCAAACCATAATACCACCACTGCCTTACTCTCCTTTACTAACACTATCCTTCAGCATAAAAACAATGGCTATCTCTCCTCTGCTACTTTCCTAGACCTATCTAAAACATTTGACATGGTCCCACACAAACAACTTATCTCTGTCCTCAATAACCTATCCTCCTCACAATCAGTCACCAACTGGTTTCAGAGTTACCTGTCTGACCGCCAACAATCTGTTGTATGGCAGAATGACATATCTCCCCAACTACCTGTCTCCATAGGGGTTCCCCAAGGATCCATCCTTGGACCCCTACTCTTCTCTGTTTTCACAAATAATCTAGCCTCTGCCACCACACATGGCACACTCATACAATACACAGATGACTTGACCGTCATCTGCTCAGCCCAGTCCCTACCCAAACTGCAAAAAGTCACACAGGAAGCCTTTTCCTCTGTTGAAACTTGGTTATCAGATGCCCAATTAATACTCAACCCAAACAAAACTAAACTACTCATCTTCCAACCCACCAAACATACTCAAAACAACTCTCAATTTAACATCACAGCAAAAGAAAACACCACTATATACCCAACTGAACACACCAAAATGCTAGGAGTGGAAATAGACAATAAACTAAAATTTGACATTCACATATCCATGACCATAAAAAAAGTCCACAAAAAACTAGGAGCGTTCTACAGAAATAAGCATCTTCTCACCAAAGCAGCAAAGATTTCAATAGCAAATTCCCACCTTATCTCCACCCTACTTTATGCCTCTCCAATATATACCAACCTAAGGCAATGCGATCTAAACAAGCTAGAGACCTGCTACAACAAATTTGCCAAATTCGCCACAGGGACATCCTGCCGTAGTCACCACTGTCTCTCACTTGCTGAACTGGGCTGGCTTGAACTCCCTCACCTCCTTCAATGGTATTGACTCTCACTCGCCCACAAACTAGTAAATCATCCACTAAATGTCCCATCCCTCCAGAATCTACTCCAACCCTATCGCTCCACCAGACCACTAAGATCCAGCAACAAAAATCACTTGCAGATCACTAAAGCCAATAACTCTGCTGGTGAAGCACTATTCTCTTGCACCATAGCCAAATTATGGAACTCCCTCCCACCCACAATTACCTCTGTACCATCATGCACCCACTTCAAAACTTTACTAAAAGCACACCTAAAAACATGCTGGCTATGCCCTTGCAACTCCCACTCTAATATCACCCACCCCATCCAACCACTACCTTTCATTCCACTCCACTAACCACCTTGATTATAGCAAGCTCAGATGCTCATAAGCCTAGTACTTATTATACAGCAGGAACGTCTTATTTTAACATTTGTTAATGCCTGTTATGTACTTCACAGATAAAGATTCTAGTTGTCTACTGATGTACTATGTTCTTCATCTGTAAATATGTTGTAAGTAATTACTATGTAAATTGTTAATTGCTATGTAATCCAATGTAACTACTGTCTGTTTATTTTAACTGTGGAGCTTTTCTCCCCGGGCCTCCGTTGAAAATGGACCTACGTCCAGTCGGACACTCCCAGTCAACAAATATAAATAAATAAATACAATTTAAAAATACAACTTGCACCGCCATACCTTTCAACTTGGAACTATCAAAAATCTGCGCAAAGACCCATGAAAAGTAGCTACAACTGACCAAAAATCTGTACACTGATTAACATAAAATTTGCATATATAATTATGTATCTTCACCCTCCCAAATGGAATTTTGGAATATCAACATTCAAAAGCAAATTGAAGAACAAGCAAAATATTAAACACGAAATATAACTAGAACCATGTTGTTTTATTTATATTAACATATGAACTTGTATCAAACATTGAGCTTGTGTAATACTAAAATACAATTTTCTTTTATAGAAATAAAATTAACTGCTTCTACTGCACTGATGGACCTATCTGCATATCCACAAAATAATCAGCAATAACTCAAAAAATATTAGTATTTAAACTAAAATGAGTTATGTAACTGGATGAAAATGCAGCATACACCACAACTATTCCCTATATACTGTATAAAAGATGTACAGATGGAGGAAAGATAGAAGTGAGGGAAGGTTAGAGAAGAGTGGAAGGAAGGATAACGTTCTACCACAATATCACAGGGTAGAATTGAAAGAGTGGGTTAGGGGGACACTTAAAAGAGTGTATTATGATGGAAATCAGAGGCTAGAAGAAGAATGCCTTTATGTTGCAAAAATGCCACCATCGGTTCCATTAAAACACCACTGATAAAAGAGTGCACACACGCATTATATATCCTGGAATGCACTGCATGCCTCTTTTAGATATATTGAAAATCAGATTATCTGTTAATATATTTGCCATTAAGAGCACAGTTTACAAGAATTCCTGCATGAAGATAACATTATATTTCAATTGGATGGTCACTGAATAAAAACTCATAGAACAGGACATGGCAATTATTGGTTTAAAGACATTCAACTAGCCATCAACCTGAGTAAAGCCAATCTATTTGGAAGGCAAACTAAATTTCAGCTTGCAGTATCAGGGAGTATAACCTTCTCAGGACCAGCTGTTATTGAATCTGAAATAGAAGTAGAAATATAATGATGAAAAGTTCCTTCAAGCACCTTAGGATATGATTAGGATTCACTCCTTCATTTTGATTCTAGACTGGCAAATGGAAAATAAAATGAATGCCCTTCTTGGGTTACCTACTTTGTTCTTTGCATACTTTCATGTGAAGAGAGAGGACAGTGACCAAATGAATTGTTAAGTCAAACAGCAGTAAGTAAATATGTTTCCTGTACCTACATAATTTCTCCATTACTAAAACAAGAATATATTGTTCATTAGAATGTAGACATCTCACTCGGTCCTGACAGGACAAGCCTTCTGCTGCAAACACAGTTGTGTAGAATCACTCAGTCCTGACAGGACAAGCCTTCTGCTGAACTCACAGATGTGTAGAATCACTCAGTCCTGACAGGACAAGCCTTTTGCTGAACTCACAGTTGTATATCTTGGACCACCCTCTCCTCTTCCCAACAAGCTCAAATATATGTGAGAGATGCAACTATATAGCCAAACTGGAGGCTGGGCTCTCTCAACATAGTACTGGCACAGTCAGTCTGGAGGAGAAGGTAATCACACACACCACAAATCCAGTCTCACATAGACCTATCGCAACAGCAAACCAAACACATAAACACACAAAAACATACTCGGAGGTTCTAAATAAAAATCTGCCCAAGCAACAGAGACCTCCAAAGCAGGCATCCAAGCAACTGCTACCCCACAACAATACCCACGTAACACATAGGTCACAAAGTCAGTGTGCCACACAGTCACAGCCCTTAAGGCTAAACAACACACCTAATACACTTGTAATAGGTGACTCTATTGTCAGACACACTGATGTCCCTCTCACCAGGCTGAACAAGGAGAAGGTCACTGTAAGCTGCCTGTCGGGTGCCAGGATCCGCCACATAACACAAGCACTCAGGTCACTCCAAAGCAAGTACAAATATGACTCCATCATTGTCCATGCTGGTGTGAATGACCTGAGATATACCTCCCTGGATTACATGAAAAGAGACATAGAGAAGCTCTCTGATCATGTGGCCCAGGCCGGTATGACCCTGACCTTGAGTAGCATCTTACCCTCACCAAGAATGATACCACAGTATAAAGACAAAATGATCAATTTCAATAATTGGCTAAAGTATTGGTGTCACTCAAAGGGGATCCAGTGTCTGTCAGCCTTGGATGACATGCTTGACAAGCCACTTTGCTTCACTAGGGACAGCTTGCACCTGTCACCCCTGGGTTTTTGAATACTGGCCAAGGCTCTTGCCACCCCCATAGTGCCTTTTTTAGGCAAGGCTCAAAAGACAAACCCACCTCCTTAGACAACACAAGGAAAAAGAAACTAAGGGTAATACTGCTCAATGCCAGAAGTCTAAACCTCAAGATGCACGCACTCGAGGCTCTCCTCAGTATGGAGAATATCGATATCTGTGCAGTAACAGAAACCTGGTTCAAGGCTCCCGAGAGCACCCCAGCACTAACAGGCTATACCTCATACCATGCTTTTTGGCCCCAAAACTCAGACCGAACCACAAGAGGAGGGGGAGTATCCATATTCATCAAAGATACCCATACCTCCAGGCTGGTGGCACTGCACAAAGCATCTGAGACCATCCATGTGCAACTAACAGTGGGCAAAACTGCCTTCCAGTTTATAGCCTGCTACAGACCACCATCCCAAACTCAGGAACACCACTCGGCCTTCCTGAAGACACTGGAGAATATGAAGGTCTCCCCAAACACCATTACAGTGGGTGAATTTAACTACCCAAACATAGACTGGGAGCAGTACTCAAGCCCCAACACCCTCGCCCAATAGTTCCTAGAATTTATAAACTGAAATGCTATGTAACAACTGGTCACCACTCCCACAAGAGGGGAAAACATATTGGACCTGATCATCACCAACATGAGGACTCTATGTTTCATACCAGAGGTATACCCCTCATTGGTAAGATCTGACCATAAATTAATCTCTATGGACATACATATCCCGTCCCCACCCCCAGCAAAGGAAACCACGGTCAAAAACTTCTCAAAAGCAAACTTCCTACTTCTCAAAACCGAGGTGGAATCCTTCAAAGACCCAGGGCCAGTGGAAAATATGGCCCAAACCACAGAATCCTTTACAAACACATTTTATGGATATCTACAGGAATGCATGGATCATGCTATCCCAAATAAACCAAGACACACTCCTCCAAAGGCAGGAGACCTGTCTGGTGGACCCCAGCCATAAATAAGTTGTACAACAGAAGGAGGAAACTACTACATGATAGAGTAAAATCCCTGAAAGGGAAGGCAACTCTGATCAGTACTAGAAAGAAACTACGATCCTTCATAAAATCATCTAAGGCCATCTTCGAAAGAAAAATTGCACAAGACGCTAAAGATAATCACTAGGCTTTCTTTAGTTATGTCAGAAACCTGGGTGGAAACTCCCAGATATGCTCTGAGTTAGTGCAAAATGACAAAAAATACACTGAACCTACAGACATTGCCAACATCCTGGCAGACAGGTTCAGTGCAACCCCCCCCCTCTGCTCCAAATGGGCAAATGACTATCCCAACAGAGTGTAGCCTCCCTGATATCACAGATGCACAGGTGAGAGCTGCCCTCTCCAAAGCAAAAAACACAGCATCAATGGGACTAGACGGTGTTTCCCGGCTGCGTTTTACATGAGCTCCAAGAAGAACTGAACCCTCACTTAAAATCACTGTTTAATCTCAGCCTTACAACAGGATATGTACCCAAAGAATGGCGTACAGCAACGGTGGTCCCACTCCATAAAGGTGGTGCCACAATGGACCCCGGAAACTATCGCCCTATAAGCCTAACTAGCCTGGTCTGCAAAGCCATATAGTGTATCATCATGGAACTCATAAACAAAGACATTGGGAACGTCCAAACACTGGATCCTACCCAATTCGGCTTTGTTAAGTGCAGATCTTGCCTCTTAAACCTGGTCAATTTGTATGAAACAGTCACCAAGGCCATAGACGAAGGGAAGGTAGTCCACACAGCCTACCTTGACCTTGCAAAAGCCTTCGACACAATACCCCACTCGGACATCACCAGCTTAAATATCAACCCCTATGTCACAAGATGGGTTGCAAACTGGCTTAGGGATAGAACCCACATGGTCAGAATTGCAGGTGCCATGTCAGACTCTAAACCAGTTATAAGTGGCATCCCACAAGGCTCAGTCCTGGGACCTCTCTTGTTTGGTATATATTTCTCTGAGTTACAGGCTAACACAGGAGGACTATGGCTGACAAAGTTTGCAGATGACTGAAAACTGGGGGCCATAATCGACTCACCTGCTGACACAAGCATCCTCCAAAAAGGTCTCACAGAGATGGATAACTGGTGCCAGAGCCATGGCCTAAAGCTAAATGCCAAAAAGTGCATAGTCATCCCCTTTGGGAAAAACAAAGTGCCCACAAATTGCCATATAGGTGGTAATCCATTAAGTATGGAAGACATAATTAAGGATTTGGGGACCCAAGTAGATTGCAATCTCTCCTTTGACAATCACATTGCCAAAGTGGTTAGAAAGACATTCTATATAGCCCACCTTATCACGAAGGGGTTCACATCTAGATCAAGAGAGGTCATTGTGCCCCTCTACTCATCACTCATCAGGCCCATAATTGAATACAATGCCCCATTTGGAATGTACCTTACCCGACACCTTCTACAACTAGAAAGACCCCAAAAGTACCTCACCAAGAGGATCAAGGGACTCAAACAGATGCCCTGCACAGTTAGGCTAAAGAAACTCCAGCTCTACTCAGTTGCTTACCGCCTACTCAGAGGCGATATGTGCCTGATGTATAAAGCCATGTCCAACCTAGAATTAATGGACATGCTCCATCTCAAGAAATCCAAATCCATCAGAACTACACGCTCCAGTGACTTAAACCTCAGCACAGAAATAAATAGAACATGCTGGAGGGACAGATTCACATCCCAGAGGCTCCCCTCACTCTGGAACAAAATCCCAGTCCATGTCAGACAGAGCCCCTCAATGACCCTCTTCAAGAATAATCTTGACGTTTGGATGGGAGATTGTAAATTTACCCCGGGATCTCTTCTGTGTCACAGCTAGACAGAGGCACGGTAAACTAACCTTAAATGGGCTATGTTCTGTGACCTACTATATAGAGGCACAGTCAACTAATCTAAGAAGGGTGGCGAAAGCCAAACACACTCTGGCTATAGAATCGCTCAGTCCTGACAGGACAAGCCTTCTGCTGAACTCACAGTTGTGTAGAATCACTCAGTCCTGACAGGACAAGCCTTCTGCTGCACTCACAGTTGTGTAGAATCACTCAGTCCTGACAGGACAAGCCTTCTGCTGCACTCACAGTTGTGTAGAATCACTCAGTCTTGACAGGACAAGCCTTCTGCTGCACTCACAGTTGTGTAGAATCACTCAGTCCTGACAGGACAAGCCTTCTGCTGAACCCACAGATGTGTAAAATGGCAAGACATTGCTCACTTTAGTGCTCTGTAATTGCTTCATAATGCATAAACTCATGGAATGTAAACATGCCTACCTATTGTATTTCTCTTCAGTCTTTCCATAAATTTTAAAAGTTTACAGAGTCACACTGCTCAGTACAAATAGTTGTCTTATACCCATAGAGAATTCTCTGAGTCTCCTGGTGACACGTCTCAACCTCTTGATACAAGAAATCTAGGCAAAGTCGAAATCTAAAATAATGGTGGCACAAGGCCCAAAAATATGCACAAGTTTTAACTATTCCTCTTATAAACTTTCTAAAATAACAGGATTTGTGATGGCTTACATTTCTGGAAGGATATGAAGTCTGAAACTCAAATGTTTGTTGTTATATAGTGATTTCAATGCCAAGTGATTTGCCAGAATACCACAAATTTTATGAGAAACAGACCAAAAATATGAGACAAAATCTGGACATTCTGTGAAAATTTGGACAGTTGAGAGATATAATGATCATGGGTGAGCTAAGACGTTTCTTTTCTCTTTTGCTTATAGCTTCTGTGTTTGTGCCTTAAATACTAGCAATGCAGACAATGATTTAAAAGTACAGAAATGGTGCTAATAAAAGACAGTCCTAAATAACTTCTTAAAAACCTATAGCCTAAGTGATGTTGAGATATGGGCCATAAGCCCATTGACACAATTTACAGTGCTGAAAGTTCTTTGGTAAGGTATACTTAGTCAAATATTAATGACAGGGTGCTATGGTGCTGTGCACAGTGAACCTGTTAAAATTCCATGCATACTTAACCGTATAATTGGTTACTTTCATGTCAAGAAACGAATGTTCACTAAATGAACATTTGAGGAATAGGGTTCAATGTAAGAGGTTCTCCGGTTCGATCCTCAGCTGGGGTGCCTTCTGTGCGGAGTCTGCATGTCCTCCCTGTGGTCGCATGGGTTTCCTCCGGGTGCTCCGGTTTCCTCCCATATCCCAAAGACATGCTGTAGGTGGATTGGACACACTAAAATTGGCCCTAGGTGTGAGTGTGTGCGTATGCATGTGTGTGTGCCTTCTGTGGAAGATTGGGCACTGGGCTGGCAACTCAACATTGTAAAACTCCACTGCTAATCATGAGTGGACAAGGTGATCCACTGTGGCGACCCCTAACTGGGAAAAGCTGAAAGAAGAAGAAGAAGAAGTTCAGCCATTCTATGGAACTTCCATTTGATGGCTGAATATACACCCATGGGGCAGATACAAAGAAGAGGAGAAGAGAAAGGCTGCAGAATGCTACTCTTTAAACTGGTAAATGTTAAGCAGAATATAAGACTCTTAGAACCAGCAAATCTGGAATACAAACAGCTGTAAAAGTTGGATTACTTTTGATTAAAGCAAACACGTACATCTATGTGCACATGCAGAAACAACACACACACACACACACGCACACACGCACGCACACACGCACACACGCACACACGCACACCACACACACACACACACACACACACACACACACACACACACACACACACACACACACACACACACACACACACACACACACGCACACACAAACCACCCACTCTCTTCCTAAAGAGTACTACTTTCTGACCAAGTTGTCTTCCTACAATGCAGTTTTGTAATCCTACGGCCAGATTCACGATGGCTTGCATGGAGTCTAAGAGTAGAGTAAGACTCCATGCAGCCATCATGTCCGACGAGCAATCTACGAACAGCCTGTAGGGGCGTGTAAGAGAGCTCCTAAAATGGCTCTTACATGGACAGGGTTTGGATATGCAAATTACCTCACTTGCAGCCGAAAGGCATGCAAATGAGTTAAATTTGCGATCCAGGAAG
Source organism: Protopterus annectens (assembly GCF_019279795.1). NCBI lineage: Eukaryota > Metazoa > Chordata > Ceratodontiformes > Protopteridae > Protopterus > Protopterus annectens. The sequence continues at coordinate 1,074,033,027 of NC_056726.1, read as the reverse complement.
CACAAACCTGTCCGTGTAGGAGCTGTGTTAGCTGCAGAAATGCATTCAGTTGACAACTGAGTGCCGTTCTGCAAATAGCACAATGGAGCCTTGTCAGCGCCAAATAAAGGTTGCATATGTTCCAGGAAGCATGCCAATGGCCAAATATGTGGCCACTGGCAACGTACCCACATGCAAAATGAAAACAAAAATGTTTATTTTTTTTCGGCGATTGCCGATGTTTAAACGTAGCACAGCGCCGCGCAAATGGGCTGCGCTGCAAAATAACAGAAAAATAAAAATCTAAAACCCACAAACGTGAGTTTTATGAAAACCATCAATTTACAATGTAAGGGAATAGCAGGCTGAAAACAACATGGCCACCGAGTAGGGATTGCTAAGGGGGGAATCTCAGTGTAAGACATGTAACTAAGCATTAGTAGGCAATCCAATGTAAATGAGTGTTAGGATACTGAATCGCACTGTTACATAGCAAATGAGCACATTCTCTGGAGTGTAGGAGTAGGATAAGGGGAGTAACAGAGTAGGAGATAGGTGACATCACAGGGGGGGTATGTATGAAAGAAGTGAAGCTCATTGGAGCAGAGTGGCATGTGAAAGCTGTCAGTTAGACATCATAGAAAGAGGTGTGTCAGCAGGTAGACAAGGGAAAGCCAAGAAATGGAAGGTGTACACTGTGGATAACACCAAAGTTTCTTGCTGAGTGTGCATGCGCGCGTGTACGAGCTGGGAAGCCCGAGTAAGATGGAGTACATGCATGAAAGCATAAGTGCGCGCGTTTAAGCCGGAGTAAGCATGTATAAGGCTGTTTAAAGACTTGTAAGCATGTCTGCGCTGGTGTGCGTGCGGTTTAACCTGAATAAGCAAGTTGTAGTCCATCTAAGCATGTGTCCACGCGTGTTAGCTGCTGTGCGCGTGTTTTCCCTTGTATGCGCGTCGCTCCCCCCTGAGAAAACAGACAGGAAAAAGAAAGCACAACAAATTGTAGGAAGCTACCAGGGAATACTAGCAGAGCTAGCAGGTGAAAACAATCAGAATCAGGCAATTACACAGGCAGAACAGTAGCCCAGCCCAGCAATGAAAACTCTGCAAACAACAGTGCAGTATGTGTTTCTCAAGAGACACTGCAACACTGGAGTAAGCTACTAGAAGTGAAAACTGAAAAAGCTTCACTCAGACAAAAAATGCTAGGGGCTGCCACAGCTGTTATAAGGCGACATATGCAACATGCTGAGGGTGGTGACAATGCAAATGCTGCTGGACAACCCACAGTGAGGAGACGGAGAAGAGTGTACAGGCCCAGGGTCACCTACCAGGGGTTACATGAGCTGGAGATAGTGGAGCACTATAGAGTGGACAGAGACCTCCTGCAGCAAATTGTTGAGCTGTGCAGGCCACACCTCACACACAGAACCAACAGAGGGGAACCCATCCCAGTGGAAACCAAGGTATGTGTTGGCCTAAGAATACTAGCAACAGGTACCTTCCAGAGACCAACTGGTGATATGATGGGGATATCACAGGCATCAGCATCCAGGGTACTGCACCAGTTCCTGGATGCCATGTCAGCACATGTCTGTGATCATGTATATTTCCCCAATTCCCGTGAGGTATTGGCCAGCAATATGAGTCTCTTCCAGCAAATAGCGGAATACCCTGAGGTTGTGGGTGCAATAGACTGCATGCATATACGCATCAAAGCACCAGCCGGTGAGCGAGGTAGGGCTTACATTAACCGCAAGGGCTTCCCCTCCATCAACTGCCAGGTTGTGTGTGATGCCCAGGGCATAATAATGAATGTGTGTGCTAGCTGCCCTGGAAACTACCATGATTCCCATATCTGGCATCTGACGCAGCTGTACCAGACATTTGCCAATGGGGACATCCCACATGGTCACTTATTGGGGGATGCTTGCTATGCACTGGAGCCGTGGCTGATGACACTCATCAGAAATGCACACACACCTGAACAGGAATGCCATAATGAGGCACATGCACAAACATGTAATGTAATAGAGCGTGTGTTTGGGCTGCTCAAGTCACGGTTCCAGTGCCTGGACACATCGGGTGGAGCCTTGCAGTACTCACCAACTACATGTACCCAAATTGTCATGGTATGTGCTATGCTACATAATATGATTCTGCAAAAACAGCTGCAGCAGGACCAGCATAGGCCCGGCCCAAACAGCCCTCCACCATTGCCAAGGCCATCACAGGCAGAGCGTGACTCGGAGGAGGAACAACCTGAGCCTGCCCCCGTAGGAAGAAGGAGGCATGCCCAGTATGCCTTAGCCTTGGCAAAAAGGCAATGCATAGCACATACACTGGCGCAGTAGGAACCCTGGAAATGATACCTCTCTCTGACTCACACATATAGTAAAAGGGATGCCTAAGTTGACACAACCTGCTTTCAAACATGTACAGGGAGTGTAGTATGTGCATCCAACATAGGCAGCCCTGCAGCACCACCTGAGGCATGATTGCCATGTGTTAAGTAACACCATGTGGTATATGCAAACTTGATAACCCATGAGTAACATCTAAGCCCTCACAAAGCATGATGCCACAATATGAAGACAATATGATCAATTACAACAATTGGCTTAAGTATTGTTGTTATCAAATGGGATCCAATGCCTGTCAGCCTGGGATGACATGTTGAGCAATACACGATGCTCTGCTAGGGATGGCTTGCACCTATCACCCCTGGCCTTTTGGATACTGGCAAAGGCTGTTGTCACCCACATAGTGCCTTGAATAGGTAAGGCTCAAAACACAAACACACCTCCATAGGTATCACAAGGGATACGGAACTAGAAGTAATGTTACCCAATGCCAGAAGTCTAAACTGCAAGATGCATGCAGTCCAAACTCTCCTCAGCATGGAGAATGTTGATATCTGTGCAGTAACAGAAACCTGGTTCAAGGATCCCAAGAGCACCCTAGTACTACCAGGTTCCACCTCATACCATGCTTTACAGCCCCAAAACATGGAACAAACTACAAAAGGAGGGTGAGTATCAATAATTGTCAAGGATACCCACACCCCCAGGTTGGTGCCACAGCATGAAGCAGCACAGACTATCCACATGCACGTAACAGTGGCTAAAACTGCCTCCCAGTTCGTAGCCTGCTACAGACCACCCTCCTAAATCCAGGAACCCCACTTGGCCTACTTGAGAACACATGAAAATATGAAGGTCTTTCCAAACAACATTATATTGGGTGACTGCAACTACCCAAACATAGACTGGGAGCATTATTCTAGCTCCAACACCCTAGGCCAAAGGTTCCTAGACTTCATAAACCGAAATGCTATAGAACAACCTGTCACCACTCCCACAAGAGGGGTAAACATACTGGACCTGATAATCACCAACACGGGGACTCCATGGCCAAGACAAGAAGTGTATCCCTCACAGGTAAGATCAGACCATACAGTAATCTCACTGGGTATTCACATCCTGACCCCAGTCCCTGGCCAGAAAACCACAGTGAAAAACATGTGTAAAGCAAATTATGCACTCCTCCAAACTGAGGTGGAATCCATTAAAGCCCTTGTGCCTGTGGAAAATATGGCCCAGACCTCAGAACCCTTTATGAATGCATTCTATGAACACCTTCAGGAATGCATGGATTATGCAATCCCAAATAAAACCAAGACCCAATCCTCCAAAGGCAGGCATCCTGTCTGGTGGACCCCAGCCATTAACAAACCATGCAAGAGAAGGAGGAAGCTACTATATGATAGAGCAAAACCCAAAAAGGGAAGGCATCACTGATCAGTATTATGACAAAAAAACTATGGCCACACATAAAATCCTCTATGGCCAGCTATGAGATAAAAATTGTACAGGACACTAAGGATAATCACAAGGCTTTCTTTACTGATGGTAGGAACCTGGGTGGGAATTCCCAGATATGCTCAGAATTAGTCCAAAATGACAAAGAACACACCAAACCCACAGACATTGCCAACATCCGACCTGACAGGTTCAGTGCAAACTCCCCCCCCCCACCAAAAGGCCAAATATCTATACCAACAGAGTGCTGGCCCCTGACATTGCAGATGCTCAGGTAACAGCCAGCATCCCTAAAGCAAAACACACAGCATCAATGGGACCATATGGTGTCCCAGGCTGCATCCAACATGAAGTCCAAGAAGAATTGAACACCAAATAAAACTACTGCTCAATCTCAGCCTTACTACAGGATATGTACCCAAACAGCAGTGTACAGCAACAGTGGTCCCTCTCCACAAAGATGGTGCCTGAATGGATCATGCAAACTATCACCCCAGAATCCTGACTAGCATGGTCTGCAAAGCTATGGAAAGCATCATCATGGACCTCAGAAATAAAGATATTGGGGACCTACAGACACTGGAACCTACCCAGTGTGGCTTTCTTAAGGGCAGATCCTACCCCTTAAACCTGGTTGAGTCATTTGAAACAGTCACCAAGGCCATTGATGAGGGGAAGGTGGTCCACACAGCCTACCTGGACCTTGCAAAAGCCTTCCATACAATACCCCACGTGGTCATTATAGATAAGCTCACCAGCTTAAATATAAAGCCCTATGTCACTAGATGGGTTGCAAACCAGCTCAAGGACAGAACTGACATGGTCAGAAATGCTGGAGCCATGTCAGAGTCCAAACCAGCTACAACTGGCATCCCACAAGACTTGGTCGTGGAACCCCCCTGTTTGGTATATATTTCTCGGAGGTGCAGGCCAACATGGAAGGACTGTGTCTGAACAAGTTTGCAGATGACTACCAACTGGGCGCCATATCTGACCCTCCAGCTGACACAAGCATCCTACAAAAGGGCCTCATAGAAACAGACAACTGGTGCCACAGCCATGTCATCAAGCTAAACACAAAAAAGTGTATAGTCATCCCCTTTGGAAAAACAGTAAGTGCCCACCAATTACTACATAGGTGGTAACCCATTAAGTACAGAAATAGTAATAAGAGACCTGGGGACACAAGTTGATAGAAATCTCACATTTGACAACCATGTGGCTGTAGTGGTTATAAAAACATTAATTATTAATTTTTCTAAATAAAGTTAATTAATTTTTCCACTTGTATGTTTTAGATAGGCAGCTCAGTCCTTGTCATATATTAAAACCAATTGAAATTGAATGTTTGCATGTTTCTGTAACCAGAATGTTACATGTTTCTGTGACCAGAATATCACATTTTTGATGTTTCTGTAATCAGAATGTTGCATGTTTCTGTGACCAGAATATCACCTGTTTCTGTAACCAGAATATCACGTTTCTGTAACCAGAATGCTGCATGTTTCTGCAACCAGAATGTTGCATGTTTCTGTGACCAGAATGTTGCATGTTTCTGTGATCAGAA